>NC_092640.1:31202886-31802886 GCF_039555335.1 Amphiura filiformis
TACTTTCCACATTACATTAGCTGTCAATGAACAATGCAAGGTCGACATGATTGTTATCAGTTTAATTTCATTTTTATCGCTTTTTACCATTAAGTTTTCCAATATTCTTTCTAAAATATCTTCAAAATCCCAGTTGATTAGTTAATGTAAGATACTTCAAAGAAACTGAATGGTTCTATTTAAACTATGCTAGTTCAACGATGAAAGACAATTTCGAATGAATACCGAGAAAACATCTTTTAAGAGTTTCAAATTACCATATTATCTTGTCATTATTTTCATTTTTTTTATCATTCGTGTCATATTATATGAATGCAATATAAAGGGAATTACTTTTATCACTAATGTGAATTGTGTTGACTCTATTTGACAAGAAAGTAATCTTCTTTTTCAGTTCGGCACAAGGTTATGTCAAAGCAAGACGCACAAGAGTCATAATGAACTGTTTTATTTGATCTACAAGAACTGTATCGTCGGAAATTTAATGTTTTTGGGAATTTTAACGACCGAACCAAATAATAAGTAAATCATGTGGTTGAGGAATAAATCAGATACTTTTTGAATTTTGACAATTGACCACACCGTTCTAAAAATATAAGAATTTTATCAAACCACTCCATTTTCAACCTGTTCCACGGAGTCAAATACTAATCAATGGCATAATATACGCCCTATTTAGGATGATTGACACTCCTAATACAGATTACTGATTGATATTTAAACGGAGTGGTCAATTGTCAAAATTCAAATAGTATGTTATAGCTGATTTATTTATTTGTGTTTGTCTGGTCATTAAAATACACAGAAAAAAAATAAGTTTCTGAAAATAAAGTTCTTTCAGGGACATCCTGTACCCATACATTCATTGTATGTGGGAGGCGATTTAATATTAGACTCACTTTTTGAAGGGGAAATAAACATTGAAGAGGTGTTCCTATTCTTGTAAATGTTGTATGCGTGGTGATATCTCACATTCCAAGAACTGATTGCCTTTCATTAAGGAAGGGTTGAACGTTTGGGTATTATCGAATTGCATTCTGAATTCGAAGAATGTCCTTCTGATATCAATATTTTGATTTTTGAAATTGCAATGTAATACACATTTTATGGCAAATCATTAAAAATTGATATTTTTGATATTTAACAGTACTTGAAGTAAACTTTATAAATCTGATGATTTATACTTAAAGTGTATGTAGGTGGATGAAAGCGACGGTCAATTGAAAATTTTGACCTTTTCGTATTGAAGATATGGATTTTTTTCCCAAAACACCAAAACAAAAATAGGTCTTTTTGGGAAAAAAATCCATATCTTTAATATAAAAGGTCAAAATGTTCAATTGATCATCGGCTTTTCTCCCAGCTACATACACTTTAAGAATATATCATTAGATTTATAAAATTTATTTCGAGGACTGTTATATATCAAAAATTTGAAAAATATCAAATTTTAATAATTTGTCATAACATTTGTATTATATCGTGAATTTCAAAAAATGAAAATTATTTGATATCAGAAAGAAATGCTTCGTATTCAGAATGCAATTCGATACGTCTGAGGTGCTCTCATGTCCCACAAAAAATACTGTCGAAACGCCATAAACGCTCATTCTAGATCCCTTAAGGAAAGGCAAACATTGACTTCATTTTGTAGTAGTATATTTACTTTGTTCTAAACACTGGTATCAGGTAGCATACTTGTTGTTGCCGAAGTTACGAATAAGTATTTTAATAAGTACACCAATAAAATAAAGAGCGATGAGGAAGTAGGCTAAGGTACAAAAAAATTACTATATTATTCTAACGTATTGATATAAGTCATCCATTTCATTAACCCAATGAGAACTACTCTGCCGATTGGCCAAAAGAAGTTTTTCATTATCAATTGACCAATCGTCAACATTGTTAGAATCATTTCACCACGCAAAAACATTGGGGTGAATTATTTGTAAAGCTCCATTCTGATTGGTGATTAAAGTAATGATATCATGTAATTGACCAATCAGAGGCAATGTTAGATCGGCAGGTAGTGCTCAAGGGGTGAGAAATAGTGTATGATGATGTTTGTTCGTTTTTTTAGCTCACAGGCAAACCTTTATACTATAAAAAAAGCAAAGACGAAACGAATATCATAATTCTGGTATTAATAGTGGCGGCACCAGGATTTCCAGGAGTATGGGGGGGGGGGCAAAGTGACTTTCAGGGTCCCCCCTGAATTATGAATGTCCGCACAATTACCACAAAATGATAAATTCTCTGTTTTGACTTTTATTACGGGCAACGGATGGGGAAGGCAAGACTGGGGCATTTCCACCACGACCACCTTGTTGTTATAAGGGACAAAACGTAGGGGGATATTTAACTGGGGAATTTACCCCTCATGTCCAGTGGCGCTGCTATGATAGCTGTATAAGCGTTAAACTGCAACATCTCATAAGCGAACATTGAAAACGTGTCCATAGCATTAGTTATTTTCTACAGGCTGTGAAAATATCATAAAGACGCCTTGATGGGACTTACATAATAAATGATTCTTATATGCTTTACTGATGGTAATAATAATGAAGAACGCTACTTAACGTTTTCCATTAACTCAATATCGTCAAAATGCGTTAAGACAATTGCTTTCAAAATTTAGACTTACTAGGTAAGGTAAGGAAACATATCTGCAAATAGAAGCTATTTAAGGAAACTTCAAATAATTCAGTTATATCATTTAATTCCGTTGTTGGTGATGATGTTGATGTTTTCGGTTATTTTTGTTCATAAAAAACATTTATTTAATAACCAAAGACGACATAAACATAGTACTATTAAAATCATGATGATAGCCTTCCACGACACGCTGCTCCTGATACAGCTGAATAAGCACATATTGCAACGTCCCATGAGCGAAATAGGAACGTAATCAAAGAAACTTATTTTATTCAATTATTTCAGTTAATTCAGTTATTGGTGATGATTTTTATTAGAAGCGCAGTTTTTAAAGGGGAAAGTTAATTTCACAAATGACGAGGTATTCTGTTTTCTCAACAACGACAATACAAAATATTTATTGAAAACGGTTCGACATTTCAAACTTTAGTAATCCGATTAAGAAGAAGCCATTTTCTTAGTAACATATATAGAAGCTATTCAAGGAAACTAAATAATTCAGTTATTTCAGTTAATTCCGTTATTGGTGTGAGTTTTTGCGGTTATATTTCACTAGAAAACATTTATTTAATAACCGAAGACGACATGAACATTGTACTATTATAAGTACTATTAAAATCATTATGGCTCTGTCACACTACGACGGACTGGGTTAACGAACATCACCGCATACAAAAAATATTTTATCCGGTGGAAAAATCATCAGTCCGGTAGGAGATTCGGTGGATTTGGAGTCCGATTACCGTTCGTCTCTATGCGTTGTGGCCGCTAATAATCCTGCAGGCGTCTTATAGTATCCGATCGTTCAACGTCCGACAAATGACCGGATTTGGGCTCCGATTCCCATTCATCTCTCTATGCGTTGTGGCCGCTAATAATCCTGCAGGCGTCTTATATCCGATCGTTCAACGTCCGATAAATGACCGGCGAATCCGTCCCATGTGGCACCAGTAGGGACGTCGACCTTATCAGAAAAGTGGGGGAAGAGAGGGTGTTTGAGAGGATTTGAGGCCCCTCAGAGGCAGAGGCGTAGCAAGCACTTTTTCAGAGGGTGGACAAAGTGGTGAAAGACAACTTTTATGGAGAAAACTTGGACGAAAATTGTCAAAAATGACTAAAAAATAAAAAGGGCTACAAATCTATACATATCAGGGCAACCAGCGTCCGGGGGGCAATAGAGGTGAGAAACATGTGGACAATGAAGGCCCAATTGAAGCCATTTGTGGATAAATTTTAGCACTATTATTGGATACTATTTTAGTTTGAAAAAGCCGCAAATTGGTGAAACGAAAGCCTAATTGAAGCCATTGAAAAGTTGTCACCATTATTGTATATATAAACAATTGTTTTAAACATAACGCGTGGATGTCCAAAGCAGAAGCAAAAAGGAAGACTTGTCCATTTTTCAAAATGAAGGTCCAATTGAAGTCATTTGCATGGGGACTGTATTTACATTATTAGGCCTATTGTGTAAATATTTAGTTTTAAAAATGGAAAATTTTTAAAATGTTTTTTTAGTGCATCATTTTTACACTATTATTGCCTTAATTAAACAAAAACTAAAAGGCCCGAACTGAATTTGCAAAATTTAAAATGTTACACTGGTCCACTGACACTTAGATATAAGACTTCAGACTCGTATTTCAGGTAAAGCATGCATGAGATTGATATGTTAAAGTCAGTAATAGACATAAGTCCGTCTTAAATACTGACGTTGGTGACAAAATGTCACGGACCCTGCATATCGACGGGCCGGCAGTAATTTTCACAGGCTTTTGGGCCAAGGACCCACCTTTAAGCACTGCCTATAATAATCACAGGCCTAAACTTAGGCTTACTACTGTCCTGAGCCTACTCAATAACGTGCAATTTAACCTTTTCTCTTCTTTTTTTTTTCTTTCTTGTCAATCACTAAAACTGGGAGGAATTTGATATCGCGTCCTCTACCCTTCAGAAAGCGCCCTCCCCAATAATACTTACACGGGCCTACTAAATTACGTGATTTAACTTTTCTCTTCCCTTCGCTCTTCAAGTTTTCTCACTTTTTTCTTTTTTTCTCCTTCCCCTTTTTTCTACTTGTCAGTGACTACTGAGGGAATTTGGTATTGCGTCCCACACACTTCAGAAAGTGCCCCCTCCCCATGATCGATGCACATTTTCGCCAGTAATATGCCTACATCCGGCACAAGCACCAGCGAAACCTCCCGAACACCTGCGGTATATAAACGAAAGAATAACGAACAAACTCAGGAAATACATACAGGACAGTACGAACACACATCGGACAACTTCCGAACATGTGAGTCCGGCATTATTCTGTTTCAAGTTTTGTGCATGCACAAAACTTGAAAGGGAGTGTCGACGGACTACACAAACGTCACCAAACACGAAACGCATTCGGCAAATAATAGCACAACAGATTAAGAACATAAAACGAACATTGACGAACACTAACCAGGCTGAAACCTAGTCAGTCGATGCCTATTGTTCAACAAGACCCACTCAGTCACTTAATTAGGCGCTTGAAACGATCGAATTCGGTGTTGAAATAAGCAAAAATTGTAGTTACACCTTTTCACGCAATAATTAATTTTCTCGGTCAAATGAAAAGCAATAATTTTCATTTCTTCGGTAAATATCAGAAGAAAACTATAATGCTTGGTACTGTATATTATTTTCAAACCCTGGTGTTAAATTTAGGTGTGAAATTTAGGCTTCTAGTGTAAGATTTTCGATTTTCACAGGCTTCATTTTGCCCCGCGAGCTTTTTCTGGGGTTAACGTTTTTGCTTTTCAAAGTAACATAATTCGCTGACGAAAGATATTTCCTAACTTTCTGAAGCACATCATAATGGGCTATATGTCATAGTTTTGTCAGAATTTCGGGTTTGATTGCACCATTTTTCAATTCCGACTACCAATTTTGTCAAAATCAACTCGCGAATGTACCCATGGATGGATGATTTTGCAAGCCACAATAGAAATATCGATTATTTCTGCTGGTTATATTAGAAATGAAGCACTGGTTGGACATTTTGCGAGTTGCAAGTGGAAAAAGGTGAAATCAAAACGGATATTCTGACAAAACTATAATATACTAGATTTCGCGGTTCTCGGTCGGGCGCTTCTCGTGATAGGCCTATTTCTAATTACCCAAACTCGTTACCCATATACTTGCCCTGACTTTTTAAACTACTAAGAAATGCGTCTCTCAATGATCAAGACCCAAGACACAACTAAATACGATGTGTCTTACAGAGGTGGGAGATATCTTTCTTTAGCGAATTATATTAGTTTGAAACGCTAAAACATGAATTCCGCAAAAAGCTCGCGGGCGAAATTAAGGTCTATAAAAATCAAAAATCTTACAGTAAATGACACAATTTCATGCCGAATTTTAACACCGGGTTTTAAAAAAAATGTACATCCAAGCACTATTTTTTTAACTGACAGTACTGAAGGCAAAAAAAATATTGCTTTATATTTGACCGAAATTCATTTCAAAGCAAAAAGGTGTATTTCTGAATTATGCTGATTTCAACATGTATCGATCGACTTTTTGCGCGACTATGCATAACAAAAGAATCTGTGACCAGCGTTCAGCCTGTAACGGATTTGCTAAAATACCATCCATTTCTTGTACGTAGGGCCGATCCGGTGAGGCGTATCATGTTTTTTCCACCTGCCCATGCACAAAACTTGCCGAAGGATTTAACGAACATCACCTTACACGAAACGCATTTGGCGGATGATAGCAGGACATAATCGAACATTGACGAACAACAACGGATTTACTAAAATACCATCCGTTTCTTGTACGGAAGACCTATCCGGTGTAGTGTGACAGGCGCTTTATGATAGCCTACCACGACATACTGCTCCCAATACAGCTGAATTAACATATTCCAACGTCCCATGAGCGATATAGGAACGTAAACTGAATAATTCAGTTATTTCAGTTATAATTCAGTTATTGATGATGATTTTTATTAGAAGCGCAGTCTTTAAAGGGGAACGTTAATTTCTAATTGATGAGGTATTCTGTTTTTTCAAAGACCACGTAAAATATTTATCGTAAACGGTTCAAGCGATTACGTAAATGTGCTTAATTTCTTTATTACATCCACGTTTTGTGCTTCAATTTAGAAGAGTACAGTTTCTAAGAGGCTTTATACCGTCATTTATTATACGATATTTCAAAATAAGCACCGAGCGAGAAAATCATCTTAAGTGATTTTTACATTAATTTATTTTTAAATATTTCGAATAATTAAAGCAATCGTCTCATATTTGACATTACAGCATTGCATAATAGAAGATAGGCAATGCCAATTAATGTCAATTGCATTTTATGATTTAACTGCCCTTCCCCTTTTTAACAATAAGGGAAGTTTTTTACTTTGCGGTTGGACACACACTCCTTTTCCGAAGCGAAACATAAAGGCTCGACAACATAAACTATTATATTCGATATACCTTAGCATTCATCCAGGGCGTAGCAAGAGCCTTGGAGGCCCATGGACAAGAAACAGTGCCGGCCCTTTTAGCAGGACCGGATTTACTTTTAGGCCAGATGGACCCCCAAAATTGCCCTGTGTATGTTCCTTTTAGCCCGACAACACCAAAATATGGTCAAATTGCAAAACTAGGCGCGCCTCGCGCATATCTAGCCCTTCACATAGCAAAATTCACCTTCATTTTGGGCTAAAATTGTCTGAAATTAAAAATTTATTTTGCGCGCAATTGTCCTAGTAAGAGCGGAACAAAATATGCTTTCTCCCTCTAATTTGCAATGCTTCTGCCACCACTCTCGATCTTATAGTAGGTCCCCAATTTGTAAACCAAACTTAGCCTCTTGAGTGCATATGCCTTCCTCAGGGTGAGTTTGGGCCTCCAAAATTTTGGGGCCCTGGTAAGTTCGGCCCTGCCCTTTAGCACCTCCTTAATCAGCGCTTATTTCGTTTTCTCTTTTGCTTGGGGCCCTGAGCCCTCGGGGCCCATGGACTTCGTCAACCCTGTCCACCGCTTGCTACGCCCATGCATTCATCGTATGGGGAAAAATTTATAACATGCGCAATTTTAAAGGGGAATGTTAACTTCACATTGAAGAGGTGTCCTGTTCTTTTATACATGATGTACTCCCAGCGATATCTCATTTTGTCAGAACTGTTTGCCTTTTTCGTGAAGAGAACCAAATATTAACTTCGTTTTGTAGCAGTTTGTTCTATAAGTTAGTTCTACACGTTTGTTCCAAACGTTGGCATAAGGTCGACCTACTCGTTTGAAGTTATGAATAATTTTTGTACTATGTACGCCAATAAAGTGAAGAGGACCGGACGAGGAAATAGTATAGTATAACAGAAATTGCTATAAATACACTAGCAAATATGCATAGGAACTGCAAAATGAAGATGTATTATGTAGATAATATTATGATGTAAATTTATTCGCAGTATATTCTGGAGTCTTGTGTCCTTTACAAATTGTTATAGATATTTTGTTTCAGTGGTGCGTTAGTTGTCAAATATTGAGTTACGTTTTAGGGTACAAGTGAAATAAAAATACAGGAAAGTGGACTTGAATATGCTTTAGAAAAGCAGGTAAAATCTTTTTAAACGTCTTTTTTAAAATCAACTGTATTCAAAATTCAGATCCCCGCTTGATTACATTTGAATTGCGCATATTGATTTATAAGCACTCGTACCTCGTTGGTGAAAAATAAACTCGAAATGTTTATATTTAGTATTATGCATTAAATGTCTCTGAAGATTCAAATGTATTTGTTACATGTTTTATGCATTTCAATGAGGCTAGAAAGCCATTTGTAAATACAGTAAATATCATAACAATAACAGTCTGAACAAAACAAAGAACATCCATTATGACCAGAAACCCACGTGTAATAAATGGAATACACACGTGCGCCATTATTTTTATTGGAAATTCTGATCATACTGATACTGTATGCACTATAATTGACATAGCATTATCGAGTGATCTACAATCAAGGAAAAAAATAGTTGGCACACTTGCACTAAACAATTGAAATGCATGCCCTATCAAAATTGAGAGGCAAGTGAAACATACATGCAATTATGTATGTGAAGTACAGACTACCCCTATATCTCACCTTCGGCACTCCCCATCTTTCAATGTTGGTGGGTCTTACGGGCCTGTTGACAACATGGCTTGGTCCAACATTGAATTGGGGGAGCAGGGCAGAGATATACAAAAGACAGGCACACTGTGCCAACCTTTTTTTCCTTGATTGTAGGATTGTGTACTAAAATGTATGTGCTTGTTACTGGCTTTGTGTATGTATTTAAAAAAGACGGAAGAGGCATAAGAAGAAAAATAAGAAGAAAGGTAAAAATTAGAGATGAAGAAGAAGAACAAAAGGAAAATAGTAGAATCGATAGAAAAGACAAAATAAGGAGAAGAAGAATCGATAGCAAAAAAGGAGGAGAAGAAGAAGAAATGATGATGATGTCTGATACATTTGCCTAGATGTTCAACCTACGTATTTGAAGTAGTACTTTTAATGGAGAAGCGTAAAAAATCCTTTTGATGTCATAACAGTATTTACATCTGTAGAGCGAGGGTTCCCGGGACCAAAGCGCTCAACCAACTGCAGCCGGTGCGCCCTTCCCAAGTTGGGGGCAGTTGCAGTAGTTGATTGAACTGACAACATACATGATGTAGTATAACCTGAGCATGATAATACTAAACATCTTCAAGATTGTGCACGTCCTTAAAATGATGCAGATGCAGATTCATATTTAAAAATAGGTAATGCATTATCCTTTACACCCAAATAATGTGTCCGAGGCAGTAAAACGTAAATAATGGGTGAGGCGCAGCCGAACCCATTATTTAAACGTTTTAACTGACGAGGACACATTATTTGCGTGTAAAGGATAATGCTGCACCGTTTATTTCTATTCTATTACCAGAAAATAGTGCGATTTAAAGAGAAAATATCATTTTTTGGCACAAATATTTTAAGTTGTTTACTTCAAGGTGGAGCGCGTACGCGTAGGTGACAGCGCGTATCGCGTAAATATTGCGCGCGTAACCAAGCGTAATGCTGTGCGTAGAATGAGCTTGAGCCATTATTGCAGAATAATGGACTTTCACGTGACGTGTTTTAACAAATCACAGTACGCGATTTTGAATAATGGGTCGTAAGAGTAATATAATTATAAATAAAATCCAAGTAAGGTAAATCATATTTATATTCATTTGGCAGGTAGGAGCCACACCCGGTAGTTGTTTTCAATCTCATTAGGGACGCACCAAGGGGAAGGAGGAGAAAGTTTTTGAAAAAGAAAACCTTCCCCCACTACATGAGCAAAAAAAAAAAAATTCCCTACTATCACTAAAAAAACTTTCCTCATCAAAAAATAACTCCTGGGCAACATCTAGAAAAAAAAAAAAAAAATCTTGCCACCTTCGGCGGCGAAAAAACCCAACTTTGCCCTGACCCCAACTTCCTCCACCCCCACCCCCTTGAAGTCTAATGATGCGTCTCTTAGGATCAAACATGTTGTACCTGCTTCATTTTTTGCCATTAAAATTCTACATGGCATCTAGAAAAGCCTATAGAAAGAGGGCCAATCTCATCTGAATCAAAGGTAATTAGCATGCATCTTCATTTAAACCATTGAGCCGGTTTTAAATCAAAGTTGGATCATTAGCACATTATTATTCATTATAACATTGAATAAGAGACGGTAAAACGCTGGTACCCAGACTTCATACATAATTAGTAATAGAAAATGAAGTTTGTGGAAGCTTTAATTTAGTCACATTTCCGTAGTGAGAAATAAAAGCGATTATGTTTCGTCTGGTGAATTGACTCGTCGCACTCAATCTCAACAATGTGCCCTTCTTAAATACAGATACCGTCAAGAGGTAAATTAGAATAAAATTGCAGACGTTCTAAAATGGTAAGTGAACCAGTATTAGCAGCCCCCCCCCACTGATTGGTGGGGAAAGGGAGGGGCATGTGGAAGGGGCACATTGAAACAATAATATTCTAATTATATTCATATGACAAATGTGATGCGATCAAGCAAAATCAGTCGGAACTCGGAAATTTTAAATTTTCAGTTTTTATAGGGTAGTACAAAGCATTTACAATCTTGATTTTGCAGAAAACCCCATTGAAATTAAACAACCAGTTTCAAAGATATGAGCAATCAAAGAGTTTCCAAAACATAAAGGAAACAAAAGGAAATATTTCCTTTGTTTGGCTATATCTCAAAATCAATATTTCCGAGTACCGACTGATTTTGCTTGATCGCATCACAAATGTGGTTTGAAAAATAATCTGTTTCGAAGACATTTTTCCTGAGATTGTATTGGATATTTTGTGTACGTATTTTTTGCTCTGTTCCTGTACTTAATACGTTAATTACTGCTCTTTTACGTTATCATGGTTATAAAGATACCGCGGAAACTGGGCATGTTGCCTGTCGGGGTGACGCTAAGTCAGGATTGCGTGAGCGCAAATAGCGCGAGCATACACAGAAGAAATTTTGCGCATGAGATGGGCGTTGTTGCAAAGTCTGAACGTTATACCGGCGGCGTCAGCTGAATTCAAGTACGCTTAGAGAGCAATGGCATGTAATATTCAAATCTGCGTGTTATTAACCTAAGGTTATAACCATTTTAATACCAAAGAACAATTTCGCTCTTTAGCGAAAAAAAAAAAGATTCCCTATTATTGAAACTATTAATGGAATATTTCCAATAGGAATCATTTTGTACTACAAAATATTGCATTTTTTTTTCCAGAATTGGAACGAGCGCGTACGTGCACGGAACTTTTACTAAAATAGACAATGTTCCCTTATATTGGCCCCTAAAAGTTGTCGTCGCGATCGGTAAGTACAGTTCCATTACAAGAGCACATCAAACTAAAGATAATATACGTAATATCGGGAGAGATTGCGAGATTTCAGCGGGGATTTGAGGCCTAGTCACATTTCCGCTATGAGAAATGAAACGATATAGCGTCTGGTGTTAATGACTTACCTACCGCACTTCATCAGTGTTTAAGACAATCATATAGAACCCATGTTAAAACGAACATCGATATCTTCTATTCCGTTAATGATGTGTCGAGTGAGAAAGGAAGCGGTAAGCGCCTTTGGATATCTGTGAACAGAATAGCAGACATTTGTCAATTAAATGTAATTACCAAAGAAAGACAGATTTTTTTCTTTCTTTTGTCTGTTGGCAACTCTCATTCTGACCTAGACTGATAACTAAAGATTATTCTGGATGATGCTTGTCTCGGTCGTTTTTATTAAAATTCCAATTAAAAGTTGTAACAAAATTAATTATTGGCAAAATTTAAAAAAAAGAGTAAAAATACCAAATGTCCTTTATCGTCAATTAAGAATTGGGAGCATCGCGCGCTGATCAAAAATCAGGAAAAGCGAAGAGAACATAATTGCCATCTCTAAAAACAAAAACCTGCACATTAGAGTTCTTGTTATTGTAATAATATTGAATTCCATATCCCCAATGGAATTACTTAATAATGTAATAGACGAAACGGAAATGAATGTCTTAGCCACATTTTCGTTATGAGAAATGAAAACGATCATAGCGTCTGGTGTTAATGACTTACCTACCGCACTTCACCAGGTATTTAAGACAATCATTTAGGGCCTATGCTACAATGAACAATGATTATATGATTCATAGTCTGTGCTGAGAGAGGATGGAAGCAGTAACAGTACAGGGCGCTATCAGGAGATTTTCTAGTTTTCCTACATTAGCGGAGCCAGTGTTTTTGGCATCCTTATACCTCAAAGGATAAAACTAGAATTGGCTCCATTTTTTTTCTATCGCCTTACACTTTCCACGAGGGGTCGAAGGTCATAATGGGGCCAGAGGTTAATATATGTTCCATCATGCTGTAATATACCTCAAATTGTTCCTCTCATTGCTGAATGAAAAAGTCAACTGTCATATTGCACTAGGGTGCTTAGATAAGGAGTAATAGAGTAAATGAGGTCAAATGTCAAATATATCATGCACAGAAACCAAATTTTATCGATTCAATCGCAATTTGTCTTAAATTAGTCCTATCGGCAAACCAAATAGGAAAATAATTTATTTATTTGAGAAATTTCTTATCTCAGAATCGGATGAAATTATGGTTCAAATGTTATGCTTGTACATATTTCTATTGGACTTTTGCTGTATGAACTCTGAAGGGGGACATGTCAATACAAAACGGCCTTTAAATTGTGAATTAAGTATATGTTTGAGATGGGGAGTAATTTGAGAACAGTTTCGATGAAATCGGACAATTTTTATTTTTGACCTCTGTGTATGAATTTTTTGACTTTTGACCTATTCGACCTTGTAATTCCTGAACTAAGCACCGTAGAAAAGTATAAAATTGACTTTTTTCTTCCCCGTAAGGAGAGGAACAATTTGAGATACATTACAACATGATGGGATTATTTTGAAGTTTTGTCCTCACTGTGACCCTCGACCCGTCGTGGGAACCACAAGAGGCATAGAAAAAAATGGAACTAATTAAATTCTTATCATTTCAGGTTTAAGGATGCCAAAAACATTGGTTCCACTAATGTAGGAATATAAAATCCTAAACCCATAGCGCCATGTACTATAAGCGCATTTGGATAGCTGTGAAAACAATATCAGACATCATTATGTTTTCAGAATCTTGCTTCCTATTCCTCTCCACACAATTTAAAACGTCAAAAATAGCATATTGGATCCATTTTGCATCCAATTTTAGCGCCATCTGGAACTCAATCCCCCGTGATTTTTAAAATCGCCGATTTTGCCGCCAATTTTAACGTATTGTAAATCGACCGATCGTATGTGATCAAGAGAGAACACAAGCGCATTTTATGAGACTATTCATTCATGAACTCGATTTTGTTTATTTTGCTGTCGAACCGGGAGAATTTGATTTTCTACGGACGCGGAAAGACATGTTTAATTTCATGATTCTTGGCTTGAAAATCAACGTTGTAGTGTACTAAATGCATGTTTCAGCTGAAAAAAAAAAAAAAAAATAATGTAGTTTGTTGAAATATCCGTGGAAAGTACAAAAAACTAGTAAAAACCGGTGCTAAACCACTACGTAAAAGCTGCAGAATACCTGCCAAATAAAAAAAGTGCCAAATATCACTTTTTGAAATAATTTAAGACTCTGCAAGGTGTGAATGATGTTAGTACAGACACGGTAGGGTTTTACATGTAGATAAGCTTATGAAATCGGCAAATATAGTCCACCCAACTGCACTGTTGCCTTGGCTCTTGCACTGGCTGCAGGCTTGCAGTGCACTCTGTTTTTTGTAGCTTAAGTTACGCTTACTTTATCAGTTAATTGCCTATCAAATATCATTATAAACACTTTATTACTTCATATTTTTAACCCTCATAATTCATATATCATTTCGCAACTTACGAACGACTCGGAACGAGTACGTAACTTCATGAGACATATGGATTTTTCCCCATTTTTTCCTCTAGTGTTGGTAGGCAATCTCTGGGAAGTGCAGATTAGTAAATAATTTTAGTGAAATGTATTTTACAATACGTTCTAGAAAGTTACGATGGATTTTGAGACTTACGAAGCGCTACGAATCGTCATACATTTTGGTGAAATGGATCCCCATTGATGTAAATGTTACGGAAACTTTTGGAATTCCGGAAGTAGGGCCAAAAAAGTCCGGAAATAGGCCTAGGCCGAAAAAAAAAATTCAAAATTGTTTTTTCAATTTTTTTGCTCTAGGTATGTAAGATCAGTCGATTTTGACCCCCAAAAAAAAAAAAAAATCACGAAAAAAAAATTGAATTTTGTATTTTTAATAAAGATTCTGAAAACATAATAATGATAAAATTGATGGTTTTTCACCCAATGCAAAATTTATTGGTCTCGCTATGAGTTTTAAAATATTGGACTCGACTACGTCTCGTCCAATATTTTAAAACTCATAGCTCGACCAATAAATTTGTGCATTGGGTTCAAACCATCCAATTTTTTATCATTAATTTGTCAATTAAATGTAATTATCAAAGAAAGAAAGATTTTCTTTCTCTTACTTGGTATACTTGGTTGCCCTGTCCTTTATTGGGAGGACTCTCATACTTTTGTTGACAGATTCCACGGTAGGTGCAGAACAGCTTGATCTGATAACTTATTCCAATGCTTAATCACTTTATTGGAGTAGAAGTGGTTTGCAAGCTGAGTTCTGTAGCGCCATTGGAACGTAAATCATGTTTATGTTTTTGTAGGGAAAGAGAGTAGAATGTGGCGGCATCAGTCTTATATAGTCCATGTCAATCAAATCAATCTTTGATCTTCTGCTCTTCAGAGACTCCATTTAAATGTCTTTCTTACAAAGACGTAAGCATTTTGTCTACACCTCCTCGATAGCCTCAAAGTAGGGGACTCCACACGGTAGACGCGTATTCCAGCGCTGACTTTCTTCACATCTAGACCAGTGAAGCAGCGGCGAAACATAGCGATCTTCCTGCGGGCTCTTTTAACAAAATCTTGCACATGTGTATTAAGGGTTAGGTTGTTTCAAATTGTGATCCCAAGGTCTTTAGACTTTCCACTTTTCGACTTTCCACTTCTTGCAGATAAACTCCGTTAAGCGAATACTGGTACCTCAAGATACCAGTATACCAGTATAAAAAGATTATTCGGAATGATCCTTGTCTCGGTACCCAGCAAACACAAAACGTTTTCGACATCATTCGCAACAGGTTGATAATCTACTGCTTAGCAAACAATTTTTTTTACAGAAAACGTTTAAATGTCGGGTTATATAAAGGGTATAAAAATGTTTTAATAACATTCCAAAAACATTCATGAAAACTTGATACAAAACATTCTAAACAGAATGTTATTTTGGGGTTGAAAAATATTTTGCGAAAAATGTTTGCCCAAAATATTTTCAATAACGTTTAAAAACGTTTTCATGACCTTTATATAACCCGACATTTAAATGTTATTAAAAGGTTTTGAAAATACATTTTAAGAACATTTCTGTGTTTGCTGGGTTCAAATATTTTAACATAATGTTATTTAAGTATTGACACAATATTTGGCAAAAATGTTTGCAAAAATAGTTTACAATAACATTTTTGAAAACATTTAAAAATATTGTTGTAGTGTGTTTTCATACAAAACGTTTTAAAACGTTATCATGACCTTTATATAACCCGACATTTTAATGTTATTAAAACGTTTTTACCTAAACCAAAAGCCAAAATATAACGTTTTTGTGTTTGCTGGGTAGTTTTAAAATAAATTAGCGGCAAAAATTAAAAAGTTAATAGTGAGAATATACATTTTCCTTTATTGTCATTTAATATTAGGAACATCGCTGACCAAATATCAGGAAAAAGCGGGAAATGAGAAGAGAAACTAACTTTCATCTCAAAAAATTAAAAACTTCATAGAGTTCTTGTTGTTGTAATAATATGGAATTTGTACCGAAACGCGCACAAAAGACCCCCAACAAACATTTTCAATGGAATGGCTCAATTCAAAAGCTCAAGAAATCAATACTTTATGAAGGTGATTAGATATGCACCAGGCACAAAAAGAAACTCGTCAGTTATAGTCATATTTGCTGTTCAACAATCTGATAATTTTGGATTATTCTGAAATATACAATTTGTTGATTGGACTTTGCTTTCTTATTCCCTGTTTGTGAAAATCGAGCAAGACTTAACCAAGATATGCGCCTCCAAACCAAAAATCACGTTAAAGGATAATGCTGCATCCTTTATTTCTATTCTATTTACCAGAAAATAGTGCGATTTAAAGAGAAAATATCATTTTCAAAAGTTTCAGTTTGCAAGTTGCAACGATTTTTAATGGGAACGCATCGTTGTATTGCACACAAGCACCACGGGCCAATCAATAAAGCACGCAATGTAACGTTAAAATTGCAATTGATTTTTACGAACAGGGTGTCAAATGAGAAAGCAAAGTTCAATTAATAAAATATATATTTCAGAATAATCCAAAATGATCAGGTTGTTAAATAGCAAGGATGGCTATAACTGACGAGTTTCTTTTTGTGCCTGGTGTAGTGTTTTCTTATAATGATTGAAGTGTAAATTAATTTGATACCTGTTTCTTTCCGTGCGAAATGTTATACACTTTGTTATGTTTAAGATGAAGTGTATTACGGGTTTTTTTTATCCTTCTACACGTTTTTTATCCTTCTACACCATTTTGACCAATAACGGTTACCATATTTGTAATAAACCAATTAAAAAGTATTAAGCCAAACGGAATGAATGACATAACTTCACAAATGGGGAATGTGCACCAGTCAAACTGCTACGTAACTATTCCGAATGTGAAGGAGACTGTTGTTGCAGTCTAACGATCTAGCGGCAGAGCGATGTGTCAGACTAGGCACTATTATAGTGCTATATACCCGAGCTTTTTTCGGTTGCGTGGATACATTAGAAAATGAATTTGGAGAAAACCGTCTGACAATAAAATACTATGCTGAGCCATCAGCCTGGGTGGCTCACGCTCCAGTAATTTCAGATGATTGAGCTCAGTAATACATCAAAGAATGTCTTCCAATTCATGAAAACAAATAGATAATCAGCTTATCGGATTAAAAGCTAAGAGGGCTGCTCAGCGAGTGTTTGTAATTATCAGAAGGTTTTCTCCAAATTCATTCTCTAATGAATCTCAAATGCAATATCCCTATTATACATCCCCAACGTATTAAATGTTTTCATGTGGATTGATTACTCGCTGCTTTTTCATCCGGTCAACGTTCTACTCTCGAGCCTAGTACTAGAACATTATTGCATTTCCCGTGTTTCCCGAAATGTCATGGGAATCAGCTTGCATTAGTATATTTATTATAATATATATGCTCATCATCTGTAATAAGAGCGTTACTATTTCACGCTTATTTCATTAGTGTTATCGGTAAGACAATTCTTACACCTGTTTACCTTTGACAATAATATTATCACAGGAGAAAAGGCATAGTGCTTGGTGCACGGTTGTTGACCTTCCAAAAGCGAGTAGGAACTTTAGGTATGCCAATGTTTGAAACATTTTTGTTGTTGAAAATATTTAATCTATGAATACAATGTCATATGGATGCCTGGGTATTGTGTCAAACAGTTATCCCTATGGGAAGATGGTCCGTTTCCACCATGACCCCACTCCCTAACTATAAACTTTCACACCGGTATGTCAATTTACCATGACTCATTTACTATGTCAATAACAATGTATTGGGTTAACCCACTTCTGACACATTTTGATTTCAAAATCCGTACAAATAAAATCGTTTTCACAGTGAACCATTGTAACGGATAACAATATGGGTTGCTCACCGATACTAAAATTGCCATTTTGAGAAAATAGACGAGGTTGTTAATCGGAAAAAATCCGTTATTAATAATGACACTTGTGGTTGCAATGTTCAGGCTAGCGCACCTAGCGGCCAGTGATGCGTCGGACTAGGCTAGTGCTATATACTCGCAATTTCTTCGGTTGCGTGGATTATCTCAAAAGCAATCCCAACGTATTGAATGTTTTCTTGTGGATTGATTACACGGTGTTTTTACTCTCGGGCCCAGCACTAGAACATTATTGCATTTCCCCTGTTTCCCGAAATATCATGGGAATCAGCTTGCATTAATATATTTATTATACTATATACTCATTATCTGTAATAAGAGCGCAACTTCAATGCTATTTCACGCTTAATTCATTAGCGTTATCGGTAAGACAATTCTTACACCTGTTAACCTTTGACAATAATAATATCACAGGAGAAAAGGTATAGTTCTTAGTGTACGGTTGTTGACCTTCCAAAGGGGAATAGCTATGCCAATGTTTGAGATTTTTTTTGTTGTTGAAAATATTCTATTTATGAATACAATGTCACATGGATCCCTGGGTATTGTGTCAAACAGTTATCCTTACAGGAAGATGGACCGTTTCACCATGACCCCACTATGAAATTTCACACCGGTATGTCAAGAACCCATTTACTGTGTCAATAATAATACACTGTGTTAACCCACTTCTGACACATTTTGCTTTCTAAATCCGTACAAATCGTTTTCACAGTGAACCATTGTAACGGAGAACAATATAGGTTGCTCACTAATAATAAAATTGCTATTTTGAGAAAAAAAGATGAGGTTGTTAATCGGACATATCCGTCATTAACGACGACATTTGTGTTTAATGTTCGGGCTAGCGCACCTAGCGGCTTAGTGATGCGTCGGACTAGGCTAGTGCTATACAGGGCGTAACAATAAAATTTATACAACTGCATTTTGACTTCTCAGGAAAAAACTAAAAAAGATATGGCACAAATGTTATATGCAATACAGTCAGTAATATATTGGATAAAAGAAGACGTTTGGTTGGTTTCTTTACTAGATTGGGTTCAAAAGTTATGTTCGATTAATCAACTCGTCCAGAAAACCTGTTGGGCTACTTTTGCCATGTTTGTGCATATCAAGTTTGAACCGCGTAGATATTTTAAATCGTGGGCTTCGCTGGGCTTCTAGCTATTCTGCGGCGACCACTATTGCCAGTATTTCTGTTATACTGGAAGACATGAGTTTGGAAAATGAGATATAAGCAATCTTATGGTTTCTGCTTGACTCCATGTGCTACCGAATGTCACAACCATAAAAATGCGCTCTTCCAACGTGATTTGGGGTTGAAGTTGTTGACCTGCAGCCCGGGAGCTGCAGTCACGATTCCTTGTAAATGAGGCGGTTATGTCAGAGACTTTCAAAAACTAAAGGAGATATTCTATTATGTGATAATTTCTACCATTTCGAATACCCCATTGTTTAAACACAGACCCTAGAAGAGCACCAACCATTTGGTCCATGGTTCAATTCTATTCAGTCACTTGTCATACTCAGACAAAAGTGGCCCGGTTTTAAGACTAGGTTACATAATTGGCCATATCTTCACTTGTATACCATCGAATTTATTGAAACAAAGCTTATCTGGTGGCTAAAAATATTATCCTGAAATAAATATAAATATCAAACCAAAAAAATAAACGGCATGCTTGTTTTATTCTATTTTTGAAATTGTACAAATTTTATTGATACATCCTGTATACTCTCAATTTCTTCGGTTGTATGGATTACCTCAAAAGCAATACCCCTATTATAATCCATCCCAACGTATTGAATGTTTTCATGTCGATTGATTACACATTGTTTTTACTCTCGAGCCCAGCACTAGAACATTTTTTCATTTACCCTGTTTCCCGAAATATCATGGGAATCAGCTTGCATTAGTATATTTATTATAATATAATACTCAGTATCTATAATAAGGCGTAACTCTCTCGTAGCTTGAATGGACTTGGAAAAAAACCCTGAAATTAATTGGCAACTTCTGTAGATTAAATTCAGACTTCCGCTCTCCCCATGGTTCATTTAGAATTGGGTAAATGAATCATGAAAGTACTCGGTCCTTCGGAGGGGACGTTAAGCCGTCGGGAGCCATACCTGCACATGTATTTCGCAGTCAGCTTCGAAAAGAGTAGGGTGTTAACCCCTGACTGTTCCCAAACCCGTCCCGGTGTTCAAATAGACCCCAATGGAAATAACCTTCAATGGAGGCTTTCTTGGGTTATCAAACCCCGAACAAATCCAATTAAAATCAAAAAATCAAAATGCTATTGCACGCTTAATTCATTAGTGTTCTCAGTAAGACAATTCTTACACCTGTTAACCTTTGATAATAATAACATCAAAAGAAAAATGTATAGTGCTTAGTGTACGGTTGTTGACCTTTCAATGGGGAAGGAACTTCAGGTATGCCAATGTTTGAGAGAAATATTGTTTGAAAAATATTTCCTCTAGGAATACATTGTCTGCAAATGGATATTTGCCTTAGTATTTCACTGTGATCCCACTCCCTAACTAAGGTTTCACACCGGTATGTCTATTTGAAGACCCCATTTATGATTAGTTATTTATGATTCTTAGTCAGTGGGAGTGGTCTAGTTCGTATACATATACTTATTTATGATTTATTATTAAGAAAGTGATGATGATGAAGATGATGATGCAGAAGGAGATGCTGATGATATTAAAATAGATTTATTAAATTGTGGTAATTGTATTTTATAATTCAACTTTCCTTCCTCTCTGTGACAATAGACGTAGATGTAAAAATAGACGTTTCTACTACAGCTTTGACTGGCACACATTCGTTTCAAAGAGAGATAATACAACAGATATTTGATATACCCCTGCACGCATCTTATGGAGAAGGATTTATCAGAAGCGCAATTTGACGGGGGAAGTTAACTTCACGTGAGGGCACGGTGGCTCAGTAGTTACGGCCTTGGACTCATAATCTGAGAGCTTGCTCGACGTGCGTGGGTTCGATTCCCCGTCCCACCACCGTGTTGCGCCCTTGGGCAAGGCACTTTGCCTCGCTTGCCTCACCCCACCCAGGTACAATGGGAAGCTGTTAGGGGTAGTCACAGTCGTTGTACTGATGGACCCTGCGCCACTTGTAAGCTGCAAACGTGGTTCCGACTTATTCTAATGACAGTAGCATAAATGTAAAAGCGCTTTGAGGCTGTTTACGGCATAAAGCGCTATATAAATATCTACATTTATTTTTTTATTTTTTTTAATCGGTGTTCTTTTCCTACATGTTGTAGTCGTGGGGATCTCTCACATACCACGAACAGTTTCCCTTTTATTAAGGAAAAACAAACATTGGCTTCAGTTTCTAGTAGTGTACATACTTTGTTCCAAACATTGGTATCAGATAGACCTGCTGGTTTGAAGTTACGAATACGTTTAGTAATAAGTTCACCAATAAATTAAATCGGGATGAGGAAACAGGCTTTCATAGGTACAATTTACATACACTAGAGACGACAATAATTCGCAATAATTATGTTGAAGTATTTTGTGACCACAAAAAATTGCTAAAGCTAAAAATTATATGACTGTTTGCAGCCTGGAGTAAACAGTTGATGTTGGAAAGTAAGATGACTCTTACACCAAAAAGTGATTTAGAAATAAAACAACATGCGGCTTTCTTATTATATAGATTAAATGAAGTTAGATTAAAGCTTTATTCACATTCTATAACATAAAAACAAACACACTATAAAATATTGGTAGACTTTAAACCGTTACACACAACTAAATGTCTTGCGTGAGCTTTCGACACTATAGGATGTTCCAAAAGGGCAGCAAGCAATTCACATTGAAAACATAGAATGTTTCAAACTTAAATTAAGAAATAAAATCTCACGCGCAATTTATTCATTACATACCCTGTGTTTTGAATAGCTATAATAGCCCACCAACCATGCTGTCAGACAAACAACACATGGTGATGTTTATTTGTTTATTTTTCCACTATACAATCTCGATACAAGAAGCAAAGATTATTGTAAATAATATTTATTATATCACACTCATCAAACATACTAGTAGTTATATAAGTATTTAGAATGAATGACAAGTACAGCTGTAGACATGTTACCTTCGCAATGTTTCATGAGCAATGACTTCAAATGATATCCAGAAGCGGGTTATGGTTTGTTGAACTCTGCTCCTTCAACATAATGGTACCTTTTTCGGTTCTACATGTGTCTCTTTTTCCACATTGCTGGTAATCAAGTCATAATTGGCGGTCATTTCAAATCACCCCCAAGTCAACGAGGTTTAGGAATGTCCTCTCATTGTTAATTGTTGGTTATACATACCTAGACAAAATAAAATGCAATTGTAACCCACCACTTGAACAGGATTTAGCCAAAGCAAATAAAGACTAGAGCTATTTAATGATTCTAAGGTAGAAGATTATTATCCTCTTCAGCAATAGGATTATTGATTGGTTTAAACGCTATCAAATGAGAAACATGTCGCGCCTACTTGAGGTACCTATGAATACGACCTTCACGCACATTTTACACTGTATCTCAGAATACAATATGCCGACTTTCGTAGTGTACCCTCACATATTTCAACAACCCATGAGAAAATTGTAAAATGTATTGATGAGACGAAACATAATTAATGAGTGATTCATATACGTCTGTTTTATTGATGATAACGTTAAAGAGGAGAAGCAGTGAAGAACATAAGAGGAAGAAGATGAAGGAGAAGGCGACGATGACGATGATTATGACGATACTGATGAAGTGATAAAAAGAAGAAGAAGAATGTTGATGGAGAAGATAAAGAAGCAGAGGAACAATAGAAGACTAGAATGAAGAACTGAAAGTAATTTTGGATAGCTTTGGATTAAGCCCCCTGGGCAAATTAAACTTGTTCGTAAAATCCAAATGTGTAGGTTTTTTGTAACTCAATAAGCATCAAAATCAAGTATAAGCTTTCAACATTACAATCAATAGTTAATGGACGATAACAATGTATCTGTATATCCAATTATTTGCAATACAATATTGCTTTTTATCCCCGGTTTTTATGACTTTACATTATATTTCCTTTCATATAATATCATCAAAATTAAGTATTGAGACAATCTACTTTAATGTTTTTCATATTAACTAAACTATTTGAATCATTCGTCAGTCGTGCAATTGTAATTGTATTACAATATTGCATATATGACCCGAACTAATATAAATTGCAATATCATGACGCAACTAAACATTGACTTCAAGTTTAGTTTAGTGGACGATATTTGAAGAGAAAATAATTTCCATCTGCAAAAATAAAAACTGCACATTGGAGTTCTTGTTATTGTAACGCGCACAAAAGATCCCCAACAAAGCAATTTTAATGGAATGGTTCAATTCAAAGAAGTCAATACTTTATGAAGGTGATTTGATATTGTATTTTCTTATATTGACTGAAGTGTACATTAATTTGATACCTGTTTCTTTCCGTTGGGCTTTTTAAGTGCGAAATGTTTATACTTTGTAATGTTATATAAATTTTACGATGAAATGTATTACGTGTTTTATCATTTTACATTATTTTGACCAATAACGGATACCATTATTTGTAATAAACAAATTAAAAAGTATTAGGTAAAACGGAATGAATGACTTAACAAATGGGGAAAAGTGCACCAGTCAAACCGCTACACAACTACTTCGAATATGATGAAGACTGTTGTTGCAGTCTAGCGATCTAGCGGCATAGCGATGTGTCGGAGCCGAGCTTTCTTCGGTTGTGTGGATAATCTCAAAATAATGCAATATCCCTATTATACCTCCCCAACGTATTAAATGTTTTCATGTGGATTGATTACTCGCTGCTTTTTTCATCCGGTCAACGTTCTACTCTCGAGCCTTAGTACTAGAACATTATTGTATTTCCCGTGTTTCCCGAAATGTCATGGGAATCAGCTTGCATTAGTTTATTTATTATAATATATACTAATTATCTGAAATAGGAGCGTAACTTCAATGATATTTCACGCTTAATTCATTAGTGTTCTCGGTAAGACAATTCTTACACCTGTTAACCTTTGACAATAATAATATCACAGGAGACAATGTATAGTGCTTGGTGTACGGTTGTTGACCTTCCAAAGGGGATTAGGAATTTCAGGTATGCCAATGTTTGAGAAAAATGTTTTTTTTAAAAATATTTTATCTAGGAAGACATTGTTTAAAAATGGATATACAAGCTATATTGAAATGATTGGTACCCATCAGTTTCAAATTGACAATGGATGAGCCTGACACATCAAAATTCAACATAATAATTCGTAGATTAATTGTGAAACATATCATAAACTATACATTCTGGACATTTCAAGAGTATCCAATGTTGTATTTGGTAAAGGCATGCTTTTCAATAAACATCAAAATCGATGGGTACCAATTATTTTTTGATACATCCTGTATGCCTAGGTATTGTGCCAATTTCTGCCAAACATTTATTCTTGCCGGAGTATGGTCCGTTTTCACCATGACCCTAACTCCCTGACATGACAAGTACAGCTGTAGACGTGTTACCTTCGCCATGTTTCATGAGCACATGAACTGGGTGTGTCCCTAATAACATTTCATCAACCCATGATAAAATTTTAAAATGCATTGACGAAACGGTACATAAATAATGAGAGATTCATATACGTCTATTTTATTGATGATAAAGTTGAAGAAAGGAAGCAGACGACGATGATTATGATGATACTGATAAAGTGATAAAAAGAAGAAGAATGTAGAATGGAGAAGATAAAGAAGTAGAGGAACAATAGAAGACTAGAATAAAGAACTGAAAGTAATTTCGAACAGCTTTGGATTCATCCCCTGGGCAAATCTAACTTGTTCGTAAAATCACATTTGTAGGTTGTTTTGTAACTTAACAAGCATCAAAATTAAGTATATGCTATCAACATTACATTAAATCGTACATGAATGATAACAATGTACCTCTTTATATCCAATTATTTGCAACATTGTTACAATATTGTTTATCACTTTACATTAAATCTCCTTTCATTATAATATCGTCAAAATCCCAAGTAGTTATTTAATGTAAGATGTATTATTAGGATAAAATTGAACCGAATCAAAGAAAGTAATATATCTAAACTACTGAAGTATTAAGACAATCTTCTTTAGTGGTTTTCATATTAACCAAACTATTTGAATCATTCGGCAGTCGTGTAATTGTAATTGTATTACAACATTGCATATAAGACTTCAGGAATTCCTTCAACTATTGTAAACTGCATTATTGTGATGCAACCAAACATTGCCTCCATTTCTTAAGTAGTTTAGTGAACGATATTTCAATGTCAAAGGTCATGACTGTACTACACCGCTTTCGCTATGGAAAATGACGGAAGATAGGTGGGTCTTCACAAAAGATAATTACGTTTTAAAGCATTAAAAGTTTTCGACAAGAGTCAAATTTAAGCCCTTACACGTACCTGAGATGTGGAGTCGGAGAATACAGAAACCGCTGGCTTGTACATTTTCAGCTTAAAAATTAGCATTATATTTGATATACATGTAATCAAGAGGAATGATTTTATTACAAGCATATTTTTTTAAACAGGAACGTTAACTTGAAATAAGTATTCCGTTTCTTATACATGTTTTACTCGTAGTGATCTCTCACATTCCATGATCTGTTTGCCTTTCATTAAAGAAAAGCAAACATTGACTTCATTTTGTAGTAGTGTATAATGTATACTGAGTTCTAAATATTGGTATAATGCGAACCTACCCGGTTTGAAGTTACGAATACGTTTTGTATTACATCAATAAAGAGGGACTAGGAAATAGGCTAATATAACAGATATTGCTATAAATACGCTAGTAAATATGTACAGGAATCGCAAAATGTAGGTGTATTACGTAGCTAATATGCGCATTTATTCGCAATTTATTCAAGTGTCTTGTGTCCTACTCAAGTTGATAATAATATCATATTTCCTTACTTTAATTGTCAAATTTGGAGTTTCGTTTTGAGGTATAAATGAATTAAAAATACAGAAAAGTGGATCACTGAGGTGAAAGTTACTGGTTTGAAACTAGGAATACGTTTTGTAGTTTTCAAATAAAGAGGGACTAGGAATTAGGCTAATTAATACAACATACATTGCTATAAACACGCTAGTAAACTTTATGCACAGGAACAGCAAAATACCGTAAACGTTCGCCTAATGGCGCTATAGAGTTCATGGAAATGAGAGAGCGCCATCCCTGTAAAAGCCGACTATTATCACTGATCATTAAGGGTACGTGTAGTTAAAGGGTGAAACCTATCGACACATACAATTATGAACAAGATCGAACAAACTTGTTCATGATAATGCGGTAGTCATTCACCTGATACGTTGTGGCCCAGTGAGCAGAGCATTAGACTATAGTGCGAGGACAAAGAGAACTTGTGGAGAAGATTGATGGTTCGAAGCTCATGCAGTAATTTCTGACAGATTATGATGTCTGTCAATGTTTTTTGGTTTTTTTTGATTTGAGGAAATTTTATTCTCTATTTTCTTGATTTTATCTTTAATATTGTTTATATATTTTTATTATTTTATCTTTTATGTGTCTTTTTTCAGGATTCTTTGTTTTTATCGTTTCATTTTAGAGTAACTTAATCAATTCAATCAAATGTTGTAATTAACCTATTTGATTGTATAGGCATTTGTTATGTGTGTGAGACGAACTGTCGCGTGCGACAAATCTTTAAATTCGCGCGAGTGTCCTTGCCTATGAATCAGTGGTCATAAGAGGTATATCATTTTATTCGAAGGGGGGTTCCCAAATATACGGGGGTCATAAAGTCTTGGAAAGAATAATAGGAGGGGGTCATAAAATATTTTATGACCAAAATGAGGTAGTCACACGATGACCACAGAAAGTGTGTTATTTTATTCAAAAAGGCTGATTTCAATATAATTTTGGGGTTTGGGATCATAACATTTTGTTGCCGAAATAGGGGTGCGCAATTTTATTGACGCAGACTTTTTGTAAATTTGGGACCCCCTTCCGAAAAAAATGATAGCCCTCTAAGAGGATTCAAAAGATAACCTCTGCCCCAATAATCCCTAGCTATATTTGTTTGAAACTGTTCCACGGAGAATGTATCATAATCAGTCCCAGAACAACGCCAAATATGGATTAAAAGACCTTTGACCTTGGATGTACAACAGCATGTTATGATCTAATGGGAAACTGTGCACATCAACAAACACAAAATCTAACAAAAAGGCAACGTCTGATATAATTTGAAACCACATAAATTACTAGAGTTGGTTCTTCTCTTGGATTTGGACCAAGCTTTAGAATATCGAATGTTGCGTTTTGAAATAAAACAAACCAGAAATTTATTACCCATTGTAAAGATATGGCACATGTACCGAATACATGTACATACATTGGCTGACCTTGTGGATTTCCTGGCCCAGCCATGCTAACCACATAAGGAGATTATACGATTAACCTAGTGCAGCTATTGTCATAGCAGGGTATTATTATGTAATACTCCTGATCCATATTTGGCGTTCTCTTGGACTGATAATAGGCTCAGTCTTTAATGATATAAATAAAATTTGAATGAGTGAACGAACAAAATCATACACGACCAACTGAATAGAGGCTGTGCATATGACGTAAATCCCGTAAATATGGCGGACTACTCAAATGCATTCAACAAAAGCATGATTGCATCTACCGCGACAGTTCGTCCTCACACACAACAAAATGCACTACGATTAAATAGGTTGATGACAACATTTGATTGAATGGACTGCATCGCGCCATGAATACAGGGAAGAAACCGGTTCAAATCCTTTGTTTGGAGCCAATCGATAAACGCAAGGCCTCTATAGCTATCATTGAATATGTTATAAGGCGCTTTGGAAGGCACACAATACCCCAATGGCTTTCCATATTATGTGCACTCAACAACGAAGCCCGGTATCGAAGTTACGTAATGTTACTATGTCAACGGGATCACGCGCTTAAGTAATGAACCACGATCGAAACAATCAGTACACGAAAAAAGGCATACCAAAATAGCGTGATCGTAATGATCGCCATACAAACAGTGCTTGGTTCCGATACCATCACGGAGTTACGTAACTACTTCGTGGTCTGATAGTTATATGATCAATGGTCTGATCTACTTGGGTTTGATCCTTTAAGAAAAGATAAAATAGCTGATCATTTATAATGCATAAATGAATAAAGTAATGTAGTTACACAATTTGAAACATTGAGGCCGTTCTATTTTTCAAAGGTCATTTAACTGTTAAATGTAGTGGAATATATCACGCATTGATAGGTAGCAGGTGGAGCAAATTTTGTCAGCGGTTTTGTTGCCGTTTGTTCGCAGTGCCTATTTATCTAAAAAAAAATAAGAAAATTAAAATTAAATTTAAAAAAATCACAATATTCGTTCGTAAAATGGGGACAAAATCCAAAACTATTTCTTGACCCTTCTTCACATAAAAGTGGGGTCAGAAATCACGATTCGAACAAGCACCATTCACCATTCAAGGCGCACCCTCTACCGACTGAGCTAACTGGTCAGACTATAGAAGGGTGTAATTTTGAACTGAAGAATATTAAAAAAATATGAAGAAATTACAATGTTATAAAAAGATTTACCAAAATGAGTTAGGTATAACGTATGAATCGATTTACAAATTAAGTCCAATGGCACTTTGAGAAAGAATACCTGAAGAAACCCCAAAACATTTGCTGCTCTAGCAACTAACCTAGTGACCTAAAGTATTGGGTCATGTCACGAATTACTCACGATATTTTTTTTCTGAGGCATTATGTCCAGGTTGCTCAATTTAACATACACGTATCCTTAATGCTGTTGAGATTTTACAAGGAAGGCGCTCTCACATTTCTAAGAATCCAAAAGCGCCATTAGGCGAACGTTTTCACAAATATCAACTCAAATGTATGTTTTAGATGTTAGAGGTGTTTTAAATGTTTGTAGTCGGACTCTTGAACTTTAACCATTCAAGTGTATGGGCAGTTAGTGCTGTGTAAGCAATATGGCGCGGTCCGTGTGCACTGATGTATGACGTCATTCTTCAAACCAGTTAATATCTATTTTGGATATAATTGGTAACTGTTGAGCTCAGAAAAAGATGGAAAAAGTATTTGGAGAAATTTTGTTTGAGATTGAATAAAATGTTTTGAGAGAAAAGAACAGATATCACACAATTTCCAGGGACTATCATCTCGTTTACTCTTCTCCGTTATAATGATGGTTGTGACAATTTAATCATTCATTACCAAAGAACGGAATATATGTTTGACGGAAAAATCATCAACGTGTGTTCTTGAACGAGCAATACACCCCGCCTTTAAAAATAGAAAACGGACTCCTTGTTGAAAGAAAGAAATATTCGTGGAATTTTACCAAACAGTAATGTTTGTAATATAAAATAATGAGAATCGATATGATGTGTTTCGGGATATGAACGAAGGTGCACATGCACGAAACTTTGAGTAAGATAGATTAATGTTCCATTATTGGCTCCAAAAGTTGTGATCGCTATCGGTAAGTACATTTCGACATTACGACATCACATAAAACTAAAGATGATATGCTTATATGTAATATCGGGAGAGAGACAGCGAGATGTCAACGGGGATTTGAGTCCTAGTCAAATTTCCGCTATGAGAAATGAAAACGATTACATAGCTTCTGATGTTAATGACTTACCTACCGCACTTCACCAGTATTTAAGTCAATCATTTAGAATGAACAACGATATCTTCTTTAGACATTTTGGATTTTAGTTTGACAAAACCAAGTGAATATTTGGTACTCACTACAATATTTCGTCCTACTCATCGGAGGACTTCATCAGGTATGACTGATAAGGTCATCTGATCCACTTTCCCGGGAAACAAGTTTGAGTGGTTTCCGGAGTTTCTTAGTCTCTTTTGCAGACTTCAGAAGTGGATCGTAGACGCGGGCGTAGACGTGACTTAAGAGGTATGTGGCCTCCTCTGTGTTTAGGGTCTTGGTGTCACGCCTCATTATCTCCATTGCTTCCCGAACTTCTCTAGATCTTCTGTCGTGCTCCCGCCCAAGGATCTTGGATTCTTCCCAGTCTATAACGTGGTTATCCCTTGCAACATGATCTGACATGGCTGATTTTGTCTGTTCTATTTCTGATGTTCTGCGTTGCGAGCGAGTGTACTTTTTCTCATTCCTCTTAAGTCACGTCTACGATCCATTTCTGAAGTCTGCAAAAGAGACCAAGAAACTCCGCAAACCACTCAAACTTGTTTCCCTGATGAAGTCTTCCGATGAGTAGGACGAAATATTGTAGTGAGTACCAAATATTCACTTGGTTTTGTCAAACTAAAATCCAAAATGTCTATTTACTGAACAAACCTGATGAATCTATTCAACGAAGATATCTTCTTTATCTTCCATTCATGTGTCGATAGAGGAAGGAAGCAGTAAGCGCCTTGCGGTGAATATCAGGCATTTGTCAATTAAAAGTAATTACAAAAGAAAGATTCTCTGGTTCGATTTTTGTATGATGGCAACTCTCTTTCTGACCTAACTGATATAGTGCAATGTATTTCAGTTCACATGCACTACACTCGTGCAAATCATGTTAAAGTTGTCATTAAAGTAAAAGTTCCCACGTATACAAATATTATATATTTATGTCAATAAAACTTCGTTCAATCTACTAACTAATCTGGAGGTATATATATTGAGAGTGCCCCCATTTTAGTGGAAAAGGTCATTGAACAGAGGGTGAAGGTCAAAATTACTCAGACCTGTTCATAACTCATACCATCGCGATCCTCTGGCAATAAGGATTCATAAAAAATATTGTGTACGTCATAGGTACAAAAATGAAATGGCTCTGATTTTGGTGAATTATTTGTCTTGTTGCAAGAAATCGCACAAAGAATGGTTTTAACTATCTAGGGTGTTTTCGTATCCAGGTAACACAACATTTGTCAAGGTCAAATTGAGTCAATATAAGTCAATGCGATCCAATGGGTATAGTCTGATTTTCTTGTGTTACCGAGGTAACGAAATATCCTACATAGCGCTTTTCTGATACATGTATATCATCATATCATGGAACAACAGATAATTTTGAGACCATTTTCAACAAAATTGCAGCATTTTAATTTTTTGCTCCATAGATCCAAAATTAAACCTATGACGTCACCGTGTTACCTTTTTGCGCATAATTCCATAACCGTACGTCTTAGATAGGTCAAACTATACATTTCTAAATCCTTATGACTACAATCGGTTTCAGAGAAGAACGACAGTCCCTTGCTCAGATTGACGCGAGCGCACATTATAATAAGCGAATTACCCGGAGCTTTGTGCCGTTCTTCTTTGGCAGAAACTGTAGAGGAACACATTGCTATGTGTTTTAGATAAGTCCGAGCTTTGAACTTGATTCCTGCGTAAAAGTCCAGCAACCTGTTCCCACCAAATAATGGTGCGTGCTGTTGAAATGCCTAGCCTATAAAGATGAGGGCTATAGTAGAAAGTACTGTGTCTCTGCCAAACAATGTAAATTCAACATGACTTGCAAGATGGTTACGGGAATTTATTGGACTAATAACTATAACGAATAATTCTAGAAGATCCTTGTCTCATCTCGGTTGATTTATTCAGATTGAATTGAAATATGTAAAACAATAAGTTATTGGCAAAATTCAAAATGGTGAAAATTTATAACACACTATTTCTTTATCGTGAATTGGGGACATTGTTGACTAAATATTTATCAAGAAACATGAGAAATGCGGAAAACAGGTATGAAGAAAAAAACTCTCTGAAAATAAAAACAGCAGTTCTTAGTTATTGTAGTAATATTGAATTTCGTACCAAAAGCACCCACAAAAGATTCCCAATCATTTTCAATGGAATGGCTGAATCCAACAGATCCACTCATATAATACTGCTGTGTAAAAATCAATAGCATTCCCCGTTGAAACCGCGTTAAAGACCTATTTAAAAGTGTAGGTTTTATTTTCTAAGATACCAAATCATATCTCCGGTATCTTCAGCGATACGTTGGTTCGTCTCAAGTTAGGTAGTGACGTAAATGGTTTTTAGCGGTTGTGCCGCAAGCATGCTAACAAACCCCCTTTTACGCTCTGCATTATTAATGTAACGCACGATGTTTGATACTGCGACCAGGGTAAGACGCACCTACGTCACTACCGACCGAACTCGAGGTGAACCATAGTAATGTCTCAAATTGACAAAAAGAGAATTGTCTATTTAAGGGTAAACGACGTATTGTTGGTCGAAGAAAACAAAAAAAAATCGTTTTCATTATTTAAATCAATATATTATTGAAAGATAACACTTTGATGTTTTGCAAAAGTTCTTTATACAAATGATACACTTTGAAACCGTGCTTGATTTATTGTTGTTAATAAGTTATGTACGCTTTACAAAAGTGTTGTTGTTTCAGCCCTTTTTACAACATAACTCAAGAACCACAGGACCTACAAAAGTATCTATGATATTTGAATTATTCTACAGGCTCTCTATATTAATGCAATTGTTGTTGCCAACGCTCACTACTATTCGCGAGATGCTGTAAACTACCAAATCGCAACAGTTTAAAATAGTTGCTATTTAGATTCGTTATTATGGCAATATCTCGTCAACAGAATATTCTAAAATAAATGAAGGAACTGGTTCAATATTTATATAGCATTTATGGTGAATATTAACATTCATTTGTTTTGCGTAAACAGATCTTATTAAACAGGTATATATTATTCAATTCACAAATCACTGAAGGCGACAATATGACCTAAATCATGTTAATCTCCGCAGGAAATATTTCTATAGACCCTTTACAATTGTTTGCCGAGGTCAAGATACCTTATTGGCTCCAAACTGACATCTTTATTATGGAAAACCGTGAGTGTAAAAGACATTCAACCAAAGGTCTTCCAATATCACACTGCTCGTTTTCAGACGATGAGCTGATATCTAGGTGTTATTTTTGACTCTTCAACGCAGATGTTATATAAATTTATTATTATCATTGCAGCTAACCAAACAAAACCACTAGATTTGCTCCAAAGGCGTGAATAATGTAAAATTATCTCAAGCTAAATGTTCACACCCTTAAGTACTCTGTAACCCACCTTTGCACATTATTTTCGTCGGACTTAAAAGCACATCAGACAGACCAAATTGCATTCTGAAAACAAGGAATGTCCTCTGATGATATTCACTAATTTTGATTTTATGAAATTCGGGACATAAATTTGACATTTAACAGTCCTCGAAATAAACTTTATAAATCTAATGATATGTACTTAAATGTATGTAGCTGGGAGGAAAAACCGAACATATAAAGAATTGACCTTTCGTATTGAAGATATACATGAAGTTTCCAAAAAGACCTAAAAAACATTCTCCTTCATCCACTCTAAAAGACTCAAACTCACAGTGTAACTAAAGAATTCTATTTAAACTGATTTATTTGGAAAAAAAAGAAAAGAAAAGAAAATGCAAAACGTAAAGGTTTTAGCAATATATTTTAATTACTAGTAATTTTCGCTCAATTCATGTGCTTCAATTATTGAGCCGAGAAAGTGCCTTTTATATCAGAATTTATTATGCGAAACTTGAGAATGTGTATTGAGAAAATATGAGAAAATAATCGTAAGTGGTTTGCATATTGACTCCCATTACTCCCATTATCGGCAGTCGTCTCATATTACAACATTGCATAATAATATAAGGACATTATTTTAACTAATGTTAATTGAATTTGACGATTTAATTTTCCTTCCCCTTTTTAACAAAAATTATTTTATTTGTTCAGTGTTGACATAAGATCCTTTCAAAGGAAGACACAAAAGACTCAAAGTGAAATATTACATTTAATATGCCCCTGTATTCATCGTATGCAGAAGGCTTTATTATAATCATTTTTGAAGGAAATTTAACTTCACATTGAAGAGGTATTCCTTTCATACATGTTGCCCTTGTGGTGATATCTCACAATCCACACACTGTGTGCCTTTGATTAAGGAAAAATAAACCTCAACTTCAGTTTCTAGTATTGTATATACTTTGTTCCAAATATTGGTATCAGGTAGACCGGCTGGCGTGAAGTTATGAATACGTTTTGTAATAAACCAATAAATTAAAGCGGGATGATGAAATGGGCCTTTATAGGTACAGATTGCTATAATACACTAAAATATCATAGAAATGGCACAATGTATGAACACAGTATGTAGATTTATTCGCAAAATACAAACCTAAAAAGAAGTCAGGTACCAATTATGTTCACCCCTGTGTATCCGAAACAAAGACTAACATGTCAGAATTAAAACTAGCAGCTAATACCTGTGCACTTTAGCTCTGATTTAAGACATCATTTGTTGGAATCGGTTGATAATTAAGGAAACGGTGATCCGAAACTCAAGGAACGAATAAATCAAAGGTGATTTTAATGTTCTAATCAAGCACGGTGCTAGTTCATTAGTGAGGTAATGCTTTATATACAAATCAACGGGGAGCAATCTGCAACTTTTGGAGCAACTTTTGAATTTGTATCTTCCTTGTGAGGGTTGAGAGCCAGAAAAGGGTGCTTAAAAAGGTGTTTAAAATCACTGGAAAATACCAAGCTGTATAGCCACAAATTTGCAAATTGCAGAGCAATTATGCAGAAATGACATGTTTCTACCATTATTTTTGATGAAAAGTTTCTCCTTAAATTTGTCCTCTGGACATCGATCTTCCCACCCAGCCGGTGTGCTCCTATCTGGTCCCCAAAAAGGAGGACGCACTGTAAAAGTGTCGTCTTTACTCTTAAATGGTTTAAAACAAAAAAGTATTACGTCATCATTTGTTGAAATGTTGGTCATTTTGAGATTCTACTTTCTATTCTTAATGTCTTTTCACTGGAGAGTTCAATGTATGAGAAAATCGTGCTTGCTTGAAATTTACATATTTTCAATTAAAAAAAACCGTGTTAGAGAGAATAAAAGGTATTGAGCCATAGATGGAAATGATTTGGCGGATGCGAACGGGCAATGAGTTCCAAAGGCAGGGAGCAGCTGCCGTGAACATGAACATGTGAAGGATTTATCACCAAAAGCGTGGTGTGGCAAGACGTCAGTTGTAGTCACCAGATGGTTCGTTGTTAAAAGTTGCAACTGAGTCAATAGGAGTAAACTCTCAAACAAAACAGTACGCCAGGAATATTCATGTATTTGTTAAAGGAAACTTGATCTTTGGTTTTATTCTTAAATTAAATTAAAATAAATTAAATTAAATTAAATTAAATTAAACGACAGATGACGTCCGACGCCAACTAGTAAAGAGATTGCGAAGAGGCGTTCACTGCAAACGCCTTACGGGTTACATATTACGACATTGTGCGGTAGAACGTCATAGTGGCGTTCACATTCAAACTAGTCTCCTACACAGCCAGTTTGTGTCGGTCCTAATGCTCGTCGTTCCTAGTATGTTCGTGATAGCCTCATAAAGTCTGACCAGAGACTATATCTAAACGCAATTCTCGCTATTCACAATAAGGGCGCCGCCAGCGGTTTGCGATGTAATCGTGATGTATCATGTGAAAGGTCGACATCCAAGTCCGCGCAATACGAATATTACCATGCTATTACATAGGAACACGTGACAATATTTTTAGTTTGTCAATATAACGGTATTACACGCAAATCGATAGAGAAAAAATGAATTGTGCACATTTCAAATCACATTATTTAGTATTATTGCATTTCGATTCGCGTGTAACACCTTTATTTTGACAAACTAAAAAATATTGTCACGTGTTCCTATGTAATAGCATGGTAATATTCGTATTGCGCGGACTTGGATGTCGACCTTTTCCCATGATACATCACGATTACATCGCAAACCGTTGGCGGCGCCCTTATTGTGAATAGCGAGAATTGCAATAAGCTCGTGGTGGCGCTATGCTGAGACAAATATATCTAAAGACACCCCGTTGTCACACTTTTTATTGCTTATAGGCCTAAGCACTATAAAAGGCCTGTTTTGCCCGGCGTACCTGTTTTGCCCGGTTCATCACAGAAATCGAGAAATGGATCTTTGATGTGATCATTATGGTAGCCTTATTAGTTGATTTACACAGGTATGGTAGCCTTATTAGTTGATTTACACATCTAGACCAAATTATAGCGTCACGCATCATTGCGTTAGGTGACAATGGTTCATTGTGTAAACAAAAGATACCGTTTTTAACAGTGTTAAACGTTGCATCTGTGTCCATAGGAGTCAACTCTCAAACAATACAGTAAGCCAGGAATATTCATGTGTTTGTTAAAGAAAACTTAAGGGCTGGGGTATGAGCGACCTTGAAGTACCGGTATCTGGAGAGGGGAAGCAATGAGTTACCCCAAATCACAGCGGCAGGTAGTGACTGGGCCGCCGAGTGCTAATATATATTTATTTTGGAAGGTTCGTGTTTGTTTAAAATTTTGGGGCGTTTTTCCAAAATTTGATATTTTTGGTGATATTTCAAAAAAGCGACATGCCAAAGACAACTCTTTGGGCACATAGTTTGTTATTGTTATTGCAGTTCTTTTCCACATACCTACGTTAACATTCGATTGGGTGATTTACTAATATTATATATTTTATGACTGCAATTTGGCGTTTTTAATGCGTTTTACACGTATCATGAAATTAACGCAAATATCTAGTCACGCTGCTTTTAGAATTTTTACCTGATCGTCGGCTTTTGCAGGCAACAGAATGCAGATTGGCTCACGATAGATGTCGTATTCCTCTATGTGGTTCACTCATTGATAAAATGAGTTTGCATTCCTTGTAACAACACACACATTGCCGTCTGGAAACCGGGTCTGGTACTGATTTTGGGACAGCCAATAGACTTCAGCGCCGTATCAAATCTCATAAAAACCACACGACTGACGACTATGTGTTTATGTTTCCCGCACGAAAGCTTGTGTCTACATCTATTACTATACTTCTTTGGAAACGTTGACCTTTGACCATTCTTTGTATAACGCCCTGATATGACCTTGATATGTTCGCTTGATTGGGTACGTTATAGCATCCATTTTCCTTAAGTTGTTAGGACTTGGTCAGTAGATAATACTTGCAGGGATACAATAGTTTAACATGGTGTGTGAGCATGGTGAAAGACTCATCATTGATTAGGCGCGGACATATTAAAGGCACAGGTCCTTTGCGTGTATAGCAGAAAATTATAATAGAATGTGTGAATAGAATGTTTGGAATTTTGCAACTAAAATACTAACTGCATTCTGCATTATGTATTTATTTATTTATTTAGGCCTATGCCTATTTATTTATTTACTGACTTATTTATTTATTTTATTTATTTGGTATATTAGTTAGTAGGCCTAGTTAGTAATATTCCATGATAGGCCTACGTCGGTTTATTATTGATTGTTGATAACTTGACAACTTGATTGATTGATCGATTGATAGTCATTTCACATTATATTCCTAGTTTATAGGCCAATTTGAATAGCATTGTACATTAGATAAATAGACCTATCAGTATTGATTTATTCTATTCAGCAATATCAAGTATTACTATCAAACTTTTCATAGCTGATTGTCAGTTGGCTCAGTGGTAACGCAGTAGGTTTTACAACACCGAGGTCCCGGGTTCGATTCCCACCTCTGCCTATTTTTTTGCAAAGCTGAGAAAAAAATGAAATTTCTGGACTGCAAACTTATTTGGCGCGCGATCTGAGCTGGTCCTTTTCTGGTGGCTGTGTCTGTTACAGGCACACTCCCTCTGCATCCAAACCAGGTTCACGCTCATTACACCTCCCTTAATCTTTGGTTTTCTTCTTTTTCAAAATGATAAATGGCTGAGTTGGGCGGTATATGTACTGCAGTGAGAATATACCATACATCACCAGTAGTTCATCACATATATCACATTTTAAAAACGCCACGTTTGCCCGATTTCCTTCGCGGTCAAGCAATAGGTTTACTGGATGAAAATGTACCAGTGAAATAAATTACTCGTCGTATGTGAGTTGCGCCTAATGCGATTAGAAAGTTTAGAGCAAAATTTCAGGTGACATGAGAAGTAAAAAAAAATCGGCCGAGAGCACCTCGTGGACGTGTCACGTCTGTTCGTCAGGACATGTCAATAGTAAATCTGGCTGAAACCAGCAACGTATTGTTTGAAATTGGCTCCTATGGACTAAGGTGCAACTTTTCAAACTGCCTCTTTTTTCACATAATGAGCCATTGTGACCGAACGCGATGATGTGTAAGACTACAAATTGGTCCAGATTTGTAAAATAAACAAGGTTTATACTCATAACTTGTTTCAATTTTACATCCGTTAAATAATTTTCGAATTCTTTCAAAAAGCATTAGGGGGAACATATAAGTTGTGGACCCTATAGTTGACCTGTCTGGTCTACATTTTGCGTGTTAACGAAAGTAGAAAAACGTGTAAGACTTTCATTAATAACTTGTGATGCTTCTTGTGAGATGTCACGAGACAATTCTCAAAATGAAATATAGTGGTATTAATGCGCGAGGACACAAGGTCCGCCGATTACGCGCTGATCAAACTATAATAACTGCTTCCCCGTGCAATAAATGCTCCGGTACATCAAATAAAATATTTCATTTTGAGTTTTGCTTTTGTGGCGAAACCGAAGTAGAAAATGTTAAACGTTTAATGTTAAAAAGAGAAAGGTAGCATATCATCAAATGCAATTGACATCATTTAAATGGAATGTCTTTTACACGATTGCCAAGTGATTCAAATCAAATACATTGTAATAGAAAAATGCAATTAATATGAAAACCACTTAAGACGATTTCTGAGTACTCTGAAATATCACATAACGAAATAATGTTGGTTATATAAAGTCTCCGATATTTCTGCTCAATTGAAGCACTTGAAATATTTGTAAATTAAGCAAATCCTCGCAATCTCGTGGGATTACTATTAGCTAAAATTTGAAATGTTAAACTTTTGCGTTAATACATATTTGTTAATACCGTCATTGAACTAACATACTTTCCATAAAAATGTTCAATTTATTTGATTAAGTTCCATTTGCAGATATGTTTTCTTATCCTAGTAAGATTATAATTTGAAAGTAAGATATCTTGTAGCATTAACCAATTTGAACGGAATTACATTAATAGAAAACGAAATGATAAAGTAAGAAAAAGACAAGAAAACTTATCCTGTTAATATTTGAATAAATGTATGTATGTACTGTTGTTCATTAACATCTTATTGTAATGTAGGGCTGTGGTATGAACGTTTGTACAGTATTTTTTGTGGGACATAAAAGCACATCAGACATATTGAGTTATATTCTGAATACGAAGAACGTCCTTCTGATATCAAATAATTTAGATTTTTTGATATTCTCGATATAGTGCAAATTTTATGGGAAATTATTAATAAATTATATTTTGACAAAAACAGTCCTGGAAGGCAAATTTATAAATCGACGACGATCATTTGAACATTTTGATCTTTCGTATTGAAGATCTTGAATTTCCCCCAAAATACCTAGAAAATTGAGGCCTTTGTGGGAAAAATCTTCAATACGAAATGCCATAATTTTCAAATGATTTTACTTCGAGGACTGTTAGATATGAAAAATTTAAAAAAATATAAATTTTAATAATTTACCATAAAATTTGTATTATATCGCCAATATAACAATAATCTAAGTTATTTGATATCGGAAGGACATTCCTCGTATTCAGAATACAATTGCCGGAGAGAGCAGTCCGTGATGGTAGAAGAAGAAGGAGGAGGAAAGGAAGAAGACGACAGGAGAAAGTTTGGACTAGAAGAAGAATAACCAATAGAAAAAGAATAACCAATAGAAAATTAAGAATAAAAATAAGAAAACGAAAAAAGAACGATAAAAATACGGAGATGAAAGAGAAGAAGACGATGAAAAAAATGAAAGGAATGTAGTATTGCTTTAACAAATTATTATTATTATTAACAAACCTATTAAAAATACCATAAATACAATGGCGAAGTGTAAACTAGTCTAAAAATGCTGTACCTGCTCAATTTATACAATTCAATTAATGAATGTGACGCCTAGAAAATTCTATAGGAAGATGAGGTCAATTGAATCTATATCATACAGCGTCATCCTTTACCATCCTAAACCTGTTTTAAATCAAAGTTGGGATCATTATTATTCATTGTCAATTAAATAAACCACGATTGGGCTCAGGCTCTATGTCAAAATCGTGGAATATAACTACGTTTGTGAGGAAGCTTTAATTCAGTCAAATTTCCGCAGTGAGAAGTAAAAGCGATTATGTTTCGCCTAGTGCAATTATCTCAACAATGTTCCCTCTGTCTGTTCAGGATATACCGCCAAGGGGTATATGAAAGTAAGCTGTCGACATTCGATGACTATTAATTAAAATTGAATTGTTTCTAGGAATAAATTTTATTCACATTTTTTTTGATAAGAACATGAGGTATAATTCGCATGGCAATTTATTGCATTTTTTTTCTCATTTCGTTGCATGCTATTTCCTGATTTTACAAACTAAAATATTAAACAAAATAGGTGGAACAAAAGTCAGATGAATCACTAATTTGGAAACAGTCCTCCTTTTATCACCGACCAATATTGAGATGTACAACATTCTCATCATCACATGCGTCTCGCAACATTGTTTTGCGGGAAACTTTGAGGTATATATGGAGGAGAATATTCAGGGAGGAGGTTTTAAGACAACACTATCAAATTCTTATAGTTTTAAGTGGCTCAAATAATCCTGGCAGTGTCTTCGACCATATGCTGTTCTGATATTTTCTTAAAAGAGGGAGCTGTTTTGAAAAAACAAAAATGGACGACTCAAATCTCCGAACTTGTTTTCTTAGTTCAAGCAGTTTAGGATCACAATAATAACTCTTTTATGGTTATAACCATTTAATCATGTTATCGTTATCAAAGAAGGGAGTATATGTTTGACGGACGAAGACTTCAAATCCTAAAATAAGGTTTGTTTATGATTGGATTGAGCGTAAACGTAAACAAAACTGTGAATAAAATAGATTAATGTTGTCTTTATACATTGGCCCCAACGTACCCAAAAAGTTGTCTTCGCGATCGGTATGAAGTACAGGTACATCACCATTACAACAGCACATCAAACTAAAGATGATATGCTTGATGTAATATCGGGGGAGAGAGAGCGAGATGTCAACGGGGATTCGAGTCATACTCACATTTCTGCTATGAAAAAAAAAACTATTATATTGCGTCTGGTGTACAATGACATACCCAGTACCGCAATTCACCAGCATCTATTACAATGAACAACGAATCCGGGAACAATTCCTGTCGAGAAAGGAAGGAATCAGAGGCACATATTAATACCGTGACTATGTGAATACGATAACAGTCATTTGTAAAGATTCTACTGATTATAACTATAAGAAATTATGGAACAGCATCGTTTCTCATAGTTAATGCCAATAATGTTATATGTTATACATGGAGTTCTCTATAAATTTATTTGTTACCGATGCTGAGATACTTTTTTGGGGTCGAAACTCATACTAAAATCAGCGAGAGTAATAGGAAAGTAAATAAAAAAGTACACTCCCTGACTGCTCGTTTTCAGCGACGATGAGCTGATATAAAGTGTTATTTTGTAACTCTTCAATGCAGATGTTACATGACATTTCACTATCAGTATCACAGCTAACTAAACAAAACCACCTAAACTGCTCCAAAGGCGTGAATGCAAAATTATCATAGGCTAACGGTTCACACCCTTAAGCTGAAGCAATTCGATTTTAAGAGCTCGACTCCCCGTTGGATAAGAGGGAAGATCATTGTCGCAGGTTCGCCGACGGGTGTGCTAACTCAAAGCTTACAAAGGGCATTATCCTTCATCCACGCTGTAAAGAATGAGACTGACAACCTTCACAATGTGCTGTAAGTCACCTAGCTATGTTTTAGAACGCCTCCGAACCAAACTAAACCCGTTACCCTATATTATCATTTTCTTGAATAACAGTCTGTTCCACAACGAAAATACATTCCGTGCCTGAAATTGACGGGTAAGCTTCATCATCGAATACTGATATCAAATAGTAGTAAGTTTCCTTGGGGTATTTTTTACTTTTGGAGAACTTATTTTGACACTCAAACTGCTCAAAAACAGTGCGATAGCAAATTAATAAAAGGTTACGTCCCATGCGTCGTTTTAGCACTTGATGAATGGAAATAAAAATACCCAAACCATAAAATTCTTTCCAAAATGTATATATGCAAGTGGAAAATCTTTAGAGCGCTTTTTCTCTTAACAGTCAGGTACGTGAAACATTAAAAAAGTAAAGCGAAAGTAAAATAAGTGACACGTTACTTCTCCATATGAAATGCACAGCTTCAGCCCTGTTGTTGAAATGTTCGGGCTACCGAATTTAGCGGCCTGGCGATGTGTCGGACTAGGCTAGCGCTATACTCGATCTGTCTTCGGTTGCGTGGATAATCTCAAATGCAATACCCCTATAATACACCACAAACGTATTGAATGTTTTCAAATAGATTGGTTACACGTTGTTTGTTTCTTCCGGTCAACGCTTTACTCTTGGGCCCAGCACTAGAACATAATTGCATTTCCCGTGTTTCCCAAAATATTATGGGAATCAGCTTGCATTAGTATACATGTATTCATTATAATACATACTCATTGTCTGTGATAAGAGTGCAACTTATTCGTAGCTTGAATGCTATTTCACGATTAATTCATTAGTGTTATTGGTAAGACAATTCTCACACCTGTTCAACCCTTGACAATAATTATATCATATGGGAAAACGCATAGCGCTCAGTTTACGGATGTTAACCTTCCATAGGAGAATAGTAACTTCACGCTAAGCAGACGTTAGACATTTTTTTATTTTCCATTTGAAGACAAAATGGATAATGTTTTAATACAAAATGGATGCGGATTTTTTCCACAAGATGTCAGTTAAGTCGAACAAACTGAGGTAAAACAAAGAACTTTCCAATTTAATTCCAGTGCCGATGTAGCCAATAATTATCACTTCGTCGATCGTAAATGAGGTCGGTCATTTTGATCCCGTACGACATGTACGTACGTTGTTAAGAACCAATTGCGTACGCGTTCGACTAATATTCCGGTCGTATAAATTAAACGACGATATTCAAAATGTCAGATTTTGTCACAAATACAGCACCTCATCAATTTGGAAACGGGCCTCCTTCTATCACCGACCAATATTGAGATGTACAACATTCTCATCATCACATGCGTCTCGCAACATTGTTTTGCGGGAAACTTTGAGGTATATATGGAGGAGAATATTCAGGGAGGAGGTTTTAAGACAACACTATCAAATTCTTATAGTTTTAAGTGGCTCAAATAATCCTGGCAGTATCTTCGACCACATGCTGTTCTGATATTTTCTTAAAAGAGGGAGCTTTTTTGAAAAAACAAAAATGGACGACTCAGATCTCCGAACTTGTTTGCTTAGTTCAAGCGATTAGGATCACATTAATAACTCTTTTATGGTTATAACCATTTAATCATGTTATCGTTATCAAAGAAGGGAATATATGTTTATAATGTTTTTCATGATCGGATTGAGCGAAAAAGTACACAAAACTTAAAATAGATTAATGTTGTCTTTATACATTGGCCCTAACGTACCCAAAAAGTTGTCTTCGCGATCGGTATGTAGTACAGGTACATTTCCATTACAACAGTAAATCAAACTAAAGATGATATGCTCGATGTAATATCGGGGGAGAGAGAGCGAGATGTCAACGGGGATTCGAGTCTTACTCACATTTCTGCTATGAAAAAAAAACTATTATATTGCGTCTGGTGTACAATGACATACCCAGTACCACACTTCACCAGTATCTATTACAATGAACAACGAATCCAGGAACAATTCCTGTCGAGAAAGGAAGGAATCAGAGGCACATATTAATACCGTGACTATGTGAATACGATAACAGTCATTTGTAAAGATTCTACTGATTATAACTATAAGAAATTATGGAACAGCATCGTTTCTCATAGTTAATGCCAATAATGTTATATGTTATATATGGAGTTCTCTATAAATTTATTTGTTACCGATGCTGAGATACTTTTTTGGGGTCCAAACTCAGACTAAAATCAGCGAGAACAATATGAAAGTAAATAAAAAAGTACACTCCCTGACTGCTCGTTTTCAGCGACGATGAGCTGATATCTAAGTGTTATTTTGTAACTCTTCAATGCAGATGACATTTCACTATCAGTATCACAGCTAACCAAACAAAACCACCTAAACTGCTCCAAAGGCGTGAATGCAAAATTATCATAGGCTAACGGTTCACACCCTTAAGCTGAAGCAATTCGATTTTATGAGCTCGACTCCCCGTCGGATAAGAGGGAAGATCATTGTCGCAGGTTCGCCGACGGGTGTGCTAACTCAAAGCTTACAAAGGGCATTATCCTTCATCCACGCTGTAAAGAATGAGACTGACAACCTTCACAATGGGCTATTCCATTTAAAATCCACACTGCCCCTGTGGAAGATTTTGGAAATATCTTCCACAGGGGGAGTATGCATTTCAAATGGAATGAAAACATTAGCAGCTCCAGTTCAAACACACCCTCCCTCTGTGGAAGATTCAGGTTGAATCTTTCTCAGAGGGTGTATGAAATTCAAATGGAGCTGGTTATGTGTTCATTCCATTTGAAATTCATACTCCCCCTGTGGAAGATGGTGGGTGACAAGCTTGTCACAGGTTTAAGTGATGCGTCTAGTGCATGTAGTTGTAGTTGTAGATGTAGTTGTAGCTGCTGTTTCCCTATCCTTCATATCTACCCTTCCTATTCTCCTATCATTCTCCTAGCTTCACTTCTAGACTGCTTGCTTGAAACACTCCTATGCTGCTGAGCAACCCAACTTGCCGCTGGCTAGCTGAAAGGTGAAAAGAGAAGCAGTGTGCGTAAGTCTTCTCCTGCCAGTACACAGCCTCTCCTTATTCAAGACTCCTACATAACCTCCCCGTTGGTCACTACCGGTAACTGGATATCTTGCGATTCCAGGCTGATATGTAGGGGATCTCGGAGCAGCAAGCGGCCCTAGAGGTGCAGTATGCATGACCCACCGGCGTGTGGATACGCTCTGGTGCTCACCAACGCTTGCCCCAGCTATGGGTAAATAGTTAAGATAGATCACTATCTTAGGCGGAGTAGAGATTCAGGCTCAAAACGGCAAAAGGGTGCCTGAGATGAGTTCAACCAGCAGCCAGTGATCAAAATCAGGGAGTCCTGAGACCTGAGCTATATACTTGGAGCTATGGTTGGAGACATTAGTGACAAGAGCAAAGGGCGGATGAAGAATTCAGTGCATTGCATATTCTCAACGGCCACTGGACATCTGTTGATAGGAGTTGCGACCATCAACAGTATTCAGCAATTGAAAGACTTTAAATGATGGCTACAACTAAACGCACTAGGGTTAAAGCCCCTACCTTAAATCCAAGTTCTGAATCTGTATTAGCTACTAATATTAATGATGTGAGCACCTTAAAGCCTCACGGACGGGTGTGCACGGAGAGAGGAGGAACAAGGAAAGAAAATCTACTAAAATGCAAGCAATCAATGTTTGTATCAACCTTAAATACAAGAACACTAAGAAGTATGTACCTTCAAGAGGAACTATGTGGCTTAGCTAAGCATCACAACCAATATATCATTGGATTACAGGAGCATAAAATAGTCCACCCTGATGAACCAATCAGACATCATGACCTCTTTGATGGATATCAACTAGTATCATCATCAGCATGGAGGAATAGAGCAGGCATAGCGGTTGGAGGTGTTGGGATTCTAATGAGTGCCAAGGCAAAGAAGACCCTTCTCTCCTGCATATGCATAACACCAAGGATAATATGTGCTACCTTTGGAGGAAGTCCCAAGACCACCATCATTGTCACATATTGCCCAACTAATGTGTCTGATGAGAAAGAGTCAGAAGAGCACTATATGGTACTGGACAAGTCCATCAAACAAGTTCCAGCTCACAACTTTCTTATGGTAATGGGCGACTTCAATGCAAGAGTTGTTACAGCAAAAGTACGTCTCAGCTTGAGATCGAATGGCAAGACACCACCACGGAAGATCAGGTACAACTGGAAAGTTTTGGCACAAGACACACAACTACAAGACCTGTATGCTGTTAAAGTACGGAATAGATTCAGTGCTCTGCAACATGAAAGTGAGGACGATGAAGATGCTACATCCACATATCAATGTTTCATACAGGCAAATAGGGAGGTTACGGAAGAACTGATACCAAAGGCACCCAAACGCCATAAGGGGACAATCTGGACTGATTCCAGAACAGAGAGTGCCGGAATGAAGTGCATGAAGCATATGTGAAGGATACCCACGAATGCACTAGTGTATCAAGATCCAAACTACAAGCAAGGAAGAATCACCTAAAAGAGACATATGACAAAATTAATCAAGAAATCCTGGAACAAAAGATCACCCAGGTAGAGAAAGCAGATCAGAATTGCCAGCACAAAGCTGCATGGGATCTGATAAATGAGATCAGTGGAAGGAGAACTGCCAAAAAGGGTCAGATCAAAGGGGACACAGAGAGTGAGAGACTGCATTCTTGGTTTTCCCATTTCCAGCAGCTACTTGGGAATCCACCAGTCATTACTAATGAGGATGAGCCGATAGAGCAGGTGCATCGGGAATTTGACATGCGAACAGATGCTTTCGATCAGGAAGAGTACGAGGCAGCAAAGAAGGTCATCAATGAAGGAAAAAGTGCAGGTGATGATGATATAACACCAGAAGTTTTAAAGAGATGCAACCTCGATGACATCATACTCTCTTTCTGTAATGAGGCATTACTGCAGGGTAGGAAACCCGAGCAGTGGTCAATTCTTAACCTCATCCCAATTCCAAAAAGCGGTGATCTCAGAGAGGGAAGGAATTATAGAGGCATCTGTTTATCATCTATAGTGGCAAAGACCTACAACAGACTACTACTCAACAGAATTCGTCCCTTCCTGGATCCTGTTCTACGAATGAACCAAAATGGCTTCCGCCCTGGAAGGTCGACAGTGTCACAAATTCTGGCCTTGAGAAGAATTATTGAAGAGATAAACAACAACAATCTCCAAGCAGCACTGGTCTTCATCGATTTTAAAAAGGCATTTGACACCATCCATCGAAGGAAAAAATGTGGAAGATATTTCCAAAATCTTCAACAGGGGTAGTGTGGATTTTAAATGGAATGGGCCAATGTGCTGTAAGTCACCTAGCTATATTTTAAAATGCCTCCGAACCAAACTAAACCCGTTACCCTATATTATCATCTTCTTGAATAACTGTCTGTACATACATTCCGTGCCTGAAATTGACAGGTAAGCTTCATCATCGAATACTGATATCAAACAGTAGCAAGTTTCCTTGGGGATATTTTTTACTTTTGGAGAACATATTTTGACACTCAAACTGCTCAAAAACAGTGCGATAGCAAATTGATAAAATGTTACGTCCCATGCGTCGTTTTAGCACTTGATGAATGGGAATAAAAAAACCCAAACCATAAAATTATTTCAAAAATGTATATATGCAAATGGAAAATCTTTAGAGGGCTTTTTCTTTCAACACTGAGGTACGTGAAACATTAAAAAAGTAAAGCGGAAGTAAAATAAACGAGACGCTACTTCTCCATGAAATGCGCAGCTTCAGTCCAGTTGTTGAAATGTTCGGGCTACCGAATTTAGCGGCCTGGTGATGTGTCGGACTACAATCCGTCTACTCTGAAGTACAAAGTACCGACGCAGACGCACACATTGTGCCGACTTTGAATACACGCATACCTGCAGCAGAGACGCACCACTACGCGCTGTTAACGCGCTGTATACGCGCGCGTTGTCACTTTGTACTTCAGAGTGGACAAACTGTAGGCTAGCGCTATACTCGAACTGTCTTCGGTTGCGTGGATAATCTCAAATGCAATACCCCTATAATACACCACAAACGTATTGAATGTTTTCAAATAGATTGGTTACACGTTTTTTTTTCTTCAGGTCAACGCTTTACTCTTGGGCCCAGCACTAGAACATTATTGCATTCCCGTGTTTCCCAAAATATTATGGGAATCAGCTTGCATTAGTATACATGTATTCATTATAATACATACTCATTGTCTGTAATAAGAGTACAACTTCTTCGTAGCTTGAATGCTATTTCACGATTAATTCATTAGTGTTATTGGTAAGACAAGTCTCACACCTGTTCAACCCTTGACAATAATTACATCATATGGAAAAACGTATAGTGCTCAGTTTACGGATGTTGACCTTCCATAGGAGAATAGTATCTTCACGGTAAGCAGACGTTAGACATTTTTTTATTTTCCATTTGATGACAAAATGGATAATGTTTTAATACAAAATAGATTCGGATTTTTTCCAAAAGATGTCAGTTAAGTCGAACAAAATGAGGTAAAACAAAGAACTTTTAAATTTAATTCCAGTGCCGATGTAGCCAATAATTATCACTTCCTCGATCGTAAATGAGGTCGGTCATTTTGATCCCGACATGTACGTACGTTGTTAAGAACCAATTGCGTACGCGTTCGATTAATATTCCGGTCGTATAAATTAAAGGACGTTAATTCAAATTTTCAGACGTTTCTTAAATTTAAAAGAGCAAAAATAACCACAAGGAACGCTGATTCCCGCCGCATTCAGAAACTCAATCATCACGACACTCGTAAACAAACCATGACAGAGTTTGATTGACAGATGACGTCTGACGCAAACTAGTCTATTAAATTATGTTTTGAATTATTACAAAATTCGTCACACGTTCATATCAACTTCATTGCTTTAAGTTAATTGTGCTCAAACTTATAGCCGCTCAAAGCAGTGGAAACTTGTTACTTTTTTTATATGTTTATTTTATGTATGTTTAGGAATTAGATAATGTCAATTTGATGAATTTAGCCTTTGGCTGACTTCCTCAACTGATGTCTTCCTTCTTTGCTTTGTCAGACCATCTGCATACGTAAAACAAAACTTCCGGAATATTTCTGTGACGTCATAATATGATGCATTACATTTCAATGTTTAAGGGACGTTTCGCGATTACTGTTTTTGTGATATTGTTCGTTAGATATCTACAAAAATAGTAGATGGTCATCGAATACGCAGGTTACGCATAATTCATGTATTACCTGTGATGCATTACATTGAAGGTAACTGCGTTGCGATTTTTGTCTCTCGACAGGCACCAATAACAGACCGTAATTGTACGACAAAGAAATGCTTTGCATACAAAGTAAGTGAGGCTGAGACTGTGTATTACGAAGTACCCCTTAAAAGATAAAAACGATAAATGACATGGAATGTGGCATGCAATTCCGATTCTTATAATAGTTTTTATGATTTCCAGCCACTTTATGAAATAACTTCGGAAACATGTTTTAGTTTACATTTCGGGCGTTACAATCTTAATTATATTGCTGGCAGAAAGAAGACAAATTTGGTAATCATGAAGGTTTTATGGGTTTTTGCCAGGTTTAGTATTTCATTATTGAAATGGATATCAGAAGGTATTAAGGTGGTACTACACCCCTTGATAAATTTACGGTGATTTTTTTTTTTCATTTTTCTCAAAATTAATTGGATTCTTTGCCCCTATAATATACACGACTTTTGTTACCAGTGTGTAGTTATTTTTCGAGAAAAATTAGTCACAAAATTTATCAGGGGGTGTAGTACCACCTTACGTCATAGGTTAATCAGATATGATGTTTTTTGAAATCAACTCAATATTATATGATAATTTACATTAATCAAGATAGTCACATTGTAATAACTGCACGCTCAAGAACGACAAGCGAATGTACTTGCGTGAACATAATTATCCCTCAAATACATCAGTTACTTTATAAGGTTATTATGTTATTAATTGCTACAATAATCGTCTTAGTTTGACAATAAAGCAAAATTACTTGGAAGCAATTTGTGAGATTACTGTATTCGCGCTAAATCGAATTGACCAATGATGTCAGTCGAAGATTCCGCCATTAGAGCTACATGTATTATGGTGGGATACGATTTCACTGCACGAAGTAGGTAGAGTCTTTTGAATTTGCCGGTTTTTTTTATGTGCAGAGCTGAATGAAAAAACTTATTAACTGGGTCATATTCAAGTCATTATTGATGTGTTTTTGTTGATTTAGTATCATTTCAGTTCATTAACCAACAAATCAACGGCCTTCTTACTGGCAACATGGATATAAACCTCCTCTAATTCAGAGAACATCGACGCTGTTTAATATGTTGATAAAGACAATTTCTTTTCCAGTGACCTTTTTAATGTTAATTTTGTTCATTTCAGTGCAAAGGTATCCAACATTTTCGGTGATGACTTCCAATGTTTATTTTACATTTAAATCCCATTCTTATGTTTTTTTCCTCTAGTAATATAATAATGCGCCATTCGTATTCTAAAAAAAATCACCAGTCTGGTAATTTGCAGACTAGACGAAGGATTGTTTTATGTGTTACGTAAATTAAATCTCAGTGGTAGTTTCAATCTGTTTATAAAACAGATTGAAACTGGTGGTTATAAACTGTTAATACAATTGATGTTCATTTTGAACACCTGGATACTAGTAATATAAACATATCGATATATTTTGGTTTCCTTTTCTTATAGTCACACAGTAGAAGCACATGTTCAGGTTCTCTTTTTTTTATATGTCGTTTTCACGTTCTATTGTTAACCCTGCAAATTCCTAAAATTGCTGCCTTTGCTGAAAATGTACGTGACACAGACAGTTCTAACTTGATAGTGGGTAGCTCATACAAAAAATAATGACCACCTACGATGACTTGGTGATAATTAAAGAATTAAAGACCCATTCAGTGATTTGCTCATCCGAACGATCGTAAAAATCAACAAAATTAAGATTTTGGTACCTTTGTCATTGTCATGTATACATGCTAACATAGCCTGCTAGTGGTTTAGCCAAAAGCCGTGCATTAAGACAAAATATAGAATTTACGTGGAATCTGTAATTTATATACTGACAGTATATAAATTAGCTCAATGTATTTGAATGGGGCTTCAACATGGGGCTGTCAATACAGCTGTTTTCTCCGTTTTTTTGCCAAATTTTTCACTTCAAAAATATCAAATGACAATTTGAATGACTTGTCCTTCACTTTTAAGCAATTCATAAACAATTTAAATGTGTTTACACTTATCACTAAATGGGGCTTTAAAACCAGTAGTACAGTGCAGAGACAAATGATAACATAAAAAAAACAAAATCAAAATGCAGAGCGGGGTGCAGACAGAACTGGACAAGACTATAAATGAGTTTTATTTTTTTACCAATAGCCCATTAAACTATAACGGCACCATTATCGTATAATTCTTCTGTATGTAATTTCGGTTAAGAGTTCAATGAGACTAGATATACAGTGTCTGATGCCAAAATGGTACCCTAAGTGATCATCCTGTATTCTTCTTCCTGCCTCATTTTGTGTGTGTGAAAAGGATATCCATATTCTTAGGATATCCTTCGGCAGTTGGGCATTAAATAGATTGAATAATTATTACGAAACGACTTCATTGAAAACTTGGATGTTATTCTAGAGTAAAAAGAAAAAGAAATTTCATTTCTTACTTCTGTCGAATGTTTTAAGCAGCGTCGATCGCCTGTTACGCACACATGAGCTGTTAATGTTGGAATACATGTTACAAGGACATTATGTTACTCCTTGATGTTGAAGCGTTTTTAATCTTGTTTAATGTTCGAAGTCAAGAATAGCTATACTTTGCCTCCTAGTCTAGAGTTGCATTTATTGTGTTGCCATGTTATCCCGCGCAGGGATGTCTTGGAGGTAATACAGGTCAATGAAAAATAATGAAGACATGAGCGCAAGAAGACCGTAAGTCCACTTGGCCCCTCAACATGTATACACTTAAGTTACGTATAGTTTCTTAGGGTTTTATAATGTTTAAAACATGTTCCAGGGTGAAAACATCATGAAAGGTTGTGTAAGATTTGTTTTGGCCTCTGAACATGTATAAAACATTACCAAACTATACGAAACTATACGCAACTTTAGTGTATACATGTTGAGTGGGCACGTGGACTTATGATTTTCTTGCGCTCATTCTGTGTCTTGTTTCGAAAATCTGGCTACGCTACAGGCGACACAACAATGATAATTAATTAATTACACATTAAAGGACATCTTATTTGACTTCAAGTAAGGGATTATTGTATGTATGCCTCATTTTATGATGATAAAAATGTGGCACGAGTTCCACACCATTACCTCTCAGAAACACACTTATCTTCAGTGATCTTGAACAGAATGGTTGATAAGCCAATCTTCCCTAGAGCGATGACTACTTACAGTACATCTCTCACACTAATGGATATCAGAAAAAAGAGGAAAACAACGATGGATGGATCTGACCTTGGCTTATGACCACTGCCATTTGTTGTGCCAGATTTAGTCTTTTCCCGCCGAACAGTTTCGTGTCACGTTCCATTTCCTATGTAGAAGACGGTCACATATATGTTCTACGCGGCAGTAGAATTCAATTGTTTGCACGTTCTAAGATGACGTAGGTCTAGTTGGACTTTTTTTCTGGTGTGATCTATCGGCTCGCTTGAATAATGGTCAATTTACTGGCGTAGAACGTGCGGCATTCAACCGGGTGACTGTGATGTTTTACACCGTCGCAATGAGCAGATGGTGGTAAGGGAAAATAAATATATTTGATGTCATATAAAAATATGTTTTTGATTATTAACGACACCATTCATGTAAAAAGCTTTTCTTCTCTGGTTTTAGGAAATGTTTTACAATTAGGCGAGTCGGAGCGGTGCCTGTTCTACTGGTGTTTGCGATCAAATATTGGCAGTGGCGTAGATTTCTTTTTGACATTGGGGGGGGGGATGGGGTTGGAAAAAAATTCTTGAAGTATAGCGAATGCAGCACCTTTTGGCGACAGAATAAGTTAATGATGCGCGCGAAAAATTATGCTATTTTGAAGCTTAACTGATGAAATATGGTGCAAAAGTGGAATAAATGTGCGCAAAGCCCGCGAAAATTTGTACTTTTGGGGCTAAAATGGGCAAATATGAGGTTAATTTGGTCAGAAACTTATATTCAGGCGTCAACATTGGGGGATGATTGTATGGAGCATCCCCCTGGCAAAATAAATCCCCCCCATCCCCCCCGTGATCTACGCCTATGAATATTGGTAAAAATGCCCGGGCATTCTAACAGGAAAAGGTATGGGTTCAATACGACCCCGAGGCTTATTGTAATTTGTTTTTTTCGCCCTCATGTGCATGTTTTTTCCCGGGGATGGTTGAATACGAAATTATTTATTTTGGCCTATTATTTGTCATAACTCGACAACTGCAATATATATATAAATATAAATATGACCAGTAGCTTCTTTGACTCGTTTCTATTAGATCACCGTATTACCTATGCAGAAATAAATTCGACTTGCGTTTAGTAATTACAAAGCGATCCAATGGATATGTCTAGTTTTTTGGGCCCCCCAAAATTGCCCCGTGCAGTGTGCATCTTCCATTTTGTGCGCGCGTAGCCTTTTATATAGCAAAATTCAGCTTCAAATTTTTTTGCGCGCAAATGTCCTAGTAAAACCTAAAAACTTGGCCACTTGAGTGCACATGCCTTCCTCACGGTGCGTGTGAGGCCTCCAAATTTTGGCCTGGCCCAGGGCCCCCAAAAAGGTAAATCCGGCCCTGAACAAACAAACAAACAAACAAACAAAAAAAAAAACAACTATAACATAGTTGAATGATAAACCTTGCAGATTGCGGCGTTAATATCCATTATTCTTGAAAGCAGATCTGTATTTTCAATAGATTGACCCCGAGATCAACAGTATACATGGTATAGCAAAGATTAAAAACACTCAAAGCAGGAGGATGCTTAGGATATACTTTTACTACTGAGAGGTTACAGATAATGCTTCCTTCGGCATGTATTGATTCCCGGTTATCGAAACTAATGCTTATCAAAATACAAAATAGTTGCCTTTACAACACTAGTTCATTGATAACAACCCAAAATAAAAATTAACAAAACTCCAATGTGAAGAACAATCTTGGTAAAAATGAATGGTGTTTGATTTTTTGTTCACCTCACTTTATCTCATGCAGATGGTTTCAGCGAGCGTATATTCCCTCTCGATAAACTATTTAAGCCCATCAGTAACCATTGTTCTGGAGGGAATTTCGGTTACGAGTTCAATGAGACATATATCTGGTGCTTGATGACAAAATGGTACCCTAAGAGATCAGCATGTGTTTCTATTCCTGGCTCATTTTAAGTGTGTGAAAAGAATATTCATATCCTCAGGACATCCTCCAGCAGTTTGGGCATTAAATACATCGAATAACTATTACAAAGTGACTTTATTGAAAACTTGGATGTTATTCTAAAGGAACAAGACTGTATTCCCTGCTAGTTGGGCTGTATCAAGACTGTATTCCCTGCCAGTTTGGCTGTATGATTAAATTTTAGCCACCTACACTTTAATGTACGCATGCGCCGTTAGTTTTAAAGAAGGAGATACATATCACGTGAACATTAATACATGACAACGTTTATATATTGATGTGATTTTAGTATTGTTCAGGTGAGAAACCTTTTTGTGTTATATGTAGTTGGGGATGTAAGTGGGCCTGTTATAAATGATTTCATTTGTACAAAACCAAAATGTAACTCACTATTGACGGTTTCGCCAATCATGGTTCGTAGGCATCGGTAGGCATCATCTGAATGATGGTTGTAGATCCTTACTTCCGTCAATAATGAGTTACATTTTGGTTTTTTACAAATGAAATAATTTATAATGTTTACAAAAAAACCTGATGAACCTATGTAGTGATTTAAGAAGGCCTAGTTAGCACCCTTCAGTTGCTTCATAAACCAGATATCAACAAGTGGACAGAAGAGTACATCCTTTTTAGGAAAGTTGCGAACTTTGCCGTACTCTAAAGTAGGAACAATAAATAGCCAAAATAACACTTTCATACATCTGCCCCGAAAATCCCTTGCTTCTAGCTTATATAGCAAACTCATTTGTAGTCAATTGAAAAGTTAAAAAAATCAGTAATCCACATGCAGGCATCAACCCGCCTCGTTCAAATTATATGAATACACATTAATCTCGAAACAGTTGAAATGTTTTCATAATTATTGATTTTTTTATGAGGTAATAACACCAAGGTATGTTGTGTTTCCCGTAAAAGCTCAGGGAGTTATAAAAGTATTGCGTGACACTGAATTGTACTTATTCCCAGCAGCTGAGGAAAGTACCTTGCTTGCATTTCTACCAACCACGTGTTACAGATTTCCATTTTTGACCAGGATCATATAAAAGCACTTAACAAGAGCTCCCCTTAGGTCAGTACCATAACGCAATAATGGCAGAATGACATATCTTACATTCACCTGTCTAATAGTATACTTTCTTTTCTTAAAGTTTATGGTATCATCTCTCTATGTCCACATCGTTCTAAAAGGTTATTTCCTGAGCACTTCACAACACGATACGTCTAATTGATAGCCATAGATAGTCATATCTAACTGACTTTGATAAAAGAAAGTAATACCTTTGCGACCCCAATGTTTGTTACTGTCAAAATACTATTAGACTATTTATATGCGGCGATTCATGCTATAGTATTTGGAAGTGGAGTGTGATAAAGTCAATGTAACATACAGCATTTTACCTTGAATGTGTATGCTGTAACGAGAACAGGTAAAAGATTGTTAATGATTGAAACCCGAGAGGTATTCTAGTTTCTGCATTAAGTCAAAAACCGTTTGAGGCTGGGAATAATGCAACGATATTGACAGGATATTGACGGTGTCTATGCATGCTATGTTATGGAGTTAAAAACGGTTTGCAGTAAGAAGGTGTGACCTAATATCACTGACTTATCACATTCCATTATAATGTTAGGATTTTCGAGTTCGTATACAGATACATCTTTAAAATACCGATATTAATGTTTCAAATGTTTTAAAAATAGTTATATAATTTTCTTTGAATTAAGGCATGGGGTATGAGCGACCTTGAAGTACAGGTATCTGGAGAAGGAAAGCAACGAGTTACCCCAAATCACAGCGACAGGTAGTGCCTGGGCCGCCGAGTGCTAATATATATTTATTTTGGAAGGTTCGTGTTTGTTTTACATTTTGGGGCGTTTTTCCAAAATTTGATATTTTTGTTGATATTTCAAAAAAGCGACATGCCAAAGACAAATCTTTTTGCACATACTTTGTTATTGCTAATACAACTCTTGTCTGCATACCTACGTTACAATTCGTTTTGGTGATTTAGTAATATTATAAATTTTGTGACTGCATTTTGGCGTTTTCGATGCGATTTTAGGCTTACCGTGATTTAACGTTGATATCTGGTCTTGCTCCTTTTATAATTTTACTTTGATCGTCGGCTTTTGTAAATAACAGAATGTAGATTGGCTCTGAATAAGTATTTCATGATATAATTAGTTTGTATTTGCATGTAACAACCTAAAATCGACCTCTGAATTCAGGGTTGAAGGCTGTTTTCGGAATACCCGTGGACTCAAACAAGTGCACGAGTGGCGACTATGGTTTTATACTTCCCGCATTGATGATTGCGTCAACGCCTAACAATATACTTCTTTCTATAATGTTGACTGTAGCTGGTATACAAAGAATTGGTTGACCATGTGGTTAGTATAACTTCAGGGATAGACCCTTTATGCGCCTTTCTATCATGCAGTATCTTTACCCGCAGACATGTGCCCATGTCTTATGCCAATATTGCGTAACGTTAAAGGTTAATATATTTCTTTGACATTGAATAGACTGTTGGATTCTATGGCCGAGCGGTCTTAGGCGTTGTGGTTTCTTAGTTGCTGTTCTGAGCGTCACTTGTTCGAAACTGTGCCTCTGTCACTTTTCTTATGCTGCTTTATTTTTTCAGCGTAGGCCCTAGAAAAACAAATTTATAATTTTTTTTGGTATTATTTATTTATTTATTTATTTATTTATTTATTTATTTATTTATTTATTTATTTATCGATTGATTATTTGATGATTGAGTGAGCAGATTTATCGATTGCTACTTTAGTTGTGGGACTTCTATTTGATTTTGATTGACATCGTACATTAGTATTGATTTTTCCGTTAAGCATTATCAAGAATTAATATCACAGGTTTTAGTGCAGATAGGAAGTTGGCTTAGTGATACTATCCGTTGATTCAGAACCGGAAGGTGCCGGGTTCGATTCCCACCTATGCCTATTAAAGACTTGGAAAATTACTGCAGTAAGTTTATTTGGCGCGCGATCTCAGTTATTCATTTTCTGATGGCTGGTCCTCTTACAGACACCCTCCCTCTGGAATCCAAACCACGTTTCGCTCATTACACCTCCCTTAAGGGGGTACTACTTTTTTTGCATTTTTCTCAAAAAATAATAACACACTGGTAACCCAAGTTATGTATATTATTGGGGCAAGGAATCCAATTACCACACTGAAATTTCAGTGACTCAAGACAAGCGGTTTAGTATTTATGATAGGAAATTAGGTACATCCTAGTGGAACCTTATTTCTTATCATAAATAACGAACCACTTGTCTTGGGTCATTGAAATTCCAGCGTGGTAATCGGATTCCTTGCCCCTATAATATTCATAACTTTGTTACCAGTGTGTTATTAGTTTTTGAGAAAAATCCAAAAATAGACACAAATTTATCGAGGAGTGTATATTTAATATCACCATCGTTATTACACTTTTCAAGCTTCAGTTTCCTTAAATGTCCAGGGGTATTGTAGCAGCGTATACACTGCATACTCTACAGTGCCCATTCTAGAGATATATTTCCAGGGGCAGTCGGGACGGAGCAAAACATTTCATGTCAAATCTGCACCTTTTGGATGTTTCCTCTCCAACCAGTACAAACTTCAGACATTTTCATACATTAGATTCGATTCTCGATGTTGACGAAATCTACAAAATGTCTACAGAGAAATTCGTATTAATAGCATCGCTTTAATTTTTTTCCAATATGCAACCGAAGAGGTGCTCTTATCATTGAAGAACGAATTAAAAAGACTAGTTTGCGTCTGATTGGTTGCTGACATGCGCAGTACGACATTAATTGGTCTGGTTAACAGGACGTTATAAACAAAGTAGTCTGTTTATTTCGGTCTTCAATTATAGGTAGGAACTTGTGCCTGTGAAGTTGATGTAATAATGCATCAATACGCGCGTTAATATTAATGCTCTGCCTGCTAGCCATGCGCTTCAACGGAAAAAGTTCAAGTTTTGAAATATTTTCTCAAAATACCAAGAACTATGTTAAGGACTACTGAACCAATATTAGGCTTGTTCGTACTCATTTTAATGCATTTTTCATGCTGATTCCAAATATGGTCATAAAAATCTACATTTCTGAAATTGTTTGAATTTTAAATTTTTTGAAACTTGTCGTCTGCAGTCGACACCCGCGTGAAGAGAGTTAATAACACAAAAAATAAAACTAGGCAAAAACAATAAAAACACATCACTAAAAAGTAGTCACATAATGTAATTTGTATTCAATTCTTTAACACTAACAGCTTGGGTTAAAGTGTTCGACAAACGATAGAAAGTAAAAGGTAAAAGTTTAATGATACAGCCCAACTCGCAGGAAATAGAGTCACTCTTTCTTTCTCCTTAAGATTTCTTTACAATAACATCAAGTTTTCGATGAAGTCACTTCGTAATAATTATTTAATCTATTTAATGCTCGACTGCCGAAGGATGTCCTACGGATATGGATATCCTTTTCACACGTATAAAATAAACCATGAATAGAGAATACAGGTTGTTGTCTTAGGGTAGCATTTTGGCATCTGGCACTGTATATCTGTCTCATTGAACTCGTAACCGAGATTCCCTGCAGAAGAATTGTTATAGTTGGGCTTAAGTAGTAAACGCGTGGGTATATATGCTGAAACCATCTGCATTGAGATAAAGTGCAGTAGACAAAAACAAATCAAAGAACATTTTTATGAACATTGCTCTTCATATTGAAGTTTGAGTAGTTTCATTATTTAGCTGGCATTTACAACACACAAAATGCATATTAATAGATCAGTTCATATTTAAATTATTATCTGTATAAAAAGTTATTATTCATGGGCTGATGAGTATTTTGTAATTTTTTTCCAAACACAAGTTCCGGGTAACTCCCTCGGCAAGTAATTTCCTGACACGTTGCATAAACTTATAAAACCATTTTGGCGACCCTTTGTAAGGCATCTGGACATTTTATGGACTTAGGTTTTTACCTCTCTGCATATCAAACGGATTTCAGTCTTTCCTCGCATGACGTCATAGGTGACGCCTGTAATTGTTAAAAGAAAGTCTCCGGCAATCACAGCATTATGCCTTATATGTTAGGAAAATTATTATCAAGCACTAATCACATGGTTTTATATTAAACAAACTCATATTGACTGTAAAAAACAATAAAAATAGCCTTGTCTCAACACACAATATTCAAAATTCCCGGGCGCCGAAATTGTCTGGTGCAATGACGTAATACAATGAAGGCTTGCGACAGTAAATAAACAAATAACCATAACCATGATTCGTGCTTGATAATTCGTGCTCGACTTTTTCATATTTTGTGGCGATTTTGTTATTCATTCGTCCACCATTGTGTGTACCATTAGTGCTAAAAAAGCCATTGATAACGCCTCCATCGGCATAATTTGATTAGTTATTGAAATATATGTTCATCAAACTAAATCTAATTTTATAACAAAATAGGTAACTTTAAATCCCTTCAATAACCAATACGAAATTAAGCAAACACGATTATTTTAATGAATAAACTTGCACATTTACCTCATACAGATATTTTTATCGTATTTTTCCCTCGCGATAAACTACTTATGATCATCTGTAACAACTCTTCTGGAGGCAATTTTGGTTACCAGTTCAATGAGATATATAGTGCCAGATGTCAAAAATGGTAACCTAAGAGAAAAACATGTGTTTTTTATTCATGGCGCATTTCTTGTGTGTGAATATGATATCTATATCCTTAGGATATCTTTCGGCAGTTATTAACAGCGTGTATGTTATTCTTAAGGAGTGAGAATCACTGACTCTACGAAATTTCCCCGTGCAAACATTTGTACAACATCTTGGAAATGATGATGAAAATTGATGTATAAGTATCCTGATGATGATTGGTTTAACACATCCAGCCCAGCTATCTGTCGGATAGCTGGGCTGTGTGTACCGTTCCCCGGTGCTGGTACTGTGCATTACCAGGGGAGTACCAGTGTAGTACCACTCCTGGTGGGTCCTGTGCAGGCGGCCGCAATATGAAAATTATTGAAGTGTTTAAGTCAAACAACGCAAAGCTTAAAGGACAGGTCTATTGCAAAAACAACATCATATCATTGGCAAGCTAATATTATAAGGACAATGAAAATGACTACTTTTTTGAGAAAATAAGACGTTTAAAATTGACATTCCGCAAAAACCAACTTAAGCGGTGAGTTCCTTCGAACGAGAAAGATTTGGCCTAGTAAAACGGTGACGTCATGAAATGAGATGTGCCCGCTTTGAGAAAAACGCTCTCAGTGGACAGAACGTATACTGTTGTTGTTCACAGAAAAAAAATCTAAACAGTATTATAAATTTAATGGTTTTTAAACATATGGATAAAATCAGCCGCTTTTTTTTTTTATATATTAGTAAATTGTGATATTACAATTCATATGTATATCAATATCATGAGAAATATTAGGACTAAAAAATAAATATATAATTTGAGCTTAGAATTTCATCTGAGACTAGCATATAAACCGTGTTAAGTCCACAAACTCATGGAGTTATTATAGTTTCAGTTGGATGAAATATTACAAAGCAAACGCATAGTAACAATACTGACTGTGTGGGCTTTGTTTGCGAAATGAGAACAATAGTCTGCATATTGTTATGCAGCATTGTTATGGTAAATGATAGTACAAGTCATTGTTGCTAATGTCAAACTTGTCAAAGTGATTGTGATTGTATGATGAGAGCATGATATAATGTCCGCTTTATATTAACTACGTCAACAGCCAAACGGGGGAGAACACGTACGCTTCAAACGGGGGAAGAACACGTACGAGGCTGAACTTTACCCATAGAATTTATCCTTTTTCAGGAGAAATACGAATAAGAAAATTGCAAAAAGTGTCAAATTATTCTCTTCGATAGAGATAAACTTGTTTTTTTTTGCAATAGACCTTTAAGTGTTACAAACCGTGGAAAAACTGCACGTGATACATTGCTACAAAATTACAGCTCAATGGTATACAGAGCAACTAGTGCGGAGGTCCGATATCGCTTGTTAGAGACTCTTCCGCAGTGAAGTCTTGTTGTTGCTGTATGCTATGCTTGCTCTGTCTCAAACAGTTGGATGTCATATGCCAATGTCATAATGAAAAATTACCCGTGGTCTACGTCACTGGTTATAGTGATTATGAATTGACTATCATGCATTATGATGATAAAGATGTGGTATAAGTTCAACCCCACACAGTGTCATCGCCCCGATATCTTCATGGCAGAAATCGCCATAGTAGGTTGAATCCACCGCCACGCATGGTCATTTTGTATCGACCTGTTTAATAGTTTTGAGTCGCATAATGGGCCGAAGGACATCTGACTAAGGCTACTGACAATAGCCCCGATTAGGCCGGTGACTGACCTCGCTGTGTGTGAGTCGAGCATGGTACGCCATAGGTCATATGCTTTTAGACTACCTCCACGATTGGCCTATACACTGCGCTATATAATTCGGCACATATAAATCAGAATGATTGTTCGTTTTTGACTCAAGACGCAAGCTTCTTTCTCAAGACGCAAGCTAACGACTATCATATCTGTTCAAAATATATATTCAAGTGCAAGGAACCATATCTGGTTTCTTTATACGAAATCATTTACGGGAGATATTCATCATTTTCTACCCCGGTATCCAAATATTTTCGTATCATATCAAACTCGTGCATAGCACATTCACGTGTATCAATCCCGGGTATTGATTTTAGTATCTCTGCTGACAAAGTAATTATTAGCCAGGCGATGTCGGTGTGCGCCATTTACTTCTCAGAGGCACACAAGCCAAACTCCAATAGAGCGTTGCGCACTTTGAGTACATCTCTCATAAATTTTACTAGTGGGTAACAAGAAAGAAGGGAGTAAACAACGATAGATGGATGCGACTTTGGCTTATGACCCCTGCTATTGTGCCAAATTTAAAATTTTTCTACCGAACAGTGTCGTGTCACGTAGAAATAGATTGTTTTCAAGTTTGGAAATGACTTTTTTTGCCTGGTGTCATCAATCGCGTCGCTTAAATAATGGTCAATTTACTACATGAGTCAAACGTGCTGGGTTTCGACCGGGTTTCTTACATCGTCGCAGTTAGTACGAATTTAGATGGTAGTAAGGAAAAAATAATAATCTTTTTACATCACAAACCTAGTAATAATTCTCGCGTATCACAATACTAAATCAAATCTACTATAGTTGTAAATTGTTGTTTTAGTGTGCATTCGCATGTAACATCATTATAATGACATTTAAACCCATAATGATGTATTGTATTCGTATTACGCGGGCTTTGACCTCGACCCAGCGACCGCTGGAGGCGCGTCGTATTGTGAAACGCGAGAATTGATTTGCATGTTTTACCAATAACATATTAAATAAACGACACCATTTATTGCAAGGGTTTTAGGAAATAAAATGTTATAAATACAGGTACTACAAAGCGATCCAATGAATATGTCTCCTCTTACAACAAATGCGATGTAAAAAACATACAAAAACAACATTGTTAAAGGATAAAAGATGCAGTGTTAATATCCTTCATTTTTTTAGAAAATCTGTATTTTCAATAGATCGACCCCAAGATCAATGGTTTAGTAAAGATTAAAAACAAAAAATTAGTGTTATCCTCAGAGCAAGTCGATAACTATGGTATACTTTTATAGCTGGAAAGTTATAAATAATGTTACCTTCGGCATGTTTTATCAACGTTTATCAAAATACAAAATGGCTGGCCTTGCATCAGTCAATGAATAATAACTATCTTTAAAAAATAAAAATTCAGAAAAATGGTGATATATTCATATGCACTGTGTGTATTGTAAATGCCAGCTAAATAATAAAACTACACAAACTCCAATATGAAGAGCAATTGATGTTCTTCGATTTTTTGTCTACTGTACTTGATCTCAATGCAGATGGTTTCAGCGTATATACCCACGCGATAAACTACTTTAGCCCAACTATATTATTCTTCTGCAGGGAATCTCGGTTACGAGTTCAATGAGACAGATATACAGTGCCAGATGCTAAAATGCTACCCTAAGGCTGCGATCACATAGAAGTATACGGTATACGGTATTCGCTATACGAAATACGCTCATCCGATCAGGCTGAGTTCACATAGTATACTCCTGTGTGAACTCAGCCCGATCGAATGAGCGTATATCGTATAGCGAATACCAAATACCATATACCGTATACTTCTATGTGATCGCAGCCTAAGAGAACAACCTGTACTCGCTGTTCATGGTTTTTTTTATACGTGTGAAAAGGATATCCATATCCGTAGGACATCCTTCGGCAGTTGAGCATTAAATGGATTGAATAATTATTACGAAGTGACTTCATTTAAAACTTGGATGTTATTGTAAAAATATCTCAAGGAGAAAGAAAGAGTGACTCTATTTCCTGCAAGTTGGGCTGTATCATTAAACTTTTACCTTCCATGTTCTGTCGAGCACTTTTAGGCACGCATGCGCTGTTAGTGTTAAAGAAGGTAATACAAATAACATTTTGTGAATACTTTTTATTGATGTGTTATTATTGTGTCCAGGTGAGAAAACGTTTTTGCTTTGTTTTATTTATTGTGTTATTAATATTAACGCGCGCATAGATGCATTTATCACATCAACCTCACAGGCACACAAGTTCCTAAGTAAGAACACCTCTTTAATTTCACATTGGATACAAATTAAATGCGATACTATTAATACGAATTTCCATGTAGAATTTTAGTGGATATCTATTGAATATTCCAAGCTCCTTGAGAATCGAATCTAATGTATGAAAACATCTGGTAATTGACGCAATTTGTTGGAGAAGAAACATAGTCCAAATGGCGCTGATTCGCAGAATGGCCACTGTAGAGAATATACAGTGTAGGCCTATAGACGAATCCAACGAGCCAAGTCATGGTCAGGATTTGGTCGGCCATTATTGGTTCCCCGCATGCATCAAGCAGGTGTTGTGAGTGCCCAATTGGGTGGATTAAACCCGCTTAAAATTCGATGTTAGATTCTTTTGCGTTGTAAACTGTCATCATTCTATTGTCTACGTATAACACGGGTGATAGAATGCAGTTTCAAATACCCTTCAAGCCAGCATTATTTCACATTTTAGGTGAGATAGCTGGGTCCCCGTCGCGGCTATGGCTGCCATTGAGGTGTAGGAATGCGTGAAATTGGATTCGTCTATACGCTGCTAACGTACAATACCACTGGTTATGCCCTTGGACATTGTTATAAACACTAATACGACTTACCTGATGACGTTATGGCGTCATCGATATTGAGGTTAATGCTCTACGTGCTCGCCATGCGCTTCAACGGAAAAAGTTCAATTGTTGAAATATGTTCTAAATAAATCAACAGCTATCTTAAGAACTACTGAACCAATACTAGGCTTGTTTGTACTTACTTTAATGCATTTTTCATGCTGATTCCAAATATGGTCATGAAATATGGTCATGACATTTCTGAAATTTTAGAATTTTAGAATTGTTTTTAAACTTGTCGTCTGCAGTCGACACCCGCGTGAAGAGAGTTAAATAATGAAGGAAATTGAAGGTTGCGAAGTGTAATACGATGGCGTTATTGAATATCGTCAATAGCAGTTGATTTATACATTGACATAAGTTGACGACAATTAATTCAAAAGAAATTATATTTATTAACTATTTTTCAAATATTTGAAGCATTAATTTTGGTAGTTTAAGGGTAGACGAGGTATTGTTGGTCGAAGCAGCCCAAAAAATCTATTTTCATTATCTAAATTAATAAAAAGACTAGTTCGCGTCTGACGTCAGGGCAAAGACGTCCTGTGATTGGTTGCTGACCTGTGCAGTACGGCAATTTCTCTCTAGTTAGAATTTCAGACGCGAACTAGTCTTTTTATCTCTGTCTTTCGTTTTTTATATAATATTTAAACTTTTTACTTTAAGTCAAACTTCTCCATACACTTGTGTTCCTGGAATAATTAAAAATGATACTAGATTTCATTGCATAATGACGTATCTGTAAACTTATCTGATTACGTGCATTTAAAAAATCTGGTATTTTCTACACAATAAACAACACATTATGATGATGTACGCATAATCTAATATTGGGCCATTGGTTCTTGCAAAAATTCAAAATGAAACTAAACACATTTGTTCTGAAAAATGACGCTACGTTTTAATTAAAATGATCCCAACACGAAGTCAATGGAGTTGGTAACAGGTGTACAAAGCGTGAACCAGTAATTACGGTATGACGTATTCACTACGACGCCGAAAAACAAACGTTGAACGTTGTATAAGAAGCGGTGCTCTATAAATCACTGAGCTTCACATGCAGCCAGACAACGTTTAACCAGTGCTGGAAAGGCTGTAGTGTCGAGACCCTTGATAAGCAAAGTTCTATTTGAGGTTAGACATCACACATGTCATATTAAAGAGGGCGGATTTTGAGGACACTCAACGCGATTATTATTGCAATTGATATTTCCTAGAATCAAAACCCTTACAAGACGTCAGTCATCTTTGATTGTTATTTCCTTCCAAGCACAACTTCCGTGTAAAACCCTTCCTTAACCATTTTCTTAACAGATTGCATAAACTTATAAAACCATTTTGGCGACCATTCGAAAGGCATCTTAACATTTTGTGGACTCGGTTTTTTTTATCTCTCTGCATATCAAATGAATTTCTGTCCTTTTTTTATTATTTTTATTATTTATTATCTTTACCCAGGGTATACCCGAATCAGCTTAAAGCTGTTCTAACCGGGGCCCTGCAATATACAATTAAGTTACAACACTATTAAAAGACACTCTTATAAAATATAGTAATTATACATAAAAACACATGATTTAGATATATACAGGGTGCCCCAGAAAAAAACACCGGGCGAACGAATTTGGACGTAAGTCGAGAAACAGACATCAAAATTCTAAATTCTAAGCACCAGCGCGCAGCCCATCCTATTCCGCATCTCATACGTTAACTTGACTGGAATCGGTGGACCGATCGCGAAGAAATGAGCGATCACATAACGCATGCTTCAATTCACTTCATTCCAAGTTTGAAAGAAAGATCATTCAACACAATGCACACCTTCTGCGCATGATGCCATAGGTGACGCCTTTTCTCCAAATGGTTGGCCTGATATTAATTACATTTCATGCAAAGAACATATAAAGTCGACAGGATATGAACTTATTGTTTATTAAATTTTTCAATAAATAGCGGCGATGTTGCAATTCTTTCGACGAGGTTGTGTATCATTACTGCATAATAACCAGTTACTTCATTGAAATATGAATTTTATAACAAAATGGGTAACTTTGCATTACTTGTTGGGTGCATAATCAACATACGTAGGTATGATTCAGGAAATAATTTACGAAATGAAATATTTAATTACATTGTGTGCGTTGTAGAGCATATATAATGACCAACACGAAATTAAGTAATCCAATATTTTATGAATAAACTTGCACTTTGACCTCTTTGGTCTATGGCTATTGTGTATTGTGTATTGTGTATGGAAGCAATTTTGGTTACCAGTTCAAAAGTGTCAGCAGTGGCGGATCTAGAGCAATCAGAGGGGGGGGCAATTTGAAAAAAAAAATGTAAACGATAGAATGTAAAAATGGAATCTATAGAGAATCCTTCGACAGTTGAGCATTAACTTATTAAATAATTATTAATATGAATTTTGTTCGTGTAAGATTTTTTAACATCATGGAAATGATGATGAGAATTGGTTTAGTTCCAAGCATTTAGATCCAAAATGCATCACTGATTTGCTCATCCGGATAATGGTAAAAATAATCAAAATATAGGTTTTGGTACCTTTGTCATTGTCATAGATGTGCTAACATAGCCTGCTAGTGGTTCAGCCGAAAGCTGTGTATGTAAGACAAAATAAGGCACTTGACATGAATCTGTAATTTATATACTGACCGTATATAAATTAGCTACATGCATTTGAATGGGGCTTCAACTTCGTCAATACTGCTGTTTTCTTTGTTTTTGACAATTTGAAAAATACCAAATGACAATTTGAATGACTTATCCTTCACTTTTAAGCAATTTATAAACAATTTTATTTTCTTTACACCTTTCGCTGGGATCTCTGAATAATATGACTTTAAGGGATGTGGCTATAGGAACAAAGACCAAACAAACATATTCTTGTTTACGCCGTAATATTGTAGTATTTCAACCATTTTACAACTTCAGCTGTGTAACTTGCAAAAATTCCCGCTAAAAAGTGGTTCTTTGAATTTTTTAAATACATTAAAAATCGCATTGGACTTTTCGTACTGATTATACTATAATGATTACCTGCCTATAATGTTCTGATCACACTATAGACTGGGATTATATGTGACCCCATTGCCAGGCAATTTGTTCCTATTGTTCCTTGTCTGGAAAAATTCAGGGACTGTGCTTTTAAATAACCCGCCAGAACACAATAAGGCCATTGACCTGTGTAGTGGTCATACGTTGTTCATTCGACCATAAAGATTTCTAGTCCCTCAGCAACTCATTATTAAAAATGCGTTGCATCAGGTCAGGATTCTATTATAATAATTCTAATCCTTTCTTTGAGGTGAATAGATAAAAGAGAGTTCTTGAAAACAGGTGTGATGTTGTAGATAATATATTATCATCAAAGTTGCTGGCATATAGGACATTTCGTGGAAGTGGCGCTTATTATATATTTCTTGTAAACACAATCTAATGTGGTACTCGCTACATGGAGAAGGTCGGTCTGCAAATGTCCAGTGCATGAAGCTATATAGTAGAGATATTATAGCTTCATGTTCAGTGTAAGTCAATTAAAATACTATAGCTGGATATCAAAAAATCGTGATGCATTCCTTCTTGTTATGGACGATATTAATTTTGATATTATTGTGACAAAATCCATTCCCTTCTCAATTGATTAGGCTCCAGTCTTAGGCTTTCTTTTCTAAAAATAAATCCTAGGGCCTAAAGGCAATTAAATATGGGCTAAACCCATATTCGGTATGCGGAAAGTTTTCATAGTCATCTATTACCTATACCAGGGGTCCGCAAATAGCGTGGCTTCCCGAGTGGCGCGAGGCGCCGTTTAGATTTAAAATAAATAAATAAATAAATAAATAAATTCCCATGTTCTCCGTGTAAAGACAGGCTAAAATAGTGCAAAATATTGCACCAAATGGCGTCATTTGCACCTCAACTTAAAAAAACAAAACGATAACTTCACAGGGGGCACCCTCTGACTCCCCGGCCGTGCTAAAGCACCGCGAAAGCTGCTTCGCAGCCATTGAGTGGCGCTTTTTTTTCAGTCTTTTATTTCATGTGGCGCTTCAACAAACCTATTTGAGGAAGCCTGACCTATACCAGTTTTCACCCCGATGTGGCAGTGACGTCAACACGTTGAAGCAGCTGTTTCGCTCGCGCATCTATGCGGCGTCTTTAAGCGTGTGCGAGTGTACATCAGCGCTTTGATCGAACGCTAGGGAGTGTAATGAAATTCATACAGTGCTGATGTCACTGCCATATCAGTAGCCTGAATCCTTCTGGCCTCTAATGACGGCGTCTTTTATTTACCCACAATCCGTCACGTTGCCTTATTCACCAATAGCTTATCGCAAACCAGCCAAATTTGTATATGTTTGAATAGCTATAGAATACCCGTGAATATAGTGTCAGAAACTCTCACACATCTTGGGATAACCTTGTCATTAATGTGAGACTGAAAGCAACGCCATTTTGGGGATATATTTGAACATTGCGAGGGAAAACATTGCGGTAAAAGTAAGTTAATCATGAAAATCGTTTAATTCTAATAATATCAACCAGTAACGGACACTTAGCCAAGACTATGTGAGAAGTTTGGGGTATGTAAAGCATTTTCTTGTTATAAAAAACAAGGAAAAAGCAGTCCAAAATTAAACAACTCGATATTTAAAGAAAGTACATTTTGAGAAGGCCTACGCTGGTTCTTTTAATTCTAGTTCAAAATCTGTTCATCACCTGCAGTCCGATTTGGTATCTATGGTTTCATAAAAGTATTGGGAACTCTTTTTATGATATTTTGGTTTAAAAAAACGATACTGTTAAAAATATCGGTATTTATGCCAGCGACATTTCTATTATGTAAAATGCATTGAAAATTGTCGGCTAAAAAGTGCATGAATTAAAATCGCGAACAGTAATAGAAACAACAACTATCTACATTCCAAGCGGAAACGCTTTTCAAAAACATACCACCTTTTTCGGGCAATCGCTGAAACCGAAATATGAAATTCTAGGCCATCTGTAAAAAAGTGCGTGAGCAGAAATGACCATGAACTTGGGTCACCGAAATAAGTGTTTATATTGGTGTCAGGCCTTTCATAGTGATACAACAATTAGCCCCCAATAATGGCTTTCATTTGAACCGTTATTTGTTAAACTGCGATTTTTACTTTTTGAGAAATCAATGAATGTATCAAAAAACTTTTCGAAAGTCGATTAAAAATGGCCTAACCCGTTAATGTCACAAAATGGTTAATCTCCCCTGGAGCATTGAGCATATCTCTCACACTACTAATGGTAAGAGGACAGACACACAGCGATAGATGGATGTGAGTCCTTGGCTTATGCCCACTGTCATTTGTTATGCCAAATTTATCCCGCCGAACATTTTTTTTGTCACGTTCTTTATCAATCATGTTTAGACTACGGCGAGTACAACGATCACACATAATATTTTACAAGGCGGTAGAATTAGATTGTTTTCAAGTTTCGAGGTGATATACCTTTTTTTCCTGCTGTGATCAATCGGCTCGCTTATCAAGTTTCGAGGTGATATACCTTTTTTCCTGGTGTGATCAATCGGCTCGCTTAAATAATGGTCAATTTACTGCATGAGTAAAACGTGCTGCATTTAACATTCCGATAGGGTGACAGTGCTTTCTTACTCCCTCGTAAATTAGTACGAATTCAGATGGTAGTAAGGAAAAATAATATTTACCATGTTGCAAATTTATAATTGACTTGCGTAACCCGTCTTACTACCGGGCAGTGATCGTGTGCCTGGTATGCTTGGGGTCTATGGTTCTAATCCCGGGGTGCCAAGTGACTTCTTTGTTCATATTCTCTCCTTTTCCGTTTGTTCTTTAACTTCCGATAGGAAAACTCAAGAGGCAGTGTTAGGGTTAATAACTTTATTTTTGGAAGCAAATCTGTATTTTCAATAGACCGACCCCGAGATCAACAGCATACATGGTATAGCAAAGTTTAAATAAACACTCGGTGTTATCCCATGAGCAAGTCGATAACTAGGCCATACCTTTGTTGCTGGAAAGTTACAGATAATGCTTCCTTCAGCATGTTTTGATTCCCTGTTATCGAAATGAATGCTTATCAAAATACAAAATGGTTGGCTTTTCATCATTTCATAAATAATATTAGTAAAAAAAATCATAATAATTCAGGAAAGAGGTTACGAGTGATATATTTATATGCACTGTGTGTGTTGTAAATACCAGCTCAATAATGAATTTACATACTCTAATATGACGCGACCAATCTTGATAAACAACGTTCTTTTTTGCCCACTGCATGCAAATGTTTTCAGCGTACATACCACGCGATACACTACTTAAGCCCATCTTTAACAATTCTTCTGCAGGGAATTTCGGTTACGAGTTCAATGAGACATATATACAGTGCCAGATGCCAAAACGGTACCCGAAGAGAACGACCTGTATACTCCATGGTTTATTTTATAAATGTGAAAAGGACATCCATATCCTTAGGATATCCTTCGGCAGTCGAGCATTAAATAGATTGAATAATTATTACGAAGTGACTTCATTGAAAACTTGGATGTTATTGCAAAGAAATCTTAAGGAGAAAGAAACAGTGACCCTATTTCCTGCTAATTGCGTTGTATCGTTAAACTTTTACCTTCTATCTTCTGTGAACACTTTAACGCACACATGCGCTGTTTAGTGTTAAAGAATGGAATACAAATTACAATAATGTGACTTCTTTCTTTAGATGTGTTTCAGTGCTGTTCAGGGGAGTAAACTGGCGCTTTTGCCTAGTTTTATTTATTGTGTTATTAATAATTAACGCGTGTATAGGGACACAACTTCCTAAGTAAGAACACCTCTTTGGTACGCATTGGACACAAATTAAATGCGATACTATTATATTAATACGAATTTCTCTGTAGATATTTGGCTCACTTTCAATTAAATAATCCAAGTTCTTTGATTTTATTTACACGAACACATCATAATTTTATGTCTAGAATCGAACTAATAATATTATGTATGAAAACATCTGGTAATTGAAGAGATTTGTACCAGTTGGAGAGCAAACGGAGTAAAAAAGGTGCTGATTTGACATGAAATGTTTCGCACCGTCACGATTGCACCTGAAAATATATCTCCAGAATGGACACTTTATAGTATACAGTATTATACCTAGACTAAATCCCAAGTCCTTCAACATCTACGCACGGTCATCGGGTTGTGCTGATGGTGAGAATAAAGGCAACGTAAAGGATTGTGGGTAATAAAAGACGCCGCAATTCTTGGCCTGGAAGGACTCAGGCTAGTATATACCCTGCTGCAATACCACTGGTTATGCCCCTGGAATTTGTTATAAAAACTAAATACGACTTAACGGGTGTCGTTATGACGTCATCGATATTGATGTTAAATGATGAAGGAAATTGAAGCTTGAGAAGTGTAATAACGATGGTGATATTGAATAAACCAATAGAAGCTGGTTTATACACTTTTATTCAAAGCGAAGTACATTATGATAACTATTCTAAAACATTTGAAACATTAATATTGGTTTTTGAAGATATCTTTGTATCTAACAAGATTATCCTAACATTAATTATAATTGAATGTGATAAGTCACTGATGATGGTTTCACCTGCGTCACACATTAAAGAAGATCTTATTGTAAATCGTTTTTAACTCCATAACATAGCATGCATAGACACCGTCAATATCTTGTCAATAGCGTTGCATTATTCTCAGCCTCAAACGGTTTTTGACTTAATGCAGAAACTAGAGTACCTCTCGGGTTTCAATCATTAACAATCTTTTACCTATTCTCGTTACAGCATTAACATTCGATGTAAAAGGATGTATATTACATTGACTTTATCACTTCCAAATACTATGGCATGACTCGCCGTGTATGGATAGTCTAACCGTATTTTTGACAGTAACCAACATAGGAATCGTGAAGGTCTTACATTATTTTATCAAAGTCAGTTAGATATGACTATCTATGGATATCAATTGAACGCATCGTGTTGTAAAGTGCTCAGGAAATAACCTTTTAGAACGATGTGGACATAGAAAGCCGACACCGTGGACTTTAAGAAAAGAAAGTATACTATTAGACAGGTGAATGTAAGATATGTCATTCTGCCATAATTGCGTAATTGTACTGACCTAAGGGGAGCTCTTGCTAAGTGCTTTTATATGATCCTGGTCAAAAATGGAAATCTGTAACACGTGGTTGGTTGAAACACAAGCAAGGTGCCCTCCTCAGTTACTGGAAGTAAGTGAAGACCTGGGCGCAAGAAGACCGTAAGTCCGCTTGGCCCCTCAACATGTATACCCTCAAGTTGCGTATAGTTTCGTATAGTTTGGTAATGTTTTATACATGTTCAGGGGCCAAAACAAATCTTTCACAACCTTTCATGATGTTTTCACCCTGGAACATGTATTAAACATGATAAAACCCTAAGAAACTATACGTAACTTTAGTGTATACATGGTGAGGGGCAAAGGGGACTTACGGTCTTCTTGCCCTCAGGTCTTCAAGTACACTTCAATGTCACACAATAACGAGCTCAGCTGTTGGAATGAAACATACGATGAATTAGTGTTATTACCGGTTTATATATTATGTTCGTAATTAAGTACGTAATCGGTAAACATGAAAGAATGGAGGCTTTGACGACGGGAATTAAAAATATCAAACGATTTCAACAGTTTCACCGTGAAATACGTAATCCATCAAGCCAGGTTATTACAATATTTTCATAAATTGATTGGAGTAGATAAAGGTATATGAAATTTTAACCTATTTGAGCTGTCCTTTTCAAGGTTAATTGATGTTTATTAAAATAATGAAATGTTTTGATCCATATTGGTGACATTTGACTACAATCGCGGTAATGTCTTTAATGCAAGCTATTATAAATAATTAATCTTAAAAACACAATTTGAAATTAATTTCACCACAATGTTCTCCATACTTGTGTCGATACAAATGTGTTGCTAGAATGAAATAATTAAAAAAGACGAATGTAGATATTGGGTCTTCTCGGTTGGTGCAAACTGATTTGTCATTTATATTTAAGCAATGGCCAAGCGAATAAAACATCGAACCACCTGCTGACCATGAGTTGGATCATTAATCATGTTAACGGTGTACCGCCCAGGTCGATTGACATGCCATTTACCTACATGAAAATACATTTACACATACTATAAAGCATACGAATCTATCAGTAAATTTATGTTATGAGTTAGAACTTGTTTAAATGCTAAAATCATTCTGATATTGTTAAATGTGATTGTGTTTATTAAGTTCAGTAACTTCCTGAATTTGATTTATATTGTTTCAGATGGTAATTAATTAGTTTACTCATGTTGTTGTGTTTCAAGATATTTGATTTTTCATGATGTAGTTAAACCCCTTGTTGCGTTTCATCAAACATCTAGAAACACCACAAACCACGGATTACTTAAATCTGAAAAAGAACATTAATGAACTATTAAATGATCCTGACGAATTTGTTTCAAGCCCCAGCGGAATACTAATTTTTGTTTACTTTTGTCTACTATCCCCCTGGTTTTTAATAGTGCAGTGTTAGTGTACACCACCATGGTCTACACACTGCATTAGTTTTTACCTTGTTACACCAAGTTAATATACGTACATGCCTCGAATCTTTCGATGTAAAAACATTTTTTTTTTTTCATTAAAAAAAAAAATCAACTACATTTAACCCTTTATGCTGACAGTAGTATGTTTATTTCAACTTTTATTTTCATCCCGGTCTTTCACTTTGACCTTGGTGTCTGTCGGGGGGAGTGGGGAACGGAAAAGAACAATTCGGTATGGTATCAATCGCCATACTATTAATACATGTGTCAAATGTTCAGCGATATCGCTTACATTTATTCAGCTAGAGGGAGCTCGCAAATGAATCAATAACCACAAACAAAGGAGTAAATTTCCTGTTCGTCATTTATACGTGACGCTCTTTGCTGCTACACAATGTGGCATTTGATCAATTCATGAAACTGACGTTATTCGCTGGTGGCAATTTTGTTTTAGATTGTAAAGGTCTTGTAAGGAATGAGGAAATTAATAAACAAATATTTAGCTATAGACAATGATTGGCAAATTGTTGTTATTTTCACGTCATGATATTGATTTAAATCAACAAAGAAAAAGATAAAGATAAAGAAATACAATCTACACTTACGACAGGTAGGAGGCGAGATGACCTAGCGAGGTTTGCACTCAAATATTGAGACAAATAAAGCTTACACACATGGAATGGTATGGCTTTTATCAAGGAGATCAAAAGCTTGAAGATAAGGGTGTCGTTTTGTTTTCCTCCCCGAGTGCACGATTGTTTTTGGGTGGGAAAATACCCAAAACTATATTGACATATTATTGGCCTTAACTCAAGAACTGCCAGAAAATCCAATTGTGTGATTTCCTTGACTCATTTCACATAAGATAAATGTTTTAGTATAAACGTGATAAAGAAGTGCCGTGCATTGTTGTTAGTTAAATGACTGAAAAATGGAAAAGTAGGTACGCACTCCCCTTAAGTACGCAGTAAACCCAAAATATACATGTACATTATACTATTAATCTACGAATGAGGAAAATCACTACCAACACTACCAATAGGAAGTTAGTGTCAACTAGCAGCCACGCAGGCAAACAGTGCATCATCTGGCTGATGAAAACTTGGACACGTTCCATAAAGTAAGTATACCAATTCATGAATTGGACTGTAGAGCAGAAATGTGTAATCAGTGGAACACTGTAGTCGTGAAGAAAATCAAGGTATTAACGTTACTTACGTTAATTGGTATACAGCTTTATTCTGTTCCACAGTATAAAAATGCTCATAAATTAGCACTACATTTAAGTGTTCTTAGTCTATAGAGTGGAGAGTCTTATTAATAAATTAAGCTTTCTTAATGCTGTTTAAAAATCATTCATGTCAACCAACCGCAAAAAGTGAACCAAAGCTTTACTTTCCACGTGATATGCTCTTCTCCGGAACATTACTCTCGCAGAAACTTTATTTCCCGGTGAAACTATAACTCAGTGTCAATGTACTCTTACCGGAACCAGCTGATTTCAATGCAGTTTCCCGTATCGAGGCTTTATCGGTTCACCAAGTAGGTTCTGAAAAGAGGAAAGAAACAACTATTTCTTTCAAATGTATTGTTGCCTTGATGAAAACAAAGCTGTTTACAGCATATTTTCTTTGTCATACACTTATTATTATCTCTTTCCCGAGTAAAAATCAAGAGTTCAGATATAACACACCATGTCTGATAAACCTAAGTAAGTACCTATTAAGAAAATGTGCGTTGTGGCAGGTGGATGACATAGACTCAACACGGGACTCGAGATGCGAATTAATGCGCATCAATAGGAAGATTTGGTCACACAATTTGTACGTGTATAGCGACTTTTTCATTTTTAACCCAATACTTCTTTTTTAAAGCATGTAATAGGCTGTAGTGTTATATTTTGTCATTAAAAAATCATGTATAAAGGCAGCTAAATATGACCATGACTAGTTTGAATCTTTTCTCGTTCAACACGTACGAGTCGTCAATAACGTGTAGGAAAATACGCCTGAAACATTTTCTTCCTTGACCTGATTTTTATACGAAACGTGCGTAACGTGATACTGCACTGCGTAGTGAATAGGCTTACTAAAAAAAAAAGCTCTATCAGTGACTCTTTTACTGTGTCCTGCAACCTATGTGTTATTAATCTATGAGTTGCTCCAACTATGATAAATTCGCGCCATTTATTCGATTTTTAATGTGTCAGCGCTTTGAGTGAACGCTAGCGATTTGAAACTGCACCCAATAAAATGCGCACCGACGTCACTCCCACTTCAGGGTGGAAAATGGTATAGATAGTCAATACTCACTACGTAAGCTCGCATATTAATGTGGATCCTGGAAGTCCAAATTGATGCAGATATCAACTTCTGTGTGGAGTGTCCTATTCCCAGCAGACGAGGACGTGATGTTCCTGTCAGCTTTTAAGTGAAACTTTTCTTTTTATCTTTGTCTGCCTACCCATTTTGCCATGAGCAAAACTGATAAGTCTTGTCTACCTTGAAATATGAAACATTGACCTTCACATTAACTGTCAAAGCATAATCCCTACCAGATACTTCAGTTAAATATTTTACATAGAAACTACGCTGATAATATATTAAATGAAAGAAATTAGAGCATCATAGCATAAAAACCAAACGAACTTTACAGCTAGAGTGACGAAGTTTATGGATACGAATCACCATACATTCGATCATCCTGAATAATGACCGACATATTAGTATTAAGAAGTGCGCTACATTTGTGTTAGTTAAATGACTACAACTGAAAACATAAGTACGCGCATAAGGGTAGACGAGGTATTGTTGGTCGAAGCAACCTAAAAATCGATTTTCATTATCTAGATCAATATATTATTGAAAATTAACACCTTGATGTTTTGCAAAAGTTCATTCTACAAACCGTATATGCTGCAAACTTGCTTAATTTATTGTTGTTAATTAGTTATGTACGTTTTACAAAAGTGTTGTTGTTTCAGCCCTCTTCACAACGTATCACAAGAACCGCAGCACCTATAAAAGTATATCTGTGACGACCACGGAATAAACCAGTGGCTCCGAAGGCTTGTGGATGCAAGCCGCAGCCTACCACAGCTCTGCATATTTAGTCGTGAGACGTAAGTTAAACTTTCTTATACTATATATATGTGATATTTTAATTCTTCTACACGCTCGCTATGAATTGGCAATGCAATTTTGCCAAAGCTCACTACCATTCGTAAGATGCTGTGAACTACCAAATCACAACAGTTTAAAATAATTAATAACCTTAAAGCTACAGCTGAAACAACAGGTGAGATACCAGTTGTATCCCTACTAAATATTCATAGTCCATTGGATGGCCGAGAGGAAAGTTAGCCCATATTTGCAAGAATATCGATGCCTTCAAGGTGAAATAAAACTACTCATGTTACCGTCTGGCCATGGTATGGCCTGCTGTCTGATCTTTTCCTGGATAATAAGGTTTTCCATTTTGGTTGTTGCGGATCTCAACATCTTTGTGGAGTGTCCCACTCCCAGCAGATATGGACGTGATGTTTCTGCCAGCTTTTAAGTGAAACTTTTTTTTATCTTTGTTTGCTGCTACCCGTTTCGACACGAGCAAAACTGATAAGTTGTGTCTACCTTGAGATATGAAGCATTGACACTCACATTGAAAGTTAAAGCATAATACATACCAACTACTTCGTTTAAATAGTTTAAATAGACGAACGATATAGATAACGAAATAAATTGGAGCAGCGTAGCATCCAAAAAACAAAATAACTTTACAACTAGAGTCACTCGAACCAACGACCTTCGTTGAACATGAAGCGTATAGATAAGAATCACCATACATTCGATCATCCTGAATCATGAACCGCATTATACAACGTTATGAACACGTGTGTAGATAAAAAAAAAAACACTAGCATCCCATCCACATTGAATAAGCTTTCGAAAATTATTTTTTTCTGTGGTGATACTGTAAGTGCTAGAGGGGATCGGTATTTGAGCATGTTCATAGATTTCCCATCGTAAATATTATATTCTTATCCATACAAAAGACAGAAAAAACCAATTATCAAATATAATTGGCTATATAAGCATATCAAGTAGATCACCACAATTCGTCGGCTGTATTCCATAGTGGCGTATGGTGATTTTTGGTAATTTTTTGAAAATTGGCACATATGTTTTTAATGATGTTCTCTTTCATTTTTCTAAGTCTCATCAGTCATAATTAGCTAATTAATTAGTAATTAATTAATTAAATGTGGCGTATAGTTACAAAGTGACATTTTTTTTTTTTTTTTTTTTCGTATCGACCATACGTCACTTTTTATTCGCATTTTTTAATTATGAAATATCGGCAAAAATGAAAAACATCGTATGTCATAGTGGCGTACACGTATCGGACCTATACGCCACTATGGAATACGAACGACGAAAAGTAACGCCATAGGGATTACACGGCGACCGAGGTGGCGTAAGGAATAACGTTAGGTTAGGGTATTGCGTTTTGTTTGTTTTCCATAGTGACGTATAGTTTTATTTTCAGTTTGCCAGCAATAGTATGTATTTATTTCTTTTGAAAAATATATAACAATAAAATCTATTTAGTTTACTACAGAAATTTCACGTCATTTACAAAATATAATGAATGTCTGATTTACACAACTCGATTTTAAATTTGCATTTCTTCAAACCCGATTTTTTCGAAAAGTTGTTTATTCGCGGCGTCCCACTATACGCCACTATGGAATACAGACGACGAATTAGTGCATTTGGAATGAGGTATGGGGATGTTGAGGTATGGGTTTGTGTGGGGGTGTGTGTGTGTGAGGTGTTGTGGGTGAATCCCGACCCAGGGTCTTAGGTGGCCTATAAAAAAGTATAGAAAAATATCTTAATGGTCCCGTAAAAGGACTAACACTTATTATATTATATCATAAACTCTTCAACAAAAGTTTGGAAAGTTTTTTTCAAGTATCTATCTCAGACATGTATATATCGGGTTGTATATCAATGAACAGCTAATTTATTCCCCTTTGATTTTTGAAACAATCACCTGTTCAGGGCCGAGTACACGTCTTGTGAATGTAGTGGGGTCTCAAACAGACAAATTGACCATTATTCTGTGCCGCAAGCTGCAATCACATATCTTCGCAGTCTGGGACCTGATGCAACCCTCCACGATTACAACACTCGCCCCCACAGAGTTAGGTGATCAACGCCGACAAACAAAATAAAGGAGTATAGACAGGGTGAAATGGCCTGCTACCAGCCAAAACGTCAACTGATTGAATGCTAGTGGGACTAGTTTGGTCGTACTGTGCATGCCAGAGTAAGCAATGCAACCACATTGAATGACCTGCGGCGAATCCTGGTTGAAGAATGAAATGCCACCCCACAGCAACGTGTGACCAGGCTGGAAAGCAGCATGAAGAGAAGGTACCAGGCTGTTGTGGCTGTTGTTATGTTTTTCCACCACTATTGAGGTGAGTGACTTGTGTTGGTTGAGTACAGAATAATGTGGCACATTCTGTTTCAAGACGTGTACTACAGGATGTAATAAAAATGATTGGTACCCATTAATTTTGAAGTTTATTGAACAGCATGTATCTTCCCAAATCTAACGTTGGATAATCTTGAAATGTCCAGAATATATAGTTTATGACTTGTTACACATTTTATCTATAAATTATGTGGATCATGTGTTGATTTTTATGTGTCAGACTCATCCATTATCAATGGAAACTAATGGGTACGAATCATTTTGATACAGCTTGTACGCCGTAAAAAAGGTAATTGTTTCAAATGTGGTGTCGTTATATATTTTGTTGAGGCGTTCATTATATTCTAAATAACTGACCAAGCTGATTTTGTTACTTGAAAATTGGTCTTTAATACAGTCAGTCCTACTTACTTTTATTGTATTTTATTCTACAAATTCGGCTAAATAAAATCAAAAAGCAAAAACTGCACAAAAGAAAACGAAGAAAATAGACCCAATCGGCTAGCCTGGAAGAGTCAGAAGCATCAAGACACTTTCACCTAGATAGAAGTCTCCCCGTGGTGACTCATAAGCCCATGCAATTACTTACTAAGTGTACTATTGTACAATTAAGATATTTAGCAAATAATAATAAGATGAAAATCTGCTAAGTGATCTCTACTACCCATCAGGCATGTAAATTGACCCAAATCCCCAACCCAACCCACCCGGAACACCCCGCACATACCAACCCGACCAACACAGAACACAAGACAGATGGAGTAGGTCACTGAGCAGAAACTCCAAACATATATTTTAAAATAAATCCTACTGTAATGTACGTATATTCCCGCAGGGAGATTAATAGAATCGAAATGAAATAAATCATTACATGTTTATAAATTGACAGTAAGTGACAGTTAGTATCATCTACTCATTAGATTACCAGTAATGGCAGGTTACATGATCAATGTTTGCAAGGTAATAGCCACCTATTACATTACCTGACTGGTAGCCTGAAGCATGCTTGTCCGACTTCGCTAAAATGAATGTCCAAGATTTGCAAATGGGCGTCCGAGATCTCTGCCCACTGTTAACCTTTAAAAGGGTTATGTATTAGACAAGGGGTATTAGGTCTCAGCACAAGCCACCGGTTCTAGTTCTATCTTTCTTAAATATCACGCGGATCTAGTTCTTGCGAGTGTTGTATTCCGATATGTATCTTTGTATTGTAGAATGTGAATGCTATTCTGTTTTAAGATATAGAACGTACTGCAATGTGTAAAATAAAGTCATCAAAATTTATCTGCAATACCGTAAACGTTCGCCTAATAGCGCACACGGGGTTCTTTGCCTTTGGGGGTAAATTTCATGTACAAATAGAGAGTTCCTCCTCTAAAAATCCCAACAAGAATTAAGGGTATCTGCCCGTATTTGCTTGTGGGAATTTTACGAGAGGGCACTTTTAGATTGTGCCTAAAATGCCAGTTATGTCAAGGCTATGGAAATGAAAAGCAGAAGGGCATGCAACTACATAATGTAAATTAACTTTAACGCTAAAAGTTTTTTTGTCTATCGGATGTTAAAGAACCTCCAAAGAAAATAATATGTTTGGTTTAATTTTCATACCAATGATTGAAATCATTTACTGCAATTTACTATTTCTTTCGATTTTATATGACATCAATTCTAGTTCCAGTGTTTATTTTAACCCTAGAATTACTGAACCATATTTTGGAGGTGGGGCGTCATATAACGTTTTATTTGGTACTAATGTATTGCTATGTGTCTCTTCTATCCAGTGATACCAAAATAAGTATATTTGCACATAATGTCGCTATGACGTCATAATGTGAGAGCACCCTTGTAAAATTTGGAAATGCTGGCTATGTACAAAAGTATAGGCAATCAGCTAAAATTCTAAGAACATGCGATTTTCATCTAATTTTCTCCTAAATATAAAAGGAAATTACGATTTCAAATTAACTAATAAGTAACAAGTTTTCTCTTGGAATAATTGTACAAGAGCGAAATGAAAATCATGGATTTTACTGTAGAAACCTTTGGTGGGCCTCCTTCAGGTAATTTTGATGGTCAGTCCTACGACCGGGTAAGGTGCTAGGGTAAAAAAATAAATAAGCATAAAGGATGGATCTATGATTAGCTTAAGTGGTTTGGGCGTAAATGACGGATAACAAACCTTATAGGGGGGTCCGGGGGGGGGGGGATGCCAACTGTTTTTAGCATTGTTTGTTAAATTGCTTTCACCATCATGTTAATGTATGAAGTGATTGTTTAATTTGATGTAAAAATAACGCCAGGCACACTATTTAATATTCAAGGTCCAAAGTTCTTTGTTGTTACAAATATGAGGCCTTTCATATTTTTCATAATTATAATAAGGAGAGTGGGCTGAAAAACAACGATAATTGATAGAAAAGAGATAAACAAACCACATATTTGTTGAATATACCTGAATATACTAATGCAATACCAAATTGATTTAATATCAATGTTCGAATTTGACTTTTTCAACTTGTGCTTGCTACCCTACATTTTATTCATCTCCAATTTACTTACTTTTAGTATGGGCATATATCAATATAATATGACATCTGTAAATGTGTTTCTGTCACGGGTACCAGAGGCTGGTACCAGGAGGGCGGGTACACATTGACCCATTTTTCACACACTGGATATAGCTTCCTGTTCAATGTTCAACTGTAATGGAATGTTATTCTTGTGACGAACACACGCTGCAAGTAAAGCTAGCCGGAAACTGGTTTAATTTCAACATGATAATCACGCAACAAAACAAGTTTGTGCCCTGAATCGAAAGTATTCTATATTTGTTCTCATTGCCTGTAAACACTCGGATGTCAAGTCGAATCCTCCGGACAAATGAAAGTTTTACAAAATACAGGTTGCATAAATTGTTGGACATTTGAGTGTTCCAGATAAAGAAAAGAGATTAGATACTAAGAGAACCAACTAATCTTGCCTCATGGTAAAGCCGCCATTTGTTTTTCGCTCATGGAGGGCAAATGAAGACCTGAGCGCAAGAAGACCATAAGTCCACTTGGCCCTTCAACGTACACCAAAGTAACGTACAGTTTTTTAGGGTTTTATAATGTTTAATACATGTTCCAGGATGAAAACATCATGAGAGGTTGTGAAAGATTTGTTTTGGCCCCTAAACATGTATAAAATATTACCAAACTGTACGAAACTATACGCAACTTGATTGTATACATGTTGAGGGGGCAAGTGGACTTACGGTCTTCTTGCGCTCAGGTCTTCAAATATTGTACCTCCGACGTTTTTCGGTTAAATGCCCGAAAAGAGAACAATAATTGGAGCATATAAGTTTGAGCCTTAGAAATCTTTGCAGTCAGTCGTGAGCAGAGGTGAAGGGGGGGGGGCTAATTAGGGTGGAGGGTGTGTGTGACAGTAATCATGCATGACAACCAGAGCCTTAGAAAACGCGTGGGTGTGGGTGGGGGGGTGTGGGTGATGGGTAGGTTGATGGGGCGTGTTTGGGATTTTGGGGTGTGTGAACTTTGTGTGGGGTGGGGGTGGGAGTGTGTGTGGAGAGGGCGTTTGAAAGTAATCATGCATGGCAACCAGTGTGCGTAGCGCTCCGTGGTCAATCAGTGGGAGGTAGTCAGTTATTGGCAATCCATATCCTCATGAAAAAAAACCGAGATACGTGTGATCCAATCATTTTTATTTATTTGCCAAAACGCAAACGCGGAAAGCTCAATATCGATTAAGTGAGAAATCATGCGATTCGGTCAAAAATTGCCAAGGTACACTTTTTTGCCAAGTAAACATGGCAGAGTCGGTACTCTTTAGATCTACCTCATTGAGATAAACAGATATAAAAGTGTTTCACTTTGCATGACGCATGAGATTCTGCCGTTCTTGAATTACTAACATCCCGACATAGTGCAGTTTTGTCCACGGCGAATTCACCGTGACTTTTTCAGCCATAAACCCGCTTAGTGAAGATTAAACCGAAATATGCAGTACTAAACATTATAGTAATCGATTGTCCAATGCACATTTCTTACCACGTGATAATATTAATCCAATGAGCGATCGAATTGTCCGCTACGGTCGACTAATCCAATCGATAATGATGCTATTGACATGCACAGGCGGAGCTCCACTGACTGAGTTTTGGGGATTTTTCACTTGTTTGCTATAATTTACTCATCAAGGCGCTCCACCGTTATTATAAGGACTATATGCTAATAATTTAAAGATTGACATGTAGAAAATAAACCATACGTGATTGACAGAAAGTACTAAATGTGTACCTATTACGGTTTGGTGGTACCCCTCTTCCAAACGCAACCAAGTCAGGGCGGCCCGGTGAAGCAAAATGTGCATTGGATTAACACGGGAGTTTGGATAAGATGGCAGATTTCTATTCTCGTACAAATGCATGCTCCCCCGTTATTAAAAATTTAGATATTTTGAAAAGAATAAGTAATTGAAACATAAAGCAAGTACTAAAATCAGAGCTTTTATACTTTTTTAGATATATGACGCTAACTAGTTCATCTCATATACCCACAGCACAGCGCTAACAGTACGGGTCAATTACCTATGTGAGTGCCCCTGTGTTGTGTGCATACATGTAGTTTACAATAACTGCATGATGATAGTGTTGCTGGTGAACTGACTTGGGAAAATAATTAGAATAAATAATCATTGTACATTTCTGTACAAATGAGTATATTCTATGGGAGGAACAGAATGTTTTGGAAAGAGGAAAAGTGGGGCTTACCAAAAAAAGAGACTTATTTAATCAACAAGTATTTGCAAACTGTTGTTAGCCCCTATACAGTTATTGCTGTATTTATCAGAATTGCTAATACATATCAAATTTATATAGCGCATACTTAATCCATTTAATGAAGAAGCGCTATGAGTGAAATTAATTTTCAAATAAGTTGTAATTCTAGTTCACACTTTGTCTCATTTGAGTAACATGATATTTTATAAAAGGAAGAGTGAAACATTTCAAGCGATTTACGAGAACAAGAAGAAACTCGATTCAATGTATGCTTCCTATTGATGCAAATCCTGACGAAGCAATAGAACAATACATTAACTACCTAAGGCGAAGAGGCCATTAAGCAAATGCATATACATAGCAAGCTTTAATAGCTTGCTCTGAAAGCTTTAGTATCTTTCTAGAAAAGACAACCACAAAGCAATGGAGTTAGTTTGTTTGCTCCTACGAGTCCTGCTTGCATCTACATTTCGGGACTAACTTGTTTCATTTAAACGCGGCCTCCTTTTGATAATAGCCCTTAAATCGTGAAAATCCCAATCAAGACCGAGTTTCCAATAGATTATGTAAAACAGTAAGCATTCTAACGACGCTATTATATTCACGGTTAAGGCTAGTGGGGAGACAGGAGATATATTTGTCCAGTTTTAGCCATTTAACTATACTAGTATACTTTTTAATATTCATACATTGACCTAATCGGAAATGACATAAGGAAACCAATAATCCATCATATTTCCATCGGTCTTGCGGTTCTTGAGTTAAGGTATATGAAAACGAAAGTTTTGGATATTTAGCCCTCCCAAGAAAAATCATCGAGTCTCGGTATCTCCGATATAGAATGTTCCCATCAGCCCAACCTTGTAGGATCGGGTAGCAACGTTTGCACAGTATTTTGTGGGACCCGAGAGCACATCAGACATGCCAAATTCCATTCTGAATCGAAGAATATCCTTCTGATATCAAAATTGGAATTATACATCATAAACGATATTCAATATTTGCCAATCTTCAGTAAACATTAAATATAGTACAAACACAATATAGTAGTTCCACATTAGTACAGATAGCCGTTGGCTTAGTAGGTAGAATATCAAGACCCACTCGTAGAACATTGCAAATCAATACCTTTCTGTTGCAAGACACCGGCGGCATTTTACTGTTGATGGACAGACAATTAATGTCCCTATTCATTTTTGATTATTAAAAGGTTTATTCATCCATTGAGGCTTTACAACGCAGTTAAAAAGATGTTAGTATTCTTGATATTGTATTATGGAACATGATCTTCAACATTGATTTTTCTACCCAGATAGTTTTATGCTACCATGAAATGATTAAATATGCAAGGCCATTTGGGTAACACATTCTTTACAAATGCTGAATTTGTTTAAACCTTCCGGTTTATTGTATCAATTGAACAGAATGTGGCTTCATAAATTCAAATCAAACAAATTAAAATACACTTTATTCAAAGATAGATAAAAAGAGATGTGATAAATTGCCGATTAAATTTTTGTCAATTCTTCCCTTCATATGAATGCCAATCGGTGACATTCGTTAGCTCAGTAAATGTACGCGTTACTTTCCTTATCAATTGATCTTCGTAAAGATGGAAATTAAATGTATAGGCATACACGTGCAATGAGACGTGGTTTGATCGGGAAGAGGAATAAAGGAAGTATTTAATATCAGTGAGTTTCCTGTACGAATCCGATCATGTTGCAGGAAGCAGAAGTCGTGGTTCATTTCCTGACTTGTTCAAATCTATTGCACGCTCCATCTCAACTTTACTGGCTCTTACCCAATCTTTACTGGTTTTAGTTGCACAAGTGAAATTCGAATGACAAGTCACTCAATTTAAAGAAATAATAATGAGGGACTGTTTTGTATCAATTCGTCTAAATATCTCCAGCGCATCAGACATCATTAACATTCTAATCAAATATTTAGGCCTTTTAGTGTTTTTTCAAACTTTCTTTGTCAAGAAAGTTTAGTTTCATGGCCTCATTTTTCGCTAGATATAAGTTGTTTCAAGGATTTGTTGTTGGAAAACTTAACACTATTTAGTTTTCAAAAAATTCATTTAACCGTAATTGTTAATCTAACGACTTTTATCCGATTGCCTCAGGTTCTGTCTGAGCTACATGTATATCTAGAGGCCAACTGACCCGGCCAATGACAATTTTTTGAAAAGAAGTCAGGATTTTATTTTAAAGGTGTATTTTGTATTTATGTTTTATAGCAGCAAACAGTCAGATCACGAATGCAAATCGATTTTATTTTTTACTTTTGTACACAATAATAGCTTTTAATAATTAACATCATCAGATTCTCGTGAAAAATATATAGGTTTGCAAATACTAATCAACGACAATGGATGGCATATTTTATAATATTAAATCAAATACAAGGTTTTCGAATTAATTTATCAGGATTCATTATATTAATGCGCTGATAGACAAAGAACATTGGGTCGTACCATTAGCCTTAAATACACGAACGTCATAATTATGTTTAATTTTTTTAGTTTTTAAAAATGCATGAAACCGCGATTGTTAAACGACTTTTATCCATTGCCTGATGAGGTTCTGTCTGAGCTACATGTATCTAGAGGCCAACTGATCCTATTTTAACTAATCTTATTCACGATGTTTGCCAATGACAATTGATTTTTGAAACGAAGTCAGGAATTATTTCAAAGCAAACAGTCCGATCACGAATGCAAATCGATTTTATTTTTTACTTTTGTACACCATACTGAAGCTTTTAATACGCCAATCCTGCTTAGTATTGATTTAATATCATCAGATTCCCGTGAAAAGGTTTTCTAATAATAAATAACGACAATGGATGCCATACATTAAAATGTAAAGTCAAATACAAGGTTTTAGAATTAATTGATAAGGATTTCAAACGCGTTGATTCCCGAACTAATTAGGTCACACCACTATCCTTAATAAATACACGAACGTCATAAAATTATGTTTTATTTGATTAAATTAAAGCGGAAATAAGTAAAAAGAAAAGAAAAGAAAAGAAAAGAAAAGAAAAGAAAAGAAAAGAAAAAGAAAAGAAAAGAAAAGAAAAGAAAAGAAAAGAAAAGAAATTTCAAATATAATTTGCTCTTTACGTTTGTTGTAACATTTGATGATAATTTATTTCAAATAATTACAGTTTTAAAATTTGACTCTAAGCTTCATCAGGTGTGGTCAACAACCGAGGAGCTCTAGATGATAATACAAATATCGTCGATATTTTGTATTATGTTCTGGTACTGCGGCCGCTGAAGTGAATATTTTAGCAGTGTTTATCATGTTTATGGCCTCCACGTAATAACACTCACGATGTTGTCAATATTTGTCAGCTAAACCACCCCAGGCATATTAACTGACATAGTAATAACGACTATTCGATCACTCCTTAAAAACGTCTTGATTTGACAATTATTGCTTATACCACAGGAATGGCAAACTGTTTGTGCAAGTGAAGTCAGATGCTGTTTCGTGAATATCCTCTCCTAATACATGTAATAATATTGAAATGACACATTTCGTTGCTTCAAACCAAAAGTAACATATTTTCTATATTGGTATTATCGAAGCGGTACTCACAGAGCTGCAACAAAAATTGCTATGGTAATTGCTAGAACAAATTATAAAGCTTGTCCCAATTTTGAAGCAGTACGCAAGGGTTATTATTGCAATCGTCTTATTCTTCGAACGTAGGACCCTACCCATGCAGTTTTAAGGTTAAAAATCATCAACTTGCAGAATTGCAATTGTACAGGCTGTAAGACATTGTGTATAGAATTACAGCCGTGGTTGCAACCAAAAATCATTGGAGGGGAACATGGTTCTTAGTGAAAATGTGGGTAGGGGGATAGTGGCAGATTTGGGGTGTCTGATTTTGGTACAATTTTGAGTCGCAATTTTTAGTTTAGTGAAAAATGTTAAGAAATGTACAAATATTGTTTTTAGCAACATTTACTGTCATTTTGAACAGAAATAATCACCAATTATTATATTGTAGCTCCCTTTTTTGTCAGATGTTGTTTATTTAGGGGTATATACAACCATTAATTGCCCTTCTTTCAGGTTTATATACAGGCAGTTCCGTTTTATTCTACGTGCCAAGTGGGATCGGTAGTATAAAAGCAGAGATGCATAAACTGACATTCGAGAAACTAATTAATTAAAATATGCACAATTGGAGCACGTCGTACCAATTTTGTTTTACAAAATGATTAATTATATAGGCCTACTATACTGTACGGATCTGCACAGCAATCGATCTCATCACACAAACTCAGCCATAACAAACATTAGGCTATCGACTAGCACAAAAAGTGGGTGAACTATGATATTTGCATGTTTCTTTGAGCGACTAACTTTTAAATGGATGTGATATGAGCTTAACGCCGTGTGGAATCCATTTTATCTGAGAGCAAACTTTAAAAATGTGCTCTTAATGTACTAACTATACATTTACATTACTCTGCAAATGGGGAAATGGCTAAACAGAATCTGTGCTAATTAGGTTTATACCCGGCCTTTTTGCACATACTCAATTGAAATTGAGGCGGCATAAAAACACCATCTACGTCATAAATGTCTCCTTCGGGAAGCAGTTAAAATCGGGTTATAATGGTGTCTGAACAATGCAACTAAGGATTTGTCACTGAACTAAAAGTGATTTATAGACACATTGAACTAATCAGAGACCTAAGCAGAATAGGTAACATGTTTGTTTTTTGTAAAGTGATAATTATAATTTTGATGAAGAAAGCAAAGTTTATTTTTATGAAGAATTTATTGGATGTGTGTAGATGCTATTTATCTGTACAATACAACTGTGGTATTCGCCACCTGCACGCAATTTTATTCGTAATGTTTAAGACTCAATGGACGTAGGCAGCATTTAATAAGCCCCAATTTACAAATCCAAACGTGGGTGTGTGATGATGTGGTTCTCTGAGAAGTTGGAGCAAAATAAATTAAGGTTCAATTGAAACCATTTGTGCATAATATTTCACTAATACAGCTTTAAACAATAAAGGTGTATGGGTGTCCAAAACAGAATCCAAACCAGTCAGTCTTTATATTATACACCTAGTCGTAAAACAATAACCACAGACCTACTCACAATCGAGCCAAGTTTGCCCAACGCCTCTATTGAAAATGCACCCATGACCCATCGACTCGTGCCAAAATCTCTGAATAGGTATCCCAAAACCATGGCACATCTCCGTATACATTCAAATGACTTTGTATGATCGTACCTACCAGCAAACCTGAACTGGGACACATTTGATACACACAAAGTGTATATTTTGTTTTATTTTTGTGAACAAAATTGGCTCGTTTCAAAATTAATCTTTCCGGTGTATTTGAACCGCATCCATAAAAGCATGCTTGGATATCCCTATCGAAAAAGCAGTCTGTTGGTTCTTAATCTAATTTGCTGAATGTTGGCAGATAACAAACTATCGTGTTTTGATCCTACGTCGGGCCTCCTCTTTCAGACGACTTATCTAGGCTGTAACATGTTATCTAACTGAAACGGGACAACGGGGTATTCTACTTGTTCGCTAACATGATAGGTACTTACTTGGGTACTCCACTGAGCCTACCATATTTTCTTGCTGTTCCCCGTGCACCACATTTTCAAAATGGTTTGTTACTTTTAGTACGTTCAGCTTAATATATAGCAAACAGAACATGCAGTATAAAGCGACACCGATTGAGATGACTTCCAACGGCAATAGTAATTGCTGCGTCTGCGTACATGTAGTACTGAGTTAATTGCGGTAACACCTTCACGGAGACGGAGTTAATAAAGCCAATGGCAGACATTGCTGTAATAAAGACATTGGGAAACTACGTGTGATGCACTAATTAACAAACTTGGAGGAGTTATATAGAATAAATTGAAATAGGAAATCCGGTGGTTTTTTTTCGTTACTTGAGCAGTTAGTGAAAACATACACTAATGTATTAAAAGGGCATTTCGTGATGCACAGCCTCATCCCAACACTTTTTTCAAATTTTTTTTTATACCACTGGAGACTGGCTACATAATGTTTATGTACCAAAAATGTTTTGCAGATTTATTCGTTTAGCAAAGATATCGTCAAATTTGATTTTCGTTCTGGTATACCAGAACGAAATTACAACAGTCGCCTATGGAGCAGTGTAATACACATAATCATGCATGACTCGCAAACGCAAAATCGCAATCAACTGAAATTTTGGGAATAAAGTTTTTCGTGGATATCTACCAAAAAGATGTCATAAAAAAAGGATGCTAGGATTACGAAATCCTCCTTCAAGTTCATAAAAGTGTGGCATTATTAGATTTAGGAAAGTTCACATTTCTAGTGCTAAAAAGGCTAGAAAATAAGAGATTTTAGTGGCAGGTATTGTGAAAGAGTTGTGTTAGACTTTTTTAAGTGATTACAACTAGGTGCCGTCAGAGCGTTGTTAATAAATTTAAATAAATCGCGATTCTTTAAGTAGGAGGAAAGCAGTTAAACACGAATCCAGTAAAACCATATATGTGAGCAAGTCGGGTCAATTAAGATTTTGTGGTTGATGGTATCAAATTCAGCAGAGAAATCAAGAAGTATTAATAAAGTCTGCCGAAAGGAGACTTTATTTGAACGATTATAAAATAAGGTTAAATGACCCCACTTTTTAATACCTTGTGTTATTTGTATTATACAATTTATCAAGGGTTCTTTAGATAATTCTACAAAAACTCGGTGATGCATTATTTCAAAATACACAACACTGAAGGGTATTAACCTTAGTCCTACTGAGCCATATTTTGTATAAACATGGACTAAGAAAGGGGGTGTTACAGGCCCCTTAATTGCTATTAAAAACGTCATATTCTATGGGAATTCCCCGCATAATATCGCTATGACGTCCTAATGTATCCTTGTGATTCATAGTAATTGAAGACCTGAGCGCAAGAAGACCGTAAATCCACTTAGCCCCTCAACGTGTATACACTAAAGTTGCGTATAGTTTCGTATAGTTTGGTAATGATTTATACATGTTCAGGGGAGAAAACAAATTTTCCACAACCTTTCATGATGTTTTCACTGTGGAACATGAATAAAACATTATAAAAGATACTATACCTAACTTTAGTGTATACATGTTGAGGGGCCAAGTGGACTTCTTGCGCTCAGGTCTTCAATTGTAATTCGTTATCTTTCTTGATTCATGTAAAACATTGATCATCTTTCAATGACAAGCCGAGGGCATTTACAATTCTATGTATGCCTAACACAATACTGATGACGACACAATCCCATTACGTGTGGAAACATTTTTGACCCTCTAACTTAAAAGTAGCTTCATTTTCTTTAATTGCTTACCACATATATTCTTAGAAAGATATAGAATGTCCGGTCAAAATTAAGCTTTGAAATTTGGTAAAGATCTTTTTGGACCACTCTGTACACTGAATCCATAGCAATTAATTTTCAAGAGAAAGGTCAATGGCAATTCAAAGGAAGACACTATATATTTACAGCGGTTTTCGGCAGGTGTGAAGTACGTTAATTAACGTTGTCTCTTTATACTTGTCTTTGTCTTATTTAAATATTGCAGCTGTATTCTTTGATTATCTAAGTAAGCAGGGTTAGTACATTTTCATACAAATATTACACAAAATACGTCCCTCGTGATAACGAACTATGAGGACTCGGAATCAACCCTATAAGGATCTTTCTGGATTCTATATTTTATCAGACATACGTATTGAAGACACTTGTGTAGCATAGATCAGATTCAAATTGAAACAATGCCGTTCAACATTAACTATATACATACATATAATGATTCCATGTACATGATGAATTGGTCCTATATTCGACTGTGTTCCCCAATAATTCGACTCGATTATTTGAAATAATTCAAGTTAACTTTCAGACCCAACTCGACTTGGGTCTGGAACTCTAGATTACCCAATACAAATTATTCGACTCGAGACTTTAGTCCTTGATGATTTGACTCGACTACTCGCAGACTAGAGTTTGGGACACGACTGCATGACTTTCATGAAGCGCAGATAGCTTTACTTTATTTATACGCTGGTAAAATGTTTCTTACGTCTCCCGGGACTTCTCCTCCTATTCGTGCTGATGTTATCAAATGCAGTTTGTTTAATAGAAGCTTTATTCTTAAGCATATTTCAAGGTTATTTGTTTGTATGTTTGTTCATGATGGCAAGCTCATGTCTAATGGAAAATGCCGAAACTCACTACATGCCAAAAGTTATGAACATGAATTGAAATGAACACGAATTCGCACTTGTAACGATTACTTCAAAACTGCTATTATCATTGCCATGCAAGCAATATTATATTGTCGGTCTCAAGATGTGTGATCGAGTGATTTTCATTTAGAATGATTATTCTATATTAATTTGGTAAGACAAATTGGAGCAAAATGGCGCCATTATGCGAAGTACTATAAGGGCTCGGTCATCCACTTTAGCATAGTATTTTTGGAGGGACCTGAGAGCACATTAGACACATCAAATTGGGTGGCCGATCCCTTAAAAATGTGTAAATTTTTGTTCAGCTGTCAACACTAGAAAGTTAAATAAATTGATGCCTTTGTTTGATACCATGCATTCTTGATATATTTGTCTAAAATTGCTTAGAGCTTGTTTGAAGTCTTTTTTTAAGGTTTTTGGAAAACTTGAAATTGTACAGTACTAGATTTTAAATGCATCAACCATGATTTTGAGCCAGCGACATTTATCAGATTGCCTAGGGGCCAACTGACCCGGTTTTAAATATCCCTTTTTTCACGATATTTTCCAATGACAATCGATTTTCTGAAATAAAGTCAAGTATTTATTTCAAAGCTACATTTTGTATTTATGCTCCATAGCAGCATACAGGCAGATAACGAACACAAATCGATTTTGTTTTTTACTTTTGTACATCTGTCAATACGTTAAATCTGTTTAGCATTGATTTAATACCATCAGATAACCGCAAAGATGTTAAGGATTTGCAACAAACAACCATAATGGATGCCACACTTCATAATATAAAATAGAATACACGGCTTTGAATTGGTTGTTTTTAAACTGATTCCTACAATAAATTGGGTCGTGGCATTATCCTAAATAAATGTGACCTGATACCACGAAATAAGAATAAAGTCGCACGTTGGTACTTTCGAAACGACCTGGGGCACCTGTTCAAGCCAGAAATATAACTGTATGTCCTTTGTGAATGGGGGCATAATGGGCCATTAACGAAGGACATTCTACTGGCTTGTACAGGTGCGCGGTAAACAAAGAGCATCAACTCAGTCAGCCAGGGCGTCTCGAAACTACCAGCGACTTTATACTCATTTCGTTGTAGCAGATCACAAATAGCGAACGTACATTATGATTTGCAGACTTGATTTCCATTCGTGTTTGAAATCGTTTTAAAGATTTAAACACCGACCCCAATTTACGAATATTGTTATTATATTTACCTTTGGGAATAGTTGAACCAACGTCACGGAGCGTACATATTAATTGTATCTGTAAGAATCCAGCATAGATAGTTTATGATATAACATGTGTAAAACATGTGTTCAATATCGATTAAGTAAGAAATCCTGCGATTCGGTCAAAGTTTGCCTTGCAAATAGCCAATTAATCAGGAGGTACACCATTTTGGCAGAGTCGGCACTCTTTAGGTCTACCTCCTTGATATAAACGGATGCAGGAGTTTCTGCCGTTCTTGAATTACTAAAATCCCGACAGTGTTGGCTGGCTGGTGAACTGACTTCAGAAAATAAATAATAATCATTGCACATTTTTGTACAAATGAGTACATTCTAGGGGAGGAACAGAAGAAAAGAAGAAAAGTGAGGGCTTACCAAAGCAAAAAATGATGATTATTTAATTAACAATTGTTTGCTAACTAATGTTAACCCCAATTCAGTGCTCTGTGAATTTGGAACCAAATAGTTATTGCTGTATTTCTCAGAATTACTAATCAATATCAAATTTATATAGCGAGTACTTAAACCATTTAATGAAGAAGCGCTATGAGTGAAATTAATTTTCAAATAAGTTGTATTTCTAGGCCACACTTTGTCTCATTTGAGTAACATGATATTTTATACAAGGAAGAGTGAAACATTTCAAGCGATTTACGAGAACAAGTAGAAAATCGACTCAATGTATGCAAATCCTGACAAAGCATTAGAACAATGCATTAACTACCTAAGGCGTAGAGGCCATTAAGCAAATGCATATACATAGTAAGCTGTAATAGCTTGCTCTGAAAGCTTTAGTATCTTTCTAGAAAAGACAACCACAAACCAATGGAGTTAGTCCTGCTTGCATCTACATTTCGGGACTTACTTGTTTCAATTAAACGCGGCCTCCTTTTGATAATAGCCTTTAAATCGTGAAAATCCCAATCAAGACCGAGTTTCCAATAGATTATGTAAAACGACGCTATTGTATTCACGGTTAAGGCTAGAGGGATGACAGGAGATATATGTCCCATTTTAGCCATTTAACTTTTTTATATTCATACGTTGACCTAATTGGAAATGACATAAGGAAACCAATAAGACATTTATATTTCCATCGGTCTTGCGGTTCTTGAGTTAAGGTCATAATATATGAAAACGAAAGTTTTGGATGATTTACCCTCCCAAGAGAAATCATCGAGTCTTCGTATCTCCGATATAGAAATCATACTACTTTACATATGTGTCAGCTTTGTTCGCCTAAATATTTAAGTGCAAATACCGATAGGTTATGCTCTCATCAGCCCAACCTTGTAGGATCGGGTAGCAACATTTGCACAGTATTTTTGTGGGGCCCGAGAACACATCAAACACGCCAAATTGCAGTCTGAATCGAAGTATGTCCTTCTGATATCAAAATTGGAATATTACATCATAAACGATATTCAATATTTGCCAATCTTAAACAAACATTAAATATAGTACAAACACAATATAGTAGTTCTACATTAGTACAGATAGCCGTTGGCTTAGTAGGTAAAATATCAAGACCCACTCGTAGAACATTGCAAATCAATACCTTTCTGTTGCAAGACACCGGCGGCATTTTACTGTTGATGGACAGACAATTAATGTCCCTATTCATTCTTGATTATTGAAAAGTTTTTTATTCATTCATTGAGGCTTTACAACGCAGGTAAAAAGATGTAAGCATCTTCTTAATGTTGTGAATAGAACATGATCTTCAACATTGATTTTTCTACCCAAATAGTTTTAGGATGCTATCATGAAATGATTAAATATGCAAGGCTATTTGGGTAACAGGTTCTTTACAAATGCTGAATTTGTTTAAACCTTTCGGTATATTGTATCAATTGAACAGAACGTGGCTTCATAAATTCAAATCAAACAAATTAAAATACACTTCATTCAAAGATAAATAAAAAGAGATGTGACAAATTGCCGATTAAATTTTTGTCAATTCTTCCCTTCATATGAATGCCAATCGGTGACATTCGTTAGCTCAGTAAATGTACGCGTTACTTTCCTTATCAATTGATCGTCGTAAAGATGGAAATTAAATGTATAGGCATCCCGGAACACGCGGAATGAGACGTGGTTTGATCGGGAAGCTGAATAAAGGAAGTATTTAATATCAGTGAGTTTCCTGTACGAATCCGATCATGTTACAGGAAGCAGAAGTCGTGGTCCATTTCCTGAATTTGTCAAATTTATTGCACGCTCCATCTCAACATTACTGGCTCAGAACTGTTTTTGGTTGCACAAGTGAAATTCATATGACAAGTCACTCAACTTAAAGAAATAATGATGAGCGAAAGTTTTGTATCAATTCGTCTAAATATCTCCAGCGCACCAGACATCATTAACATTCTAATCAAATATTTAGGCCTTATAGTGTTCTTTCACACTTTCTTTATCAAGAAAGTTTAGTTTCATGGCCTCATTTTTCGCCAGATATAAGTTGTTTCAAGGATTTATTGTTGGAAAACTTGACACTATTTAGTTTTCAAAAATGCATGAAACCGTAATTGTTAATCTAACGACTTTTATCCGATTGCCTCAGGTTCTGTCTGAGCTACATGTATCTAGAGGCCAACTGACCCGGTTTTTACCAATCGTATGCACGATGTTTGCCAATCACAATTTTTGAAATGAGTCAGGATTTTATTTTAAAGCTGTATTTTGTATTTATGTTTTATAGCAGCAAACAGTCAGATCACGAATGCAAATCGATTTTATTTTTTACTTTTGTACACCATGTAATAGCTTTTAATACGCCAGGTATTGATTTAACATCATCAGATTCTCGTGAAAAATGTAAAGGTTTGCAAATACTAATCAACGACAATGGATGACATATTTTATAAAATTAAATCAAATACAAGGTTTTCGAATTAATTGATAAGGATTCATTATATTAATGCGCTGATAGACAAAGCCCATTGGGTCTACCATTAGCCTGAAATACACGAACGTCATAATTATGTTTCATTTTTTAGTTTTTAAAAATGCATGAAACCGTGATTGTTAAACGACTTTTATCCATTGCCTGATGAGGTTCTGTCTGAGCTACATGTATCTAGAGGCCAACTGATCCTATTTTAACTAATCTTATTCACGATGTTTGCCAATGACAATTGATTTTTGAAACGAAGTTAGGAATTATTTCAAAGCAAACAGTCCGATCACGAATGCAAATCGATTTTATTTTTTACTTTTGTACACCATACTGAAGCTTTTAATACGCCAATCCTGCTTAGCATTGATTTAATATCATCAGATTCCCGTGAAAAGGTTTTCTAATAATAAATAACGACAATGGATGACATACTTTAAAATGTAAAATCAAATACAAGGTTTTAAAATTAATTGATAAGGATTTCAAACGCGTTGATTCCCGAACTAATTAGGTCTGTTGGTTCTTAATCTAATTTGCTGAATGTAGGCAGATAACAAACTATCGTGTTTTGATCCTACGTCGGGCCTCCTCTTTCAGACGACTTATCTAGGCTGTAACATGTTATCTAACTGAAACGGGACAACGGGGTATTCTACTTGTTCGCTAACATGATAGGTACTTACTTGGGTACTCCACTGAGCCCACCATATTTTCTTGCTGTACCCCGTGCACCACATTTTCAAAATGGTTTGTTACTTTCAGTACGTTCAGCTAAATATACAGCAAACAGAACATGCAGTATAAAGCGAAATCGATTGAGATGACTTCCAACGGCAATAATAATTGCTGCGTCTGCGTACATATAGTACTGAGTTAATTGCGGTAACACCTTCAAGGAGACGGAGTTAATAAAGCCAATGCCAGACGTTGCTGTAATAAAGACATTGGGCAACTTCGTCTGTTGCACTAATTACCAAACTTGGAGGAGTTAGAATAAATTGAAGTAGGAAATCCGGTGTTTTTTTTCGTTACTTGAGGAGTTAGTGAAAACATACACTAACGTATTAAACGAGCATTTCGTAATCCACAGCCTCATCCCCCACTCTTTTCAAAAAGAGTTGAGATTTTTATACCACTGGAAACCTTTGGCTACATAATGTTTATGTACCAAAAATTTCTTGCAGATTTATTCGTTTAGCAAAAATATAGTCAAATTTGATTTTCGTTCTGGTATACCAGAATGAAATTACAACAGTCGCCTATGGAGCAGTGTAATACACATAATCATGCATGACTCGCAAACGCAAAATCGCAATCAACTGAAATTTTGGGAATACATTTTTTTCGTGGATATCTACTAAAAAGATGTCATAAAAAGAGGATGCTAGGATCACGAAATCCTCCTTCAAGTTCATAAAAGTGTGGCATTTTTAGATTTTGGAAATTCCACATTTCTAGCGCTAAAAAGGCTAGAAAACAATTTTTAGTGGTATTTTAGGTATTGTGAAAGAGTTGTGTTAGACTTTTTTAAAAAGTGATTACAACTAGGTGCCGTCAGAGCGTTGTTAATATATTTAAATAAATCGCAATTCTTTAAGTAGGAGGAAAGCAGTTTTAACTGGATTCGTGTTTTTAAAACACGAATCCGGTAAAACCATATCTGTAAGCAAGTCGGTCAATTATGATTTTGTGGTTGATGGTATCAAATTCAGCAGAGTAATCAAGAAGTATTAATAGAGTCTGCCGAAAGGAGACTTTATTTGAACGATTATAAAATAAGGTTTCATGACCCCACTTTTTAATACCTTGTGTTACTTGTATTTACAAATTTTCAAAGGTTCTTTAGATAATTCTACACAAACTCGGTGATGCATTATTTCAAAATACACAGCACTGAAGGGTATTAACCCTAGTCCTACTGAGCCACATGTTGTATAAACATGGACTAAGAAATGGGGTGTTACAGGCCCCTTAATTTATATTAAAAAACGTCATATTCTATGGGAATTCCCCACATAATATCGCTATGACGTCATAATGTATCCTTGTGATTCATTGTAATTGAAGAACTGAGCGCAAGAAGTATACACTAAAGTTGCGTATAGTTTCGTATAGTTTGGTAATGTTTTATACATGTTCAGGGGCGAAAACAAATTTTTCACAACCTTTCATGATGTTTTCACTCTGGAACATGAATAAAACATTATAAACCCCTAAGATACTATACCTAACTTTAGTGTATACATGTTGAGGGGCCAATTGGACTTACGTACTTCTTGCGCTCAGATCTTCAATTGTAATTATTATCTTTCTTGGATTGGATGTATTTCATATAAAACATTGATCAATTTTCAATGACAAGCCGAGGGCATTTAAAATTCTATGAATGCCTAACACAACCCATTATGTGTGGAAACATTTTGACCCTCTAACGTAAAAGTAACACCGTTTTGTTAATCAAGCTTCATTTTCTTTTAATTGTTTACCACATATTCTTAGAAAGATGTAGAATGTCTGGTCAAAATTAAGCTTTGAAATTTGGTAAAGATCTTTTTGGACCACTCTGTACACTGAATCCATAACAATTAATTTTCAAGAGAAAGGTCAATGGCAAATCAAAGGAAGACACTATATATTTACAGCGGTTTCGGCAGGTGTGAAGAACGTTTTTAAACGTTAATTTAAATTAACGTTGTCTCTTGTCTTTTTCTTATTTAAAAATTGCAGCTGTATGCTTTGATTATCTATAAGCACATCTTCATACAAATATTACACAACATACGTCCCTCGTGATAACAAAATATGTGGACTCAGAATCAGCACTGTAAGGATCTTCCTGGATTCTATATTTTATCAGGCATATATTGAAGACACTTGTGAAGCATCAGATTCAAATTGAAACAATGCCGTTCAACATTATTACACATACATATAAATGATTCCATGTAAATGATGTATTGGTCCTATATTCGACTGTGTTCTGCAATAAATCGACTCGATTATTTGAAATAATTCAAGTTTGCTTTCAGATCCAACTCTGGAACTCTAGATTACCCAATACAACTCGACTCGAGACTTTAGTCCTTGGTGATTTGACTCGACTACTCGCAGACTAGAGTTTGGGACACGACTGCAAATCTGCAAATAGCAAGTGCGTCCCCAGCAAACACAAAACGTTTTCGACATCATTCGCAAAAGGTTATAAAAGGTTGTCAGAAAACGTTTAAATGTCGGGTTATATAAAGGGTATATTAAGAGAATAAAACGTTTTCATAACCTTAAAAACATTTTTGATAATCTACTGCTCAGCAAACAAAAATGTTTTACAGAAAACGTTTAAATGTCGGGTTATATAAAGGGTATAAAAACGTTTTAATAACATTCCAAAAACATTCTTGAAAACTTGATACAAAACATTCTAAAGATAATGTTATTTTGGGGTTGAAAAAATATTTTGCGAAAAATGTTTGCCCAAAATATTTTCAATAACGTTTTAAAAACGTTTTCATGACCTTTATATAACCCGACATTTAAATGTTATTAAAAGGTTTTGAAAAAACATTTTAAGAACATTTCTGTGTTTGCTGGGTTCAAATATTTTTAACATAATGTTATTTAAGTATTGACAAAATATTTGGCAAAAATGTTTGCAAAAATAATTTGCAATAACATTTTTGAAAACATTTAAAAATATTGTTGTAGTGTGTTTTCATACAAAACGTTTTAAAACGTTATCATGACCTTTATATAACCCGACATTTTAATGTTATTAAAATGTTTTTACCTAAACCAAAAGCCAAAATATAACTTATTTAAAACGTTTTTAAAACGTTTTTGTGTTTGCTGGGTCTATAATAACAAATGACTTTCATTAAGCGCAGATAGCTTTACTTTATTTATACGCTGGTAAAATGTTTCTTACGTCTCCCGGGACATCTCCTCCTATTCGTGCTGATGTTATTAAGTACATTTTGTTTAATTTTTAAATCACCCTAAAGGAGTTCCATAGCAAATATAATTGAAGCTTTATTCTTAAGCATTTTGCAAGGTTATTCGTGTTTGTTTAGCCGTGTTTGTTCATGACAAGCTCTAATGAAAAATGCTGAAACTCACTACATGACAAAAAAAATTATGAATATGAATTGAAATGAACACGAATGAAAGTACTTTTAGCGATTACTTCAAAACTGCTATTATCATTGTCATGCTAGCAATATTATATTGTCGGTCTCAAGATGTGTGATCGGGTGATTCTTATTTGGAATGATTATTCTATATATATTATTTTGGTAAAACATCATTCATTGCATAAAATTGGAGCAAAATGGCGCCATTATTATTAAGGGCTCGGTCATCCATCTTAGCATAGTAATATTGGTGGGACCTGAGAACACATTAGACACATCAAATTGGGTGACCGATCCCTTAAAAATGTGTACATTTTTGTTTAGCTGTCAACACTAGAAAGTTATATAAATTGATGCTTTTGTTTGATACCATGCATTCTTGATATATTCTTCTAAAATTGCTTGTCGCTTGTTTGAAGTCTTTTTTAAGGTTTTGGAAAACTTGAAATTGCCTCATTTCAAATGTTTAGTTTTAGTTTTGGTTTTGGTTTTGGTCACGTGGTTTCCTATTGTCCTGCCTAACCACTTGAATCATAAGATATCGAACTCATTGTTTCTACCTTTTGTTTAAAACCGAACATTTGTGTCAGTCAGTTTCGGTTTTGGTTTCAATTTTTACTGCAAAAAGTAGAAGAGAGAGGGGAGAAGAGATTGTGTGGTGTGTGGGGTGTGTGTGTGTGTGTGGGGGGTGGTTGGAGGGCAAGGGGGATATGGGCCGGGAGAGAGAGAGAAACAGATGAGAGAGAGCATTGGAAGTGAAAGAGAAGGGGGAGGAGAGATCGAGATGAAGATATCGAATGTAGGGGGGGGGAGGGGGAAAGGGGTAATTTAGGGAAGAGGTGGTTATATAGGGAGGGGAGCCCGCTCTTAAAGAGGTCTGGGTTGTGCTTCCCGGGGATAATAAACTAATTCATAATCAAATCATCTCCATGCATCGTTTATGTTTCATACAATTCATATCAATTGAAATTGGTTCAGAAACTCCAATCACGTATTTTAGTCATTTCGTGGTTGTTAAGAAAAATATGTTTAATCCAATAAAATGCAGAAGAAATTTTCAATCTCTTACCCACCAAAACGTGCAACTAGATCGATTGTTATTCATAACCAGCAATACATCATGGAGATACGGTGACCCATTAAATGTATGTGGTAAGAGCCTTACAAATATTCGTAGGTGATCGTACCTTTATGGCGGAACTTGCTGGAAACCAACTGATATTCAAGACGTCATTTATGGGTTTGGGTTGCAGTGGAATTGCTGAACTATCACTACGGTCACTCAACTTGAAGACATAATGTGAGCAACTTCGGTCTGATACTTTCAGGTACAGAAGCCTAATATATTCAGCACTGCCACATCAGACATACTTTGTTCAATAAAGAAGATCAGATTTTCAACAATGATTGAGCCCGTTGAATAGCATTGGCAATTAGTAAATGCTTTCTAACTTTCTTTTTTAACATAAAGTTTAATTTGGTTGCCACATTATTTTTGCATGATGCATTTTGAACCTATACAGATTTGTCATGTTACCCTTCGACAACCTCCCCCCAAAGATTTACCCCATTGTTGATGAGAGTTTTGTCCCATTTAAGGGTAGACGCTGTGTTGTTGGTCGAAGCAGCCAAAATATCTATTTTCATTCTCTAAATCAATATATTATTGAAACATAACACTTTGATGTTTTGCAAAAGTTCTATTCTAGAGTTATTCTACAAATCATAATACTTCAAGTGCTTGATTTATTGTTGTTAATGAGTTATGTACGTTTTACAAGTATTGCTGTGTCAGCCCTCTTTACAACATAACTCAAGAATCACAGGACCTACACAAGTACATATGTAATGTCTGAATTCTTCTACCCACTCGCAATGAAATTATCAATGCAATCTTTGCCAAAGCTCACTACCATTCGCAAGATACTGTGAACTACCAAAGGGCAACAGTTTAAAATAGTGGCTAACTTTAATAGATTAAATGATTCTCATTGCCATTTTAAATTTTGACGTGCCAAATCACACGATAAGGAAAATTTCCACGCCTAATTGCATTGGAGGTAGTTCCAGCAAGCATGGCAAATCTCACTCCGATAAAATTGGGACATACACAGACCTAATGATGGACATTCCGTAAGCTTACTGCTAGTTTGTAACAGCTAGCTCACCGATACTGCTTATGGTTAAGTATTGGGGTTATTCCTGCTTTCTCCAAGTAAGTGACCTCTATACTGTATAGACATAAAATCACTGTTTCTTCGCAAAAGAAACTGTAAAATGGGATCCCAGCAAACACAAAAACGTTTTAAAAACGTTTTATATAAGTTATATTTTGGCTTTTGGTTTAGGTAAAAACGTTTTAATAACATTAAAATGTCGGGTTATATAAAGGTCATGATAACGTTTTAAAACGTTTTGTATGAAAACACACTACAACAATATTTTGAAATGTTTTCAAAAAATGTTATTGTAAACTATTTTTGCAAACATTTTTGCCAAATATTGTGTCAATACTTAAATAACATTATGTTAAAATATTTGAACCCAGCAAACACAGAAATGTTCTTAAAATGTTTTTCAAAACCTTTTAATAACATTTAAATGTCGGGTTATATAAATGTCATGAAAACGTTTTTAAAACGTTATTGAAAATATTTTGGGCAAACATTTTTCGCAAAATATTTTTACAACCCCAAAATAACATTTTGTTTAGAATGTTTTGTATCAAGTTTTCAAGAATGTTTTTGGAATGTTATTTAAACGTTTTTATACCCTTTATATACCCCGACATTTAAACGTTTTCTGTAAAACATTTTTGTTTGCTGAGCAGTAGATTATCAAAAAATGTTTTTAAGGTTATGAAAACGTTTTATACTCTTAATATACCCTTTATATAACCCGACATTTAAACGTTTTCTGACAAGCTTTTATAACCTTTTGCGAATGATGTCGAAAACGTTTTGTGTTTGCTGGGATACCGTCGTTTTGTGTTGTTTTACTGTTTCCATCGATCGGGACCACAATGCAATTCGCGCGTAACAACAAATTTACTGGCTAATTGTGCTAACTATAATCACGTTTACGCTGAAGATATTCTGTTTTTTTTACATGGATGTATAAAGGGGACGATATTTGACATCGTATGTAAGTTTGTAGAAACTCCACAATATAACGCAAATAGGATTATTTCCTTTAAAATGCATCAACCATGATTTTAAGCCAGCGACATTTATCAAATTGCCTGCGGTTCTGTCTGAGTTATCTAGAGGCCAACTGACCCGATTTTAACCAGTCTTGTTGTCTGCCAATGACTTGATTTTCTGAAATGAAGCCAAAAATTGATTTCAATTCTTTATTCTATAGGCCTATGTCCCATTGTTAAATGCAGTCGGATCAAGAGTACGATCGATCGATTTAACCTTCTATATTCTTGTTTACTTTCTATATCATATTATATTGATTACAGTTAGATTGTAAATAATATTAATCGTGATTGATAAAAATGACAATGAATGCTATATTTGATAATATAAAATCAAATCAAAGCAAAGGGAACTTGTTAATGTCTTTGCTGTGAGGAAAAGTGAGGAAAATGAACATCACGAAAAACATCACTGTGTACGCCCTCTGTTGTCGCCATGTTTTATTTCATCATGCTTTATAATAATAGATTTCTTATGTATTACTTTGTTTTGTGAAGATAATTGTATTGCTCATCTGGAATAGACGCGGGAAATGACCCATGATTACAGTGACCTCGTAACAGTCGGTGTCGATAAAGGGTAACTCCCATCACCCGACTATCGTCAACACTTCCCTGTCTTCTAAAAATGCCCGGCTTACCATTTAAGGTGACCCCCTTACCAGCACACTTGACCTGGTTGAAGTTTCGACGTTATCTCTTTGATTTTAGCTGTTATTTCCTTTCAAGTGATCAATAAAAATACTCACAAAATGTACTAAATGTCAGCGTTTGTTTCATTCAATCGTTTATAGCTGCATCTATGGCAAGCTTTTGATTTGCAGCAATAACATTTTCTCGAAAACATTTCAGAGAAAATCGATATAAAGCACTTCACCATCTTTGATCATAGCATCCACTAGCATCCACATAATACTTTTGTTAATACTGTATAAAATTAAACAATGACAATAAACAGGCAAGCCTTATATCCAGTCAAGTAAATTGCACACATAATAACGCTATAAATCCAATAGAACATACTGCTCTGCCGAGATTACACACTGCCTCGAGGTATGGTAAATAACTGGCTGCTCACGCTTAATGTTTGCAGGCAGTGAGGATACATTGACCAACATTGGTAATGACATAAAAGTCTCCGTCTTGTAATCAAATCTTGTATGCCAAACCAACCAGAGACGATTAGTTACTATGTTCTCGTAATCAAAGCCTTTGGTGAAAGAAATGTTTATACGAATGGCTGCCCTATTTCACAGAGATATTTGGTTGTATCGTCCGTTACTTAATTGCCCGAGACATAAGTATCTCCTCACTTATTCTGCCGATGACGGCTGGTTCAATGTGTCATGCTACCCATTTAAAGGAGTATTTCGTGATCCTAGCATCCTCTTTTTATGACATTTTTCAGTACATATCCACGAAAAAAGCATATTCCCAAAATTTCACTTGATTCCGATTTTGCGTTTGCGAGTTATGCATGATTATGTGTATTACACTGCTCCATAGACAATACATTGTAATTTCGTTCTGGTGCACCAGAACGAAATTCAAATTTCGCGATATCTTTACTAAACGAATTAATCTGCAAGAAATATTTTGTACATAAACATTATGTAGCTAGAGTATTCCAGTGATATAAAAATCTCAACTTTTTTTGAGAAAAGTGGGGGGATGAGGCTGTGGATCACGAAATGCCCTTTTAAAGAAAACAAATAAACAAAATAGAAGTAATAAATGACGTTTATCGTTTATTCAAAGCGTTCGTATGTTCAATTTCCAAACTAAGTGGCATTTGATTTTTCCTATCGTATAACACAGGGAAAAAATGAAACTAAGATGAACTAGTCCATGGATTTTACGAGGCAATCAAATGAATATTTTAGTGAATACATCTGAATTGTTTAAGGGTAGCAAAAAAGTTTGGAAACTTATCAAAACATCAGAATAATTTGAAATCTATTTCCATATTATTTCATATCAATACAAGCGTTGTTCTTTCCTGTCAAAAATGACACCAAATTTGTGACCATAACTTATTTTATTGTTGAGTAACTGTCTTTGAAAGACAAGGAGGTCTCAAACAAAATGTGCCACATCTGCCATTGTCTGCGCCATTTGCATCAGTAAACATGAATAAGGAATACCACACTGTTTCATTAAAAACGGTTTTTGTACTCTCAGTCTCACGTACCGGTCTTCTGCAGCCGTTGTTTTTCTTGGATGGCCACTTCTGGGTCTGTCTTTGACATCTCCGGTCTGACGAAACTTGACTTTTAGCTTGGAGATCATACTGCAGGAAAATCTAAATGTTGCCGTGATCCTGAGGTATACAAGCCTCAAGCTGACCAATAGCGCGAGCCTTATCCAGGTCTGGTAATCGAACCATGTTTGCTTAGAAATTTCTTGCAAATGACCACTATGAAGAAGTGACCAGCAAGATAAGTTGACTTGCGTTGATCTGTTTGAATCCACAAGTAGTAGAACTGCTAATCCCATCCTATCACTTTTCATTCAACATGATGTACTGCAAACAACTTTTCATTCATTCTTTTATTCATTCAGAGCAAATAAGATGAGCGCAGATAATTGTCAGTTTCGCACATTTTCTTTGAGACTTCTCTGTCTTTCAAAGCAAGTTACTCAGCCATGGAATAAGCTATCGTCACAAATGAGGTATCATTGTTGACAGAAAAGAACAATATTTTCGCTGGTATGAAACAATATGGAGATAGATTTCAAAATTTTCTGATATACAACCGTCTTTGAAAGTTTCCAAATTTTTTTTGAGGAGTTTATTTTAAACTGTTGCGAATGGTAGTAAGCTTTGGCAAAAAGTGTATTACTCATTTTATAGCGAGTGTGTGAATTCAAATATCACAGATATAGTTGTGTAAGTCATGTTGTTCTTGAGTTATGTTGTAAAGATGGCTGAAACCCCCTGAAACAACAACACTTTTGTTGCAGAACGTACATTAACAACAAAAAATCAAGCAGGTTTTCAAAGTATATGATTTGTAGAATGAACTATTGCAAAACATCAAAGTGTTTTTTTTTCAATAATAAATTGATTAAGATAATGAAAATTGATTTTTTTGGCTGCTGCAATCAACAATACACCGTGTACTAATATGAAGGAATGTGATAGATACGCAGGAATGGTTAAACATTATCGTAAATTCTTCCCGTGTTGTTGTCTGCTTTAATATCAGAAACAAACAAATAATTTCGCCAGTAATTGTTGTTTTCATGGTTACCGATGTGCTTGAATCCAGATAATTTAATTTCAATATGTGTGATTTTCATAAAGATTCTGCTAATTTGATTTAAGTGTCCGAGTTACCTGTTTAGTTGTCTGTGTCTAGCTGTATGTAGGTTTGGTTGACTACATTGACAAAGCTGTAAAGCGTCGCCCCGATAATCTAATATGTGATTCAATACAAGTTACGGAGGTTCTGATTGGGAGGGAGCAATATCGAGATGTTGGTGCTAAAACATTGTCGATAAAGAATCATTTTGATTCCGATATAAGAACGGTCTCTGCTCGGCAATCTTGCAGAATTAGAATATGCAAAGAAATATTATCTTGTAATTTAAAGGGATATTTCTTTTGAACCCTGTGCAGCTGGACCCTGTGTGAGTGGTCAAAATTTCGCCATCTTTTGTTCCTGTACTGTGATAGCTGTCGTAAAAAGCTAAAACTTATTATGAATTCCAGGCAAGAAAGCTGTTTAATTATTTAAACTAGAAGTGGCATATTTAAATTTGCATTTGTTTTGTTTCCATTTGTACCCGATCCGAAACAAATATCTTTAAAATCACCTTTGAAAATAAAAAGCAAGTTTACCATCAGTTGTTCTGTTTTGGCGAATGTTGACAGAATCAGATAGTGTTACCAATTATCGTGTTTGGATCCGACGCCGAGCCTCCTCTTGTTGAATACTTATCTAGGATATCATGTCATAAACCAAAAACGGGACAACAGGGTAGTCTGTTTGCTCACTAGTATTATAAGTATTTACTCTAACTACTCCACAGAGCCCGTCATACTTTCTTGCTGATATCCCTGTACGCTTTACGATATTTTCAACGAATACACGAATAAGCGATACCAATTTAAAGCGGTTTTAATGGTAGCTCAATATAAGCGCAATTATGAAGTCAACGTTGCAATTATAAATTATATTCAAAAGATAAAACTACAATGGCGTATTCATCATAAAAGGGTAAAATAAGTCTCCGAAAATGATAGCGCTGGTGTTCTACCAATGAATAACTTCTCACAGGGTGTTTGTTTTAACTATATAAGTTACTCAAAGTTAACTTGAGATGGAATAGTTTCGGCAGTAGAATTATACGATGTAAACCAGATTTGACGTTGTTATCGCATACTCTTAATTTACCTATTACTTTAAACAGCTATAATTTATTTCGCTATTTATAAGAAGAAAAAAGAAAGAGCATAATGAGTGAAACTGGTAATTTTCGTATTTAAAAGTTAGCTGTCTTCATGTTTCAAAATACTTTCAAGCTAATTTGTATTTATGGTCACACTTTGTATCACTTAAGTAAAATAACACTTTATACACCGAAAAAGGAAGAATGAATTATTGCAAGCGATTTACGAAAATAAGTACAAAATCGAATGAATGCATGCGTCTTAATGATGCAAATCCTACAAAACAATAGAACACTGCATTTACCTAAAGCGAAGTAGAAGCTATTAAGAAAATGCATAGGGCCTACACAATAGAAAAATCTCGTTGAAAGCGTTAATAGCTAGCTAGAAAAGACTACTGTAAACCAATTGACTAATTTTGTTCATTTTCACGCGGCCTCCTTTTAATATTAGCCCTACCAATGTGCAAATTATAATCAAGACCATCAAAGTTCTGATATATTATGAAAAAGGTAAAGCATGCTAGCGACGCTGATTGTATTTACGGCTAAAGATTCTTAAATCCCATATGTAATGCGATCAAGCAAAATCAGTCGGAACTCGGAAATATTGATTTTGAAATATAGCCAAACAAAGGAAATATTTCTTTTTGTTTTCTATTGTTTTGGAAACTGTTTAATTGCTCATATCTTTGGAACTGATTGTTCAATTGCAATGGAGTTTTCTGCAAAATGCAACTTTGCAAATGTTTGTTACTATCATATAAGAAACTGAAAATTGATTATTTCCGAGTTCCGACTGATTTTGCTTTGATTGCATCACATATATGACCCGATCATCCTTTTTGGCGTCCTGTTTTTACCTTTTCGTTTACTTCTATTTTTCCCTCATCGTTTTTGATAGATTACTCAATTCAAATTACTCAACATCAATTGAATAGTATTACCGATTGAGGTTTTGTAAGTAAATACGACAATGAACTATTTGTTTGTGGGCCATCTGAAAAGGTTGCTTTAAAATCACTAAAATTGACTAAGGTATATAGCAAAATAGTATATTTTGGGTTTTGATGCTTCAAAATGGTATACTTTCTTTCATTATGTGTTGTTTTTGCTGAAATATTACTGTAAGCGCACTACCATTTCAAGGTTCAGTGCGTTAAAACAAGCAAAGTCTCAGGTCAACCTTGCCAATATAATAACATTGGACCACTAGAATAGTTATAACACATTTTGGTTATCTTTGAAAAACTAATTGCAAATCTCTTTAACCTCCAACGTTCCAAGAATAAAATAATAAATATAAAAGAATTTGCATTGGAGAATTTTAGGGGACAAAATTATTTTGAAAATAGTTAGAAAATGAACTAGCGACACAAAGATATCCAATTGTTAAATGTCATTTAAACTTATGTGAATTATGTGAATAAATGTTAATTATATACCAGAAAAAAATGTGTCAGCTAGATAGCAAGAGTTTGTTGATAATTGGCATCTAATTCATTTAATTTCATTTGTTGTTGTTGGCGTTTAACTGTGAGCGTTCTGAGAAAATTTCGCCCAAAATTAGTAATATTTCCTTTCCATTGTGCCATTAAAAGACTATGCCATAAGCAATTAGTGGTATTGAACATGTATGATCAACAATAGGTGAGTGTAAAACTAATACATACATGTTCAATTCAGCACAATAGAAACAAAGAAACCAAAAATACCATATGGTATCATTTATCAATACTTAAAAATTGGAATTTTATATATCATAATATTGATCGAAATTATACATAAATAAAATTAGTACAAATACAAATTGTCTGCAAAAATTGATATGGCTTAAGGTTGGTCTTAACTCTGGAATTATAGAAACTTTCGGGCCTCATAACTGCTAAATTGTTGATCTAAAGTAAAGTCTGCACAAAGAGTAACGCAGCTGTTATAAATACGCATATAGCTTCAGAACTAATAATTGTTTACACAATATTTCAACATAGAGAGAAGGATGATTTATTTACGCGCATTTTGATACCCCATTTGTCAAATGTCGTTCAATATTAACAATACAGTAGTGCTTTTAAAGAAAAATATCCGAATTTGAAAGATGCAGTGTAGAGCGATCAATGGTTATTATGCCAGCACTGTAGACACGTAAAGCCCGCCATTATCTTCGCACTTACTTAGGCTCATATTCACGCAAATGGGCGAGCTTAGAACAGGGTTTTTTAGCCACTTGCTACACATACTAATAATAATTAACAGTGCTGTAATAACTACATGTATCATAGCGACAAAGTTGCCCTATTTAAACCATGTAATGAAGAACCTTCATGAGAGAAATTTGTTTCCTTCACCACATTTAAAAGGTTCCTGCATTCATGTGTTAAATTACTTAGTTGTATTTTAGATCACACTTTGTGTCACTTGAGTTTATGACATTAATATATAACGAAAAGAGACGATCGAAACATTTCAAGTAATTTTAAGTGATATACAGGGTGTCCCAGAATGATTTGTACCGTGTTTGCAAAAATAACTAAAAATAGAAGACGGGCAGTGTATCTATTTTTGATACCAGCATTATAATGTTGGACATGTCTCCTACTTATTCTGTTAATTTCAGCACGCTACCTTTATTTGTTTTGGCGTGGCATGCAATAATGTAAAATCGATGAAAAACGACTCGCATACCTTTGAAAAATGGCACGATACGATTAAATGAAGAACGTGGGATGTTTGGCACAGCATTTCGACGACAACTACTGTTGGGGTCACGCCTTAAAGCTTGCCGGACAGCTGCAATGTTTGCTCTAGTTCTTACAGTCTTACGAGCACCTGAAGCTTCACTCTGTCGATTCCTGACAGTTCCGTGCTCGTCAAACTTCTTTACGTTATACACTATCGTCTAATGAATCTTCTTTGCGTCTCAACATAGCTGCCGGTTTGCCAGTAAGTTTTGGAAAGAAATCCACGCTACTGTACAGTAAATTGAGGAGCCGTCTTTTCTGTACCACAACCAGTTCGATCTCTGCAAGCATTTCAAATGACATGGACCTCACACCACATTAACTATATTTAAAACTACCGCCAAAGAGAGAATGGGATTAGGCCACAAATCCTTAATTCCATATAATGATTGCTTCGTAACGTCATAAATAATAGATAGATATCGGCTATTTAGTGGAAATATGAACAGGGCACAACTAAAATACCTGCATAACTTTTTCCAAATAACTTTGTGCTGAACGGTTAGTAATGTCACAGATTTTCAAAATAGGTTGCGTTGTCAAAACTTAGAATTAACCATTTTTACGCAATCTTCTATAACTTTTACTAGAAACGTCCAATTTTTAAAATCTAAAAAATCTGAGAAAGCTAAGTATATGTAAAACTAAAAATGCAAGACAATATGACCATTCAACATGCCCTTCATACCTAAAAAATTCCATCTTTCCCGGTACAGATCATTCTGGGACACCCTGTATTATGAGAACAGACTTCCCGTAAACACATATGTTCCATTTCGGTATAATCGTAGCTGAACTCACAGAGATGTAACAAACATTGCTATGGTAATTGATAGTCAAAATTAATATAAGTCTGTCCCACTGATAAAACACTACTTAAATCTTTAAGTTAGAATGTTACAGTCTTAATGGTTAATTCAAAAATACAATAATTAATTGTTTTGTTTCATCTTATCTGCCAAGTGTAATAAAAACATAAATGCATCAAGTGACATTCAATAGAGTCATTAAAATATGTACAATTCAAACACTTATATATGTAACATAAAACAGATTATTATATTAAAAATTAAGTAGTAAAAATCTTCCAATAAATGGATCTGCACAGCAACTGATCTTATCATACAAACTCCGCGATATCAAACATCTGGCTTATGGTTTTCTCACATACAAGTGGATCTATATTAGCAGGTTTATACCGATACTTTCAAATACTTTAATAAAATGATTAAGTTGTATTCTTAAGTATCAGTTATGTCACTTGAGTAAGATGATATTTTATACAACTAAAAAGGTTGATGGGAACATTTCAAGTGATTTACGACAGCAAAGTTTAAAAGTAACAAAATTCTAAAATGTCAGCTGTGTCATTAAGACTTTATTCTCAATACTTTTAAGTATTGAGAACTCCAATTTTAAAAAATTGCAACCTACATTATATTCAATATTTGCCAATTTTAATTAGAATAGTCAATTAGTGCAAACATAATTGAGTAGTTCTACAGATATGACAGATTGCCGCTAGCTTAGTATATAAATATCAACACTCACGAGTAGAACACTGCAATCAATACCTGTCTGTAGCAAGCCACCTGAGGCATTTTACTGTTTATTGATGGACAGAACATTAATTTCCCTATATATTCCGAGAAAAATATAGAGTTTATTTCCAAATAGACCATGGGGGCCACCAACTGAAAAGCATTTCATTGATTGTGACATTACAACACAGATAAACAGATGTTAGCACTGTCTTGCTGTCACAGAGGGAACTTCGTTAGAACTGAGTCTGTAATATAAATGTTGACGACTTTAGTCAATAAAAAATAATTTTTTGACTTTCTGATATTTCAGCTAATAAGCTGAATTTAACCAAGAAAATAACAGTATTGTATCATATGTGTAAGTAACAAAAGAATATTATGTTGGCAATTAAAATTTGCAAAGAATGGTACTATTTCTTCAAAATAGACTTGCATGCAAATTGTTTTGATCCACCATATCCAAATTTATACTTCTTAAAAACTACATAAATCTAGATGCTGTAGGGTAAACAATTTAAAAGCAGCTTTTTCTTATTATATATTATAAAAGCTTGCATGCCAAATAATGCAACTTATAGTTATAATTATGTGTGTGATTGATTATAAAGTGACTAACGTAGAAAAACCCGATTCTGATTTACGAACATCATAGTTATGGTTCACCTTCGGAAATAAGTGGCTGTGCAATAATGATGAGCACCGGAGTGACAAAATATCACCCCCCCCCCCTCGGGCTGCCACAGCAAATATTGCACAGCACCTAATTCAACCAACTTCAAGGATAATAGTGAAAATAAAATATATTCAATATGCTGAGTTGATTTAATGGGTGAATTAAATTTAATATTGAATGGGTCTCAGAAATACACATTTAATCCAAAGAGATGTGCCAAAATACCGAAGAAATTGTCATTCGTTTGTTACTAAAGTACACCCCTACACGCCAAAGCAAACAACTGTGTCGCTATGCATTCCATAACTAGTTATAAATCATGGACATGGTGGTCCGTTAAATAATTATAGGGTCCACAACTTATAAGTTCCCCCTAATATTTTTTTAAATAAGTCGAAAAATATTTCGATTTATTCTCAAAAGTATTTAGGGGGGGGGGGACTTATAACTTGTGGACCCTATATATACTTTCCCTACGAATTGGTATTCGTAGGTGATCATTAGCCTATGACCGAACTTAAAATATATCGGCATAATGTGAACTGATCAGGAAGACGAATAAAGGAAGACTATTGAAACAAATCAGCCACCAGAGAGCATGTAAGATATACTTCTTGATTGAGAAAATATAACGGTCACTTTTCATGTTTGTGGAACGTCTGTAAGAGCCCAATACGTAACAAAATCCCAGTACGTATCAATTTGATACGTATTGGGCTCAACCTCTTCTACCTAGAACAAAAAGTGGCAAAAAATAATTCATCCCGCCCAATACGTAACAAAACTAAAATTTGATTAAAATTACTTTATTCATACTCCCTCCCTCTGTAGTGGTTTTTGTTACGTATTGGGCTCTATACATTTTTTTTGTTACGTATTGGGCTCGGGTTGTTTTTCAAGCAAATTATGGATATTATGTGCATGTGTTTTTATAGAAGTACTTTATATTGACCCAGTAACTCATTTTGAGTCTTTCTAGAACAAAATATTTGACAGTGTTTTATCTCTAGACTTGGAATTTATTTGTTACGTATTGGCCTCTGGTTATTTTAAAAGGACATTATCATGATTAAATACATGTTTTTGTTATAGAATTACTTTATATTGACTCAGTAAATCCTTTTGAGTCATTTTGAGTCTTTCTAAAAAAAAAAAATTTTGACAGTGTTTTTTCTCTAGACTTAGAATTTTTTTGTTACGTATTGGTCTCTGGTTATTGTGGTGATTAGTTGCATTACTTACTTTATATTGACCCGGTAACTCATTTTGAGTCATTTTGAATAATTCTAGAACAAAGCTGATTATGGTTATTAGGTGCATGTTTTTGTTATAGAATTACTTAATATTGACTCATTTTGAGTCTTCTAGAAAAAAATTTGACAGTGTTTTTTCTTTAGACATAGAATTTTTTGTTACGTATTGGGCTCTATACATTTTTTATGTGTTTTGGAGGTTACACTGTCGGTAAAGCTCTTTTATCCGGATTTTTTCGCATATATGGACATGACCTGACCTCCATTTAATATTTATCGAAGAAAGAAAAAAATTCGAGTGGGTCTAATTTTTTGTTACGTATTGGGCTCTTTACATTTTTTATGTGTTTTGGAGGTTACACTGTCGGAAAAGCTCTTTTATCCGGATTTTTTTCGCATATATGGAAATGACTTGACCTCCGGTTAATATTTATCGAAGAAAGAAACAAATTCGAGTGGGTCTAATTTTTTGTTACGTATCGGGCTCTATACATTCTTTATGCGTTACACGGTCGGTAAAGCTCTTTTATCCGGATTTTTCGCATATATGGACATGACCTGACCTCCAGTTAATATTTATCGAACAAAGAAAAAAATTCGAGTGGGTCTAATTTTTTGTTACGTATTGGGCTCTTTACATTTTTTATGTGTTTTGGAGGTTACACTGTCGGAAAAGCTCTTTTATCCGGATTTTATCGCATATATGGAAATGACTTGACCTCCGGTTAATATTTATCGAAGAAGAAAAAAAATTCGAGTGGGTCTAATTGTTTGTTACGTATTGGGCTCTATACATTTTTTATGTGTTTTGGAGATTACACTGTCGGAAAAGCTCTTTTATCCGGATTTTTTCGCATATATGGACATGACCTGACCTCCATTTAATATTTATCGAAGAAAGAAAAAAATTCGAGTGGGTCTATTTTTTTGTTACGTATTGGGCTCTATACATTCTTTATGCGTTACACGGTCGGTAAAGCTCTTTTATCCGGATTTTTCGCATATATGGACATGACCTGACCTCCAGTTAATATTTATCGAACAAAGAAAAAAAAATTCGAGTGGGTCTAATTTTTTGTTACGTATTGGGCTCTTTACATTTTTATGTGTTTTGGAGGTTACACTGTCGGAAAAGCTCTTTTATCCGGATTTTTTCGCATATATGGAAATGACTTGACCTCCGGTTAATATTTATCGAAGAAAGAAAACAATTCGAGTGGGTCTAATTTTTTGTTACGTATTGGGCTCTATACATTTTTTATGTGTTTTGGAGGTTACACTGTCGGTAGAGCTCTTTTATCCGGATTTTTTCGCATATATGGACATGAGCTGACCTCCAGTTAATATTTATCGAAGAAAGAAAAAAATTCGAGTGGGTCTAATTTTTTGTTACGTATTGGGCTCTTTACATTTTTTATGCGTTTTGGAGGTTACACTGTCGGAAAGGCTCTTTTATCCGGATTTTTTCGCATATATGCACATGACCTGACCTCCAGTTAATATTTATCGAACAAAGAAAAAAATTCGAGTGGGTCTAATTTTTTTTGTTACGTATTGGGCTCTTTGCATTTTTTATGCGTTTTGGAGGTTACACTGTCGGAAAACCTCTTTTATCCGGATTTTTACGCATATATGGACATGACTTGACCTCCGGTTAATATTTATCGAAGAAAGAAAACAATTCGAGTGGGTCTAATTTTTTGTTACGTATTGGGCTCTATATATTTTTTATGTGTTTTGGATGGAGGTTACACTGTCGGTAAAGCTCTTTTATCCCGATTTTTTCGCATATATGGACATGAGCTGACCTCCAGTTAATATTTATCGAAGAAAGAAAAAAATTCGAGTGGGTCTAATTTTTTGTTACGTATTGGGCTCTTTACATTTTTTTATGCGTTTTGGAGGTTACACTGTCGGAAAAGCTCTTTTATCCGGATTTTTTCGCATATATGGACATGACCTGACCTCCATTTAATATTTATCGGAAAAGCTCTTTTATCCGGATTTTTTCGCATATATGGAAATGAATTGACCTCCGGTTAATATTTATCGAAGAAAGAAAAAAAAAAAAAAATTCGAGTGGGTCTAATTTTTTGTTACGTATTGGGCTCTATACATTTTTTATGTGTTTTGGAGGTTACACTGTCGGTAAAGCTCTTTTATCCGGGTTTTTTCGCATATTATATGGACATGAGCTGACCTCCAGTTAATATTTATCGAAGAAAGAAAAAAAATTCGAGTGGGTCTAATTTTTTGTTACGTATTGGGCTCTTTACATTTTTTATGCGTTTTGGAGGTTACACTGTCGGAAAAGCTCTTTTATCCGGATTTTTTCGCATATATGGAAATGACTTGACCTCCGGTTAATATTTATCGAAGAAAGAAAAAAATTCGAGTGGGTCTAATTTTTTGTTACGTATTGGGCTCTATACATTTTTTATGTGTTTTGGAGATTACACTGTCGGAAAAGCTCTTTTATCCGGATTTTTTTCGCATATATGGACATGACCTGACCTCCATTTAATATTTATCGAAGAAAAAAAAAATTCGAGTGGGTCTAATTTTTTGTTACGTATTGGGCTCTATACATTCTTTATGCGTTACACGGTCGGTAAAGCTCTTTTATCCGGATTTTTCGCATATATGGACATGACCTGACCTCCAGTTAATATTTATCGAACAAATAAAAAAATTCGAGTGGGTCTGATTTTTGGTTACGTATTGGGCTCTTTACATTTTTTTATGTGTTTTGGAGGTTACACTGTCGGTAAAGCTCTTTTATCGGGATTTTTTTCGCATATATGGAAATGACTTGACCTCCGGTTAATATTTATCGAAGAAAGAAAAAAAATCAAATGGGTCTAATTTTTTGTTACGTATTGGGCTCTATACATTTTTATGTGTTTTGGAGATTACACTGTCGGAAAAGCTCTTTTATCCGGATTTTTCGCATATATGGACATGACCTGACCTCCATTTAATATTTATCGAAGAAAGAAAAAAAATTCGAGTGGGTCTAATTTTTTGTTACGTATTGGGCTCTATACATTCTTTATGCGTTACACGGTCGGTAAAGCTCTTTTATCCGGATTTTTTCGCATATATGGACATGAGCTGACCTCCAGTTAATATTTATCGAACAAATAAAAAAATTCGAGTGGGTCTGATTTTTGGTTACGTATTGGGCTCTTTACATTTTTTATGTGTTTTGGAGGTTACACTGTCGGAAAAGCTCTTTTATCGGGATTTTTTCGCATATATGGAAATGACTTGACCTCCGGTTAATATTTATCGAAGAAAGAAAAAAAATTCGAGTGGGTCTAATTTTTGTTACGTATTGGGCTCTTTACATTTTTTATGCGTTTTGGAGGTTACACTGTCGGAAAAGCTCTTTTATCCGGATTTTTTCGCATATATGGACATGACCTGACCTCCATTTAATATTTATCGAAAAAAAAAAAAAAATTCGAGTGGGTCTAATTTTTTGTTACGTATTGGGCTCTATACATTCTTTATGCGTTACACGGTCGGTAAAGCTCTTTTATCCGGATTTTTCGTATATATGAACATGACCTGACCTCCAGTTAATATTTATCGAACAAAGAAAAAAATTCGAGTGGGTCTAATTTTTTGTTACGTATTGGGCTCTTTACCTTTTTTATGTGTTTTGGAGGTTACACTGTCGGAAAAGCTCTTTTATCCGGATTTTTTCGCATATATGGAAATGACTTGACCTCCGGTTAATATTTATCGAAGAAAGAAAACAATTCGAGTGGGTCTAATTTTTGTTACGTATTGGGCTCTATACATTTTTTATGTGTTTTGGAGGTTACACTGTCGGTAAAGCTCTTTTATCCGGATTTTTTCGCATATATGGACATGAGCTGACCTCCAGTTAATATTTATCGAAGAAAGAAAAAATTCGAGTGGTCTAATTTTTTGTTACGTATTGGGCTCTATATATTCTTTATGGGTTACACTGTCGGTAAAGCTCTTTTATACGGATTTTTTCGCATAATATGGACATGAGCTGACCTCCAGTTAATATTTATCGAAGAAAAAAAAAAATTCGAGTGGGTCTAATTTTTTGTTACGTATTGGGCTCTATATATTCTTTATGGGTTACACTGTCGGTAAAGCTCTTTTATCCGGATTTTTTCGCATATATGGACATGAGCTGACCTCCAGTTAATATTTATCGAAGAAAAAAAAAAATTCGAGTAGGTCTAATTTTTTGTTACGTATTGGGCTCTATACATTCTTTATGCGTTACACTGTCGGTAAAGCTCTTTTATCCGGATTTTTTCGCATATATGGACATGATCTGACCTCCAGTTAATATTTATCGAAGAAAGAAAAAAAATCGAGTGGTTCTAATTTTTTGTTACGTATTGGGCTCTATACATTTTTATATGCGTTTTGGAGGTTACACTGTCGGAAAAGCTCTTTTATTCGGATTTTTTCGCATATATGGACATGACTCGACCCACGGTTAAAGGAAGTCTCCGGCAATCACAACATTATGCCCCTATATGGAAGAAAATAATTATCAAGCACGAATCACATGGTTTTATTTAAAACAAACTCATAGTAACCATAAAAACGAATAAAAACGCCCGTCTCTCAACACGCGATATTCAAAATTCCCGGGCACCAAACTTGTCGAGTGCAATGACGTCCCAGTAATACAATGAAGGCGGACGACAATTGAGCACAAATAACCATTACGTCATTGCACTTAGACAATTTCGGCGCGGGAATTTTGAATATCGCGTGTTGAGAGCCGACTGTCTTTATTAGTTTTATGGTCAATATGAGTTTGTTTTAAATAAAACCACGTGATTCGTGCTTGATAATTATTTTTCTAACATATAAGGCATAATGTTATCACAAAAATCGAGTGGATCTAATTTTTTGTTACGTTAGGCGTTTTGGAAGTTACACTGTCGGAAAAGTTCTTTTATCCGGAATTTTTCGCATGTATGAACTTGACCTCACCTCCAGATTAATGTTAATCGAAGAAAGAAAAAAAAAAAATCAAGGGGTGTAATTGTTTTGTTACGTTATACGTTTTGACTCCGACACTCTCAGAAAAGTTCTTCAATCCGGATTTTTTTTGCATAAATGGAGTTGACCTGACCTACGATTAATACCTATCGAAGAAAGAAAAAAGTGGAGAGGGTCTAATTGTTACGTTATGCGTTTGGCTCCGACACTGTCGAAAAAGTTCCTTTTTCCGGATTTTTTCGCATAAATGCACTTGACTTGACCTCCGGTTAATATTTATCGAAGAAAGAAACAAAACCGAGAGGGTCTAAATTTTTGTTACGTTATGCGTTTTGGCTCCGACACTGTCCGAAAAGTTCTTTTATCCGGATTTTTTCGCATTTTGTCTTGACCTCCAACATTTATCGAAGAAAGAAAAAAAATCGAGTGGGGATTTTTTTAAAAATTTTTACAGATATAGAAACTAATTTTTTTTTAATTTAAATTTTTTTTGAAAGACTAGTCTTTCAATAGCTTGTTATTTAGAGGGCGAATGCGTACGGGATGAGAGTGTGCTGGGATGAAAGAGGATTTCGTGATCCTAGCATCCTCTTTTTATGACATTTTTCAGTAGATATCCACGAAAAAAGCTTATTTCCAAAATTTCAGTTGATTCCGATTTTGCGTTTGCGAGTTATGCATGATTATGTGTATTACACTGCTCCATAGACAATGTGTTGTAATTAATTTCGTTCTGGTGTACCAGAACGAAATTCAAATTTGGCGATATTTTTGTTATTCTTATTAATCTGCAAGAAATATTTGGTACATAAACATTATGTAGCCAGAGGTATCCAGTGGTGTAAAAATCGCAACTTTTTTTGGGAAAAGTGGGGGGATGAGGCTGTGGATCACGAAATGCCCCTTTAATTGTTATCCAGTAGTAAAAATTTACAATATCCCTAATGGATGAACCAGTATTTAATACTTGTTAGGATTTTTAAAAGCTGAAGGTTTAAAAAAAATCGACTGGACCGACCGGCCCTTTCTTCCCATTTTGAACATAGAATAGCTTGTTATTTAGAGGGCGAATGCGTACGGGATGAGAGTGTGCTGGGATGAAAGTGTGCGGGCTGCGTGGAAATATACGTGGTGAAAGTGTGCAGGGTAGAGTGTCCAGTATTATCCCATACTTACAATTTATTATGAATCGGATATTACTGTGCCCCACACAGTGTCATCGCCCCGATATCTTCATGGCAGAAATCGCCATGGTAGGTTGAATCCACAGCCACGCATGGCCATTTGGTTCCGACCTTTGAGACGCATAATTAGTCGAGGGACATGACTAAGGCTACTCACAATAGCCGGGTAATTGATCTTGATTGTGCGTGAGTACGCTTGTATACGCCATAGATGTCAATGGTCATCGGCTTTTATACTGCCTCCACGGGATTAGTGAGTGCAGCTGTACTACGCGCTGTAGTCCATGCAGGACCAACGCAATATAAAATTAGAATTTTGGTGAGTTTTTGAGTTCAAGACGCAAGCTTCTTTCTCAAGACGCTAGCTAACGACTATCATATATGTTCAACACGTATATTCAAGTGCAAGGAACCACATCTGGATTCTTCAGACGAAATCATTTACGGGAGATATTCATCATTTTCTACCCCGGTATCCAAAGATTTTCGTCTGAATATCAAAATCGTGCATAGCACATTCACGTGTATCGATCCCGGGTATTTATTTCAGTATCTCTGCGTGTACCAAGTAATTATTAGCCAGGCGATGTTGGTGTGCCCCATTTACTCCCATTTTTTTTATTTGCTCTATTTTACTGGCAGAATTTGCTTTAAAATGAGTATTATATTGCCTTCACTTTGAATGCTCCTAATAGCTTAAAATTAAAGCTTGTATATCAATAATATAAAGTGTAATAATGTAATGTGTAATGCAAGAAACTGCTCAAGATTATAAAAGAGGCTCCATCACTGAAAACACGCATTAGTGCCTACTATTAATTTCAAGAGTTCATAGGTCAAAAACCAGAGGTCTCAGAAAAATGTTTGTATTGACTTTTGATCCAAATATCCATCGCAACTTGATATACTTTCCATGACGCATAAATCATTTTGCAAACATTTACCATGTAAAAATTACATTTTTGAGACAAAGCTGCAAAAAAACACAAAAAGTTACTACCCCCATGCATATCCGATGACCCCTTTTTATTGCTTTAACCTAAAATTTTGGTGAAAGCGACACCAAATGATAAACATTTTCACTCCCCACAAACACTTTTGTGGGTCAACCAAGAATCAAATTTAAAAGAAGAGAATCCATTTTCTGGAATCCGTCACTCCCCTCTATCCTCCTGTTATGCTCATGGTGCGCCTAACTTTACAGGCCATATGCCTTGAACCATTATTAGTTTTCTAAATCACACCAGAATGCATCAAATTAGTCCAAAATAGTCGAATGTCAATTTTCCGGGGGGAGGGGCTTTCCCACTGAGGGTCTCGACCCCGACATAGGCCTAGCATTGAGCCCCCTGGACCCCCTGTCGATGTCTTTGGGCACGCCCATGATATTCTTGCAGCAATTTCATGTTCAAAGGGAAGCAAGAAACGACATTCCCCTCCATAATAATTTCCAACTTGTTTTTATACTTTTGTAGGCCTACATCGCGGCATCACATGAGTAAATCTATGATTTTAGTGCTGTAAAATTCTGACTGGATAATGTGAGAACCAGTAGAAGTGTCAACCGAAAGCATTCGATAAAAACAAATCAAAAACAAAAAAGACCAAGGACTTGTTTTTAGTTAGGAGAGGAGAACATCAATTTTTTTTACCTGATTGGTGGGGGAACCTGAAAGGGGGAACGTAAAAATCGAGAAAAAATATGGAAATCCTCCATCCCCTCTTGTTGGCGTAAATAATGACCGCTCCCTAAATGACGTAGCTTTGTGGTCTGCCGCTAGAAGGGGTGGGGTGGTATGGGGTGAGACACCCCTCCTCCAATTCTTAATGTTGTCGGTAAAAGTGACGGTTGTCGGCAAAACATATAGGATTGTCGGCAGATTACAAAAGCCAATGTGCGGAAGTTGTTGTTATACAATATTGTTATTGTAAAAGTAGTTAATAATGAAAAAAAAAATATTGAGGAAAATTTTTTGAAAATCACCCCCCCCCCTCCCCACACACACCCCCCCACCCACACACTTTTTAGATTCTTGAGCACCCTGTCGAAAAAATAAAATTGGTATCTACAATTCACAATTGTATTAGACAGACCAAAATATTTCCGTCGGCAAAATATGCCGTATACCCCCCCCACACACACACAATCCGATTGGTCTAACGACGCCCCTGCTTACTTTGGTTCAGGGTGCCTGGGGCCGAAAGTAGATCGGGTGCACTGATCAAGGGTGTACAATGTTACTAAAGGTTCGCTATTCCGAAAAACACGGTTCTCTATTCCGAAGATTATCTATTCCGAAAATTCTCAAAACACAAACAGGCTCTCTATTTCAAAACAAGTCACCATGTTCTCTACTCCGAATATGAAAAAGTTCTCTATTCGGAATATGAAAAAAAAAAAAAAATCTTTATTCCGAAATCTAAATAGGGTTCTTTATTCCGAAATGAGTCACCGTGATCTCTATTCCGAATTATAAAAAGGGTTCATTTTTCCGAATCTGTTGATGTTGAATCATGTTTGCGCCGTCTAGCAAGGTCCTTCGAAGTTGACCAAAGCACCACTAAACCAATGTGTCATGTGTGGAAGAACCGTAACAAATGTCTGTTTTTTTTTTATAAAAATTCGATAGAGGTATCTGGAGTTCCTCTGATTACTTGTGATGGTAGAGAATAGTTTGAAGTTTGTAACTGTGGAGTCTGCAATGTTTTGCACGTGAAGAACAATTATAGAAAATTAGCTAATTTGCATACAATTTGCATGGTCACCTCACCGTCATCATGCATGGTCATCAAGTATATTGCTAATCAGACAATATGAAGATAGCTGATGACTATGTGAAGTCATTGCTATCTACTGATGTTAGCTGATGGCTTTCTGAAATCATTGCTATCTACTGAATATAGCTGATGACTAAGTTAAGTCTTTGATATCTACTGATGTTAGCTGATGGCTCTGTGGAGTCATTGCTATCTACTGAAGATAGCTGGCTGCTCTGTGAAGTTATTGCTATCTACTTAGAAAAGGTGGCGGCTATGTAAACTCATTGATATCTACTTAAGACACTGATGGCTATGGGAAGTCAGTGCTATTAAATGAAGATAGTTGACTGTTCTGTGAAGTCATTACTATCTACCATGTCTACTGAAGATTACCGATGGCAATGTGAAGTCAGTGCTATCAAATAAATATCTGCGAAATCATTACTATCTAACTAGTGAAGATAGCTGTTGGCTATATAAAGTCAGTGCTATCTGCTGAAGATAACCAGTGCTATCTACTTAAGATATAACTGATGGATAAGTTAATGCTATATACCGGGGTTAGCTGATGGCTCTGTGAAGTTATTCTTACCTACTAAAGGGAAACAGGACATTTCGCATCCCTACCATTTCACCCCCTACATGCTGAACTGCTGAATATAGTGCCCACACACCACGTATCTACTAAAGGGAAACAGGACACTTCGCCTACCTGACATTTCGCCCCTATATGCTGAACTGCTAAATATAGTGCCAACCCACCGAATTGGTTATGGTTAGGGTTTAGGGTTTGGACTTAGGGTAATGGTTTAGGGTTTAGGATATTCGGGTTAAGGTTTTCAGAACGTAAGGGTAAGGGCGCTGCTTGTGGTCAGGGTTTTGGTTTGGGACTTGGGTTAAGATTTATAGTTTAGGGTAAGGGTTAAAGGTTAGAGTGAGGGTTACGGCCCTATATCAATTGTCAACTTGATACAGTATTTGCCAATTTAGAAATGGTCATATAAAGTCATTGTTATCTATTGATATAAGCTGATGGCTATGTAAAGTCATATTTATTTACTGAGGTTGCTGATGGCTATGTGAAGTAATTGCTATCTACTGAAGATAGCTGATGGTTATGTAAAGTCAGTGCTATCAAATGAAGATAGCAGATTGTTCTGTGAAGTCATTGCTATCTACTGAAGATTATATTTCATATTTTATTTCATTGTGGCATTTTTCCCAGGGGCGTTGAACCTCCTTGATATACGAGGGTCATTCAAAAGTTCTACCTCCACTCTTATAACTTCTGTCCTGTATAAAATGATAGCTTCTTCAAGCTTAGCATATTATACATTTAAATGTTACCTACAATGTATTTTGATACATTTTCCATTTTTTTGTAGGTGAACTCATAACCAAAATAAGATTTTATATGCCGGAAACGTTAAAAAGTCGTAAACATTTAAATAAAAATATGTGTGTATTCCTCTTACGAGATTAGCTCGATATACAAGTGGTTATGATTAGGTAAAAAAAAATTGTTGTGTTGCCCTTCGCGGCCGGGTCAAAATCGCGAAAATAATTATGGGCCCAGTTTTTGGGGTTTAAAAAATTTTTAATTAAAAATGTTTTTATCAGTAAACTAAGAGTTAATTGTGAAGGGCCTTGATATTATTTACTTCAATAAATATTCAACATCGGGTAGAAAATACAGCCGATATTATGCATTTGCCTCTCTTCACTCATGTTACTGTGAAATAGTAGGTATCAATTTAATGATTGAGTTGGTAAAAAAAAATCCGGCCGGCTGTACCACCAGATTTTAGGCTTGGGAGGGCAAGACAACAATTTAGTTTTTTTGGCCAAATATGCTAGCATATTATAAATGAAACAACATCAAATGTGTAACCAAACATTAATAATACCAGTTATAAAAACGAATTTTATGTTTAAAAACATATCCCAGCATCCAATTCTTTTCGGTAAATCCCATAAGCCTTTGCGAGTACACCTGAGATGTCGTTACTTGACGTCACGTCGACTTATATACAATGCGCAGTAACGATGTAAAACGATGTTCGCATCGGCCTGACGCGTACTGAAGTCAAATGACGACAACTCAGGTGTAATCGCAAAGGCTTATGGGTTCACCGAAAAGGTCAATTACACGAAATAGACACTGAAGTAATAATTTAGCAAGATTGAAAAAATATGTGCGTTTCCGATCACCCCTCCGGACCACACCCTAATCAGCACCAATGGAGTATCGCCCTGGGACAGAGTGGCAAGTTCTCCTCTTCTGCTCAGTCGACAGAAATGTGAAAAAAAATACAGTTTGCAATTTCCTTTTGGTTTATTTTAGACTTAAAATTAACCCCATTTTGAGCCATGTCAATGTCCTTTTTATTAAAAAAGGACTGTACGCTAAACATTAAATTGGCCTCATGTGCTTTTCATATTTGTCAACAATGTAGGCCTAAATAACTATACCCAAATTTTCACAAAATACAGTCCGAAATTGAATCAAGCGCCGATAAAATTTCGAAAGCGGTGGTCTCACGGGGCTGTCATTTTCTTCTAAAGGGGGATGGGGTCATTATGTCCGACCAGAGTCCATTTTGTTTACGGTCGCCCTGTCTCTCTCCGTTTTCTCTTTTTCTCCTTCCCACTCTTCTTTATACGTTTACCATCACGTTCTTTCTTTGCTTAGGCCTATATCTCTACGTTTTCTCTCCTTTTATTCGTTCTTCTATGCAATTTATTCCCGCGTTTCATCACAGTCCACCGGCTTTATTTTAAACCCTCCTACCCTCGGATCCGTGGATAATGACTGGTAATGAAGACTATGTAACATTATATCTTGGTGTAGATTATTCATCCAGTAGTTCAAAACATTATTAAATTAAATCAAATACTGGAACTAAAATTTGCAACTCACTTTGCTACGTTGCGTCCGAAAGCATCGGACTTCGTCAGGCATCTGATTGAAGATGTTGTGATGACGTCAGATGTTCCAGTATTTGATTTAATTTACAAATAATACTATGTAACATTATTAATCAGTTCAATGTTTGATTACTGGTTACTGGATTTTCGATTACAATTTTTTTCATTAAAAGAAATAATAGTGTCTGTCAATCATTACACTACAATTTTTATTTCTAGGGCTCTTTGATATCTTCAAATAAAGTAAATCCCCTGGCCCTCTATAATTACGCACAAAAGATCGCCGCATGATCCGACAGTGTGTGTAATCATTGACATTGATTTGTGGAGAAAGAAGAATGGATTTTTGGCACGGAGTATGCCTATTTTAGAAGCGGAATTTCAAACTGGGGCGGGTTAATGGGGTTAGAGAACCTTTTGTTCATAGGTCGTATGTAATTATGTATCATTCCATTATCCAAAGATGGAACCGAACCAAGATTGTGGGACAGTCCAGGACAGTCTGTGTGGGACTGCACACATCTCACACAACACTCATCTCAAAGTTTGTTCGGTGCATCATGCAATTATTGTTGCCTACATGTATGCACACAACTCAGGGGCACTCACAATAGGCAATTGACCCCTACTGGTAGCGCTGTGTTATAGATATAGGAGATGAACTAGTTAGCGTCATATATCAAAAAGTATAAAAGCTATGATTTTAGTACTTGCGCTATGTTTCAATTACTTATTCTTTTCAAATTTTCTGAATTTTGAACCCGGTACATGCTTCAATAACGAGGGACCATACATTTTTATGAGAAAGAAATCCTACCATCTATATCCAAACTCCCGTGTTATTCCAATGCACATTTTGCTTCACCGGGCCGCCCTGGCTTGGTCGGATTTGGAAGAGGGGTGTCACGAAACCGTAATAGGTACAAACTTATTACCGATTGGATTAGTCGACCGTAGCGGACAATTCGATCGCTCATTGGATTAATATTATCACGTGGTAATAAATTTGCATTGGACAATCAATTACTATAATGGTTTAGTACTGCATATCTCGGTTTAATCTCCACTAAGCGGGTTTATGGTTGGAAAGGTCACGGTGAATTTGCCGTGGACATAACTGCACTATGGTTTTAACAAGCGATTTGTTATGAACTAAATGACACGGGTATTGCTTCAGCTGGCTTCGCCGCTAAAAATATCAGAATAAAACCATTTTTTTTGACATTAACACCTACAAATGGAATAACCTATCAAAAATAACACCTTTTTTTGTCTATGATTAATATTAATGGGATATCAAATGAAGTCGAACCATGAAACCAAAAAATCCTATAAACCCCATTTTTGACATGCAAACCTCCAAACGCATAACATAACAAAATCTGTGAACTTGTAGTTCTACTGTATATGGCATATTGGATGGCCTAGGGAAAGTTAGCCCATATTTGCAAGACTATCCTTGCCTTCAAGGTAAAACAAACATACTCATGTTACCCTCTGGCCATGGGCTGGCCTGGTGTCAGATCTTACCCAGGGAAAGATGACATTCCAATATGCGCCTTTAAAAGAAATAGTCGGTACTTCCTTTTTCTTCAATAAATAAATATTAATTGGAGATCAAATCAAGTAAATCCTTGCGAAAAAATCCGGATAAAAGAACTTTTCCGGCAGTGTAACCTCCAAAACTCATAACGTAACAAAAAATTAGAACCACTCGAATTTTTTCTTTCTTCGATAAATATTAACCGGAGGTCAAGTCCTAACAATATATGCGAAAAAATCCGGATAAAAGAGCTTTTCCAACAGTGTAACCTCCAAAACGCATAAAAAAATGTAAAAAGCCTAATACGTAACAAAAACTTAGACCCACACGAATTTTTTCTTTCGATAAATATTAACAGGAAGTCAAGTCATGTCCATATATGCGAAAAAATCCGGATAAAAGAGCTTTTCCGACAGTGTAACCACCAATACGCATAAAAAATGTATAGAGCCCAATATGTAACAACAAATTAGAACCACTCGATTTGTTTTTCTTTCTTCGATAAATATCAACCGGAGGTCAAGTCATGTCCATATATGCAAAACACAATCCGGATAAAAGAGCTTTTCCGACAGTGTAACCGCCAAAACGCATAACGTAACAAAAAATTAGACCCACTCGAATTTTTTTCTTTCTTCGATAAAAATTAACTGGAGGTCAGGTCATATCCATATATGCGGAAAAAAATCCGGATTAAAGAGCTTTTCCGATAGTGTAACCTCCAAAACGCATCAAAATGTAAAGAGCCCTATACGTAACAAAAAATAGACCCACTCGAATTTTTTTCTTTCTTCGATAAATATTAACCGGAGGTAAAGTCATGTCCATATATGCGAAACAAATCCGAATAAAAGAGCTTTACCGACAGTGTAACCTCCAAAACGCATAAAAAATGTAAAGAGCCCAATACGTAACAAAAAATTAGACCCACTCGAATTTTTTCTTTCTTCGATAAATATTAACTGGAGGTCAGGTCATGTCCATATATGCGAAAAAATCCCGATAAAAGAGCTTTACCGACAGTGTAACCTCCAAAACACATAAAAAATGTATAGAGCCCAATACGTAACAAAAAATTAGACCCACTAGAATTGTTTTCTTTCTTCGATAAATATTAACTGGAGGTCAGGTCATGTCCATATATGCGAAAACATCCCGATGAAAGAGCTTTTCCAACAGTGTAACCTCTAAAACGCATAAAAATGTATACAGCCCAATACGTAACAAAAAATTAGAACCACTCGATTTTTTTCTTTCTTCAATAAATATTAACCGGAGGTAAAGTCATGTCCATATATGCGAAAAAAATCGGATAAAAGAGCTTTTCCGACAGTGTAACCTCAAAAACCCATAAAATGTATAGAGCCCAATACGTAACAAAAAATTAGACCCACTCGAATTTTTTTCTTTCTTCGATAAATATTAACTGGAGGTCGGGTCATGTACATATATGCGAAAAAATCCGGATAAAAGAGCTTTTCCGACAGTGTAGCCTCCAAAACGCATAAAAATGTAAAGAGCCCAATACGTAACAAAAATTAGACCCACTCGAATTTTTTTTTTCTTTCTTCGATGAATATTAACTGGAGGTCAGTTCATATCCATATATGCGAAAAAATCCGGATAAAAGAGCTTTACCGACAGTGTAACCTCCAAAACATTTAAAAAATGTATAGAGCCCAATACGTAACAAAAAATTAGACCCACTCGAATTGTTTTCTTTCTTCGATAAATATTAACCGGAGGTCAAGTCATGTCCATATATGCGAAAAAATCCGGATAAAAGAGCTTTTCCGACAGTGTAACCTCCAAAACGCATAAAAAATGTAAAGAGCCCAATACGTAACAAAAAATTAGACCCACTCGAATTTTTTTTCTTTCTTCGATAAATATTAACTGGAGGTCAGCTCATGTCCATATATGCGAAAAAATCCGGATAAAAGAGCTTTACCGACAGTGTAACCTCCAAAACACATAAAAAATGTATAGAGCCCAATACGTAACAAAAAAATTAGACCCACTCGAATTGTTTTCTTTCTTCGATAAATATTAACCGGAGGTCAAGTCATGTCCATATATGCGAAAAAATCCGGATAAAAGAGCTTTTCCGACAGTGTAATCTCCAAAACACATAAAAATATACAGAGCCCAAAACATAACAAAAAATTAGACCCACTCGATTTTTTTTTCTTTTTTCTATAAATATTAACCGGAGGTCAAGTCATTTCCATATATGCGAAAAAATCCGGATAAAAGAGCTTTTCCGACAGTGTAACCTCCAAAACACATAAAAATGTAAAGAGCCCAATACGTAAAAAAAAATAGACCCACTCGAATATTATTCTCTCTTAAATAAATATTAACTGGAGGTCAGTTCATATCCATATATGCGAAAAAATCCGGATAAAAGAGCTTTACCGACAGTGTAACCTCCAAAACACATAAAAAATGTATAGAGCCCAATACGTAACAAAAAATTAGACCCACTCGAATTGTTTTCTTTCTTCGATAAATATTAACCGGAGGTCATGTCATGTCCATATATGCGAAAAAATCCGGATAAAAGAGCTTTTCCGACAGTGTAACCTCCAAAACGCATAAAAAATGTAAAGAGCCCAATACGTAACAAAAAATTAGACCCACTCGATTTTTTTTTCTTTCTGCGATACATATTAACTGGAGGTCAGCTCATGTCCATATATGCGAAAAATCCGGATAAAAGAGCTTTACCGACAGTGTAACCTCCAAAACACATAAAAAATGTATAGAGCCCAATACCATGAAACCAACAAAATCCTATAAACCCCATTTTTTGACATGCAAACCTCCAAACGCATAACATAACAAAATCTGTGAACTTGTAGTCCTACTGTATATGGCATATTGGATGGCCTAGGGGAAAGTTAGCCCATATTTGCAAGACTATCCTTGCCTTCAAGGTAAAACAAACATACTCATGTTACCCTCTGGCCATGGGCTGGCCCGGTGTCAGATCTTACCCAGGGAAAGATGACATTCCAATATGCGCCTTTAAAAGAAATAGTCGGTACTTCCTTTTTCTTCAATAAATAAATATTAATTGGAGATCAAATCAAGTAAATCCTTGCGAAAAAATCCGGATAAAAGAACTTTTCCGGCAGTGTAACCTCCAAAACTCATAACGTAACAAAAAATTAGAACCACTCGAATTTTTTCTTTCTTCGATAAATATTAACCGGAGGTCAAGTCCTAACAATATATGCGAAAAAATCCGGATAAAAGAGCTTTTCCAACAGTGTAACCTCCAAAACGCATAAAAAAATGTAAAAAGCCTAATACGTAACAAAAACTTAGACCCACACGAATTTTTTTCTTTCGATAAATATTAACAGGAAGTCAAGTCATGTCCATATATGCGAAAAAATCCGGATAAAAGAGCTTTTCCGACAGTGTAACCACCAATACGCATAAAAAATGTATAGAGCCCAATATGTAACAACAAATTAGAACCACTCGATTTGTTTTTCTTTCTTCGATAAATATCAACCGGAGGTCAAGTCATGTCCATATATGCAAAACACAATCCGGATAAAAGAGCTTTTCCGACAGTGTAACCGCCAAAACGCATAACGTAACAAAAAATTAGACCCACTCGAATTTTTTTCTTTCTTCGATAAAAATTAACTGGAGGTCAGGTCATATCCATATATGCGGAAAAAAATCCGGATTAAAGAGCTTTTCCGATAGTGTAACCTCCAAAACGCATCAAAAATGTAAAGAGCCCTATACGTAACAAAAAATAGACCCACTCGAATTTTTTTTCTTTCTTCTATAAATATTAACCGGAGGTAAAGTCATGTCCATATATGCGAAACAAATCCGGATAAAAGAGCTTTACCGACAGTGTAACCTCCAAAACGCATAAAAAATGTAAAGAGCCCAATACGTAACAAAAAATTAGACCCACTCGAATTTTTTTCTTTCTTCGATAAATATTAACTGGAGGTCAGGTCATGTCCATATATGCGAAAAATCCCGATAAAAGAGCTTTACCGACAGTGTAACCTCCAAAACACATAAAAAATGTATAGAGCCCAATACGTAACAAAAATTAGACCCACTAGAATTGTTTTCTTTCTTCGATAAATATTAACCGGAGGTCAAGTCATATCCATATATGAGAAAAAATCCGGATAAAAGAGCTTTACCGACAGTGTAACCTCCAAAACGCATAAAAAATGCAAAGAGCCCAATACGTAACAAAAAATTAGACCCACTCGAAGTTTTTTTCTTTCTTCGATAAATATTAACTGGAGGTCAGGTCATGTCCATATATGCGAAAACATCCCGATGAAAGAGCTTTTCCAACAGTGTAACCTCTAAAACGCATAAAAAATGTATACAGCCCAATACGTAACAAAAAATTAGAACCACTCGATTTTTTTTCTTTCTTCAATAAATATTAACCGGAGGTAAAGTCATGTCCATATATGCGAAAAAAATCGGATAGAAGAGCTTTTCCGACAGTGTAACCTCCAAAACGCATAAAATGTATAGAGCCCAATACGTAACAAAAAATTAGACCCACTCGAATTTTTTTTCTTTCTTCGATAAATATTAACTGGAGGTCGGGTCATGTACATATATGCGAAAAAATCCGGATAAAAGAGCTTTTCCGACAGTGTAACCTCCAAAACGCATAAAAAATGTAAAGAGCCCAATACGTAACAAAAAATTAGACCCACTCGAATTTTTTTTCTTTCTTCGATGAATATTAACTGGAGGTCAGTTCATATCCATATATGCGAAAAAATCCGGATAAAAGAGCTTTACCGACAGTGTAACCTCCAAAACATTTAAAAAATGTATAGAGCCCAATACGTAACAAAAAATTAGACCCACTCGAATTGTTTTCTTTCTTCGATAAATATTAACCGGAGGTCAAGTCATGTCCATATATGCGAAAAAATCCGGATAAAAGAGCTTTTCCGACAGTGTAACCTCCAAAACGCATAAAAAATGTAAAGAGCCCAATACGTAACAAAAAATTAGACCCACTCGAATTTTTTTCTTTCTTCGATAAATATTAACTGGAGGTCAGCTCATGTCCATATATGCGAAAAAATCCGGATAAAAGAGCTTTTCCGACAGTGTAACCTCCAAAACACATAAAAAATGTATAGAGCCCAATACGTAACAAAAAATTAGACCCACTCGAATTTTTTTTTTCTTTCTTCGATAAATATTAACCGGAGGTCAAGTCATTTCCATATATGCGAAAAAATCCGGATAAAAGAGCTTTTCCGACAGTGTAACCTCCAAAACACATAAAAAATGTAAAGAGCCCAATACGTAACAAAAAATTAGACCCACTCGAATTGTTTTCTTTTTTCAATAAATATTAACTGGAGGTCAGTTCATATCCATATATGCGAAAAATCCGGATAAAAGAGCTTTACCGACAGTGTAACCTCCAAAACACATAAAAAATGTATAGAGCCCAATACGTAACAAAAAATTAGACCCACTCGAATTGTTTTCTTTCTTCGATAAATATTAACCGGAGGTCATGTCATGTCCATATATGAAAAAAAAATCCGGATAAAAGAGCTTTTCCGACAGTGTAACCTCCAAAACGCATAAAAAATGTAAAGAGCCCAATACGTAACAAAAAATTAGACCCACTCGATTTTTTTTCTTTCTTCGATAAATATTAACTGGAGGTCAGCTCATGTCCATATATGCGAAAAAATCCGGATAAAAGAGCTTTACCGACAGTGTAACCTCCAAAACACATAAAAATGTATAGAGCCCAATACGTAACAAAAAATTAGACCCACTCGAATTGTTTTCTTTCTTCGATAAATATTAACCGGAGGTCATGTCATGTCCATATATGCGAAAAAAAATCCGGATAAAAGAGCTTTTCCGACAGTGTAACCTCCAAAACGCATAAAAAATGTAAAGAGCCCAATACTTAACAAAAAATTAGACCCACTCGATTTTTTTTTTCTTTCTTCGATAAATATTAACTGGAGGTCAGCTCATGTCCATATATGCGAAAAAATCCGGATAAAAGAGCTTTACCGACAGTGTAACCTCCAAAACACATAAAAAAGTATGGAGCCCAATACGTAACAAAAAATTAGACCCACTCGAATTTTTTTTTTCTTTCTTCGATAAATATTAACCGGAGGACAAAGCATTGCCATATATTCGAAAAAATCCGGATAAAAGCCCTTTTCCGACAGTGTAACCCCCAAAACACATAAAAAATGTAAAGAGCCCAATACGTAACAAAAAATTAGACCCACTCGAATTTTTTTCTTTGTTCGATAAATATTAACTGGAGGTCAGGCCATGTCCATATATGCGAAAAATCCGGATAAAAGAGCTTTACCGACCGTGTAACGCATAAAGAATGTATATAGCCCAATACGTAACAAAAAATTAGACCCACTCGAATTTTTTTTTCTTTCTTCGATAAATATTAAATGGAGGTCAGGTCATGTCCATATATGCGAAAAAATCCGGATAAAAGAGCTTTACCGACAGTGTAACCTCCAAAACACATAAAAAATGTATAGAGCCCAATACGTAGCAAAAAATTAGACCCACTCGAATTGTTTCCTTTCTTCGATAAATATTAACCGGAGGTCAAGTCATGTCCATATATGCGTAAAAATCCGGATAAAAGAGCTTTTCCGACAGTGTAACCTCCAAAACGCATAAAAAATGCAAAGAGCCCAATACGTAACAAAAAATTAGACCCACTCGAATTTTTTTTTTCTTTCTTCGATAAATATTAAATGGAGGTCAGGTCATGTCCATATATGCGAAAAAATCCGGATAAAAGAGCTTTTCCGACAGTGTAACCTCCAAAACGCATAAAAATGTAAAGAGCCCAATACGTAACAAAAAATTAGACCCACTCGAATTTGTTTCTCTGTTCGATAAATATTAACTGGAGGTCAGGTCATGTCCATATATGCGAAAAATCCGGATAAAAGTGCTTTACCGACCGTGTAACGCATAAAGAATGTATAGAGCCCAATACGTAACAAAAAATTAGACCCACTCGAATTTTTTTCTTTTCTTCGATAAATATTAAATGGAGGTCAGGTCATGTCCATATATGCGAAAAAATCCGGAACAAAAAAATCCAGCCGAAAAACACTGACAAATATTTTGTTCTAAAAATACTCAAAATGACTCTAGAAAGAGTCACAAATGACTCAAAATGAGTTACTGGTTCAATATAAAGTAATTCTATAACAAAAACACGCACTAATAACCATAATTTGCTTGAAAAATAACCAGAGCCCAATACGTAACAAGAAAAATTCTATGTCTAAAGAAAAAACACTGTCAAATTTTTTTCTAGAAGACTCAAAATGACTCAAAATGAGTTACTGAGTCAATATAAAGTAATTCTATAACAAAAACATGCACCTAATAACCATGGTGGAAGCTCTATAGTCCGACGGTTCTTTATTCCGACGGTTCTTTAGTCCGAAGGTTCTTTAATCCGACGGTTCTTTATTACGAAAGTTCTTTATTCCGACGGTTCTTTATTTCGAAGGTTCTATAGCCCGAATTTTAAAAAAGGTTCACTAATCCGAATATTAAAAGAGGTTCTTTAATCCGAATTTTAAAAATGGTTCTCTAGTCCGAATATGAAAATAGGCTCTATAGTCCGAATTTTAAAAAAAGGTTCTCTAGTCCGAATATAGAAATAGGTTCTATAATCCGAATTTAAAAAAAGGTTCTGTAGTCCGAAATTTCAAAACGGTTCTATAGTCCGCAACGGATACCGTGTTCTTTAGTCCGAATTGGTAAACGGGTTCTATAGTCCGAATTTTTTTTTATCATTTGTTTCAGTGTCAAATTATCAATTGTTAAATACAAATCCGCTGAAGTTCAACATGGTTGGTTTCTCTGGATATTTTCCGTACGTACATTGACGTTCATCTTTATTCTGGTGACATTTTCTTCTTTTTTATCCGTTTTTCTTTCCATTATAATATTAATATACTAGTAATACTCTACGATGTATTCGAGCATTGTCGAGTTCAAATTTTCATAGCGCCATCCCGCCATGTAAATGCTGCGGCTTTTTTGAAACATTAAATCAAATTTAGTCATTCCCACAAATTACAGAATAGTTAAAGTTTACCATAAACTCTGCTTTAGTATTATCTAGCTAGAGGGCGCAGTAAATGTTAATGTTTTTAAAAAATCGGACTATAGAACCTTTTTACTGATTCGGACTAAAGAACACGGTATCCGTTTCGGACTAGAGAACCCTTTTTTGAATTCGGATTATAGAGCCTATTTCTATATTCGGACTATGGAACCCTTTTTAAAATTCTGACTATAGAGCCTATTTCTATATTCGGACTATAGAACCCCTTTTTAAATTCGAACTATAGAGCCTATTTTCATATTCGGACTAGAGAACCGCTTTTAAAATTCGGACTATAGAACCTTCGAAATAAAGAACCTCTTTTCAATTTTTTTTCGGACTAGAGAACCTCTTTTAAAATTCGAACCTAGCGAATGCTATGAACACATGTTCGGACTAGCGAACCTTCGTACTAAAGAACCTTCGGATTATAGAACCTTCGGATTATAGAGCAGTCCCCATAACCATAATCAGCTTTGTTCTAGAATTATTCAAAATGACTCAAAATGAGTTACCGGGTCAATATAAAGTAACTTTATAGCAAACAAAAAATGCAACTAATCACCACAATAACCAGAGACCAATACGTAACAAAAAAATTCTAAGTCTAGAGAAAAACACTGTCAAAATTTTTTTCTAGAAAGACTCAAAATGACTCAAAAGGATTTACTGAGTCAATATAAAGTAATTCTATAACAAAAACATGCACCTAAAACCCATAATTTGCTTTAAAAATAACCAGAGCCCAATACGTAACAAAAAAATCTAAGTCTAGAGAAAAAATACTGTCAAATTTTTTTTTCTAGAAAGACTCAAAATTACTCAAAAGGATTTACTGAGTCAATATAAAGTAATTCTATAACAAAAACATGCATTTAATCATGATAATGTCCTTTTAAAATAACCAGAGGCCAATACGTAACAAATAAATTCCAAGTCTAGAGATAAAACACTGTCAAATATTTTGTTCTAGAAAGACTCAAAATGAGTTACTGGGTCAATATAAAGTACTTCTATAAAAACACATGCACATAATCTATAATAAATTACTGAGTTTGGCGACTTGGTAAGGCTAAAAACTTCTACGTTTTACATTATTTCGGAAAACGGATTTTTGCGTTGCGTAGAGTAAAGTTGTCCGCACCCCAATAAAAAGTCCAATTTTGTTTTTGTTTACGTTAAGGGTGTCAAATTATGTTAATTAGTTTCAAAGCCACTAGCAGAGCACCTGCATACTAAAAAATGTTGACATAGCCTGAATTAGGCCTTCTATCCTGTCATCGGTGTGAGGATATTATGCCTGTAGTCTCAACTATTACATGACACAGTAGAAGTATGCCTGTAGTCTCAACTATTACATGACACAGTAGAAACTCAATTAACATCTATTGTTTATTCAACTAATTTATCAACATTAGCATGTATTCTGTGTTTTTATGGAGAACCTATAGTCAACAGTAGAGTGTTTGTTTATTGAATTAGTTTGTAAGTGAAACTTTTGAAGGACAAATTAATCAGGGTTGTAACTTTATATGAAATAGAGTGTAAGGAAATGTGAATAAAATTGTTTCAGCTGCACAGTGGTGTAGCCAGGACTTTTTCAGAGAGAGAGGGGGGGGGGGGCAAGGCAAATTTCATGGGGGGATTGTCACAAATGAGCTAAAGAGTACGACAAATTTATCCAAGATGGGCTAACAAATAAAAAGTACAACAAATGCATAGAAATCTAAAATATCAGATCAGCCAGCAGGCCACAGGGGGCCAAGAGGGATGCGAATAAAATTGTGTTCATCTGCTCAGTGATGTAGCCAGGAGGCGGGGGCAGCAAGGTACATTTCACGGTGGGGGACAAACTTGGATGAAAATGATAAAAAATTAGCTAAAAGGTACAACAAATTTGTCCAAAATGGGCTAAAAAGTACTGTCGAAACAAATGCATAACAATCTTAAATATCAGAGTGGCCAGCATCCCACAGGGGCAAGACTTCTCACGGTGGATATGATATGGTGTCAAGAAGACTTGCTTCGATCAATGATCTAATTTCAAGCCCTTGATTTATATGGAAAAGATACTAAATATTATACTTCTAAGTTCTAAATGATAATCTCCTCTCATACCATTAATCACATTAAATAAAACATTTACATGTACACAAAATATACAAAATTTACCAACCGCGAAAGACCCTGACCGCGAAAGACGGGTGACCGCTAGTATCCATAATTTGCTTGAAAAACAACCGAGCCCAATACGTAACAAAAAAAATGTATAGAGCCCAATACGTAACAAAAACCACTACAGAGGGAGGAGTATGAATAAAGTAATTTTAATCAAATTTTAGTTTTGTTACGTATTGGGCGGGATGAATTATTTTTTGCCACTTTTTGTTCTAGGTAGAAGAGGTTGAGCCCAATACGTATCAAATTGATACGTACTGGGATTTTTGTTACGTATTGGGCTCTTACAAACGTCTAGGGTGTGTAAAGCACTTGTTGTGGTGTACCAAGTAAATATATAACACGTATATAATGAACAGTCGTCATATACCATCAAACAGACGTCCGCACAATAATTAATACGAGCACACAAATTCAGCAATATCAAACACGAGGCTTATGACTTTATATATCTACATTCGCAGGTGGATGAGCTATTAATTAGCAGGTAGTGAGGTGAATAGGAGAATTCTACTGATTTGGGTCATATTTGGCAAACTCAGTTTCATAAGTTACGTGATGAGGATCTCCCTCGCTCAAGAAATAATTATTTCTATCACTGATGAGTGGTCATTTTGTTGATGTCCTCTGGTGAGGACTTGGACAACATCTTAGAGGTTGGAAATGAGGCTGTGAGCAACGGCAAGGGCAATGGAGAGGGTGGAATTTCTAGGCGTATTTACAATAATTATTCTGGTACCAAACTTGACATAAATTTCTTCAAGCCATATTTGTTTGCTGGTGATGCAATTACTAACTGCAATTACTCGATTTTTTTACTTCCGAAGTTTGAATTCTGTCATTTTCTCAAAACAAGAAAACCCAATCGATGTTCAGCTAAATGAACATGATGTTATCAACAATTCCTTCGATGGCAAAGCCTCTTAAGGCTTTCATGTTGGACCCTCATCCGCTGTACACTTCAAAGTTTAAGTACTGCAGCTAGTATGTTTAATTAATATGTTAAATAATTTCATTTGAAGTCAAAGAAACGTCAGCTAATAATCCATCAAAGTAAAGCAGCATTTCCAATTTATGCACTTTTGTACCTATATTAAAATCAGAAACTCCAAAACAATATTTAAACTGGCGGCAATTCGATTGTATAAATATCACAAGCATTAATTCATCATTTTGTGACAAACAATATTAAAACACAAACTATTATTATGAACAAGATGATCGGATATGCAATGTTTTGAAGGGAACCTGTAAAACGTTTCACGTGTCATGCTGCTATGGTTTTTTTTTACCTATGCGATATATCAGTATTCTATTCTAGGGCTATAGAATGCCATTAAATTATGTTTTGGCGGCCATTTTGAAATACGCCCTCATTTCACTGAAGTTGGACTCAGAAATTATTATTCAGCATCCTCATAAGTACAAAGTTCAGTCGATATATCCCATCAGTATACTTTTCTAGGTCTCTAGAATGCCATTCAATGGTATTTTGGCGGCCATTTGAAAACCGCCATCTAGTGAGAATTCCCCACCTTTTCCCGAGGTTGGACACAAAATGTTTTATTCAGCACCGTCGAAAATACAAAAAAAAAAACATCTTCAAACCTTCTCCGCCTCGTTAGTCACACGGGGTTCTATAATATGTCTATATGTATAGAACTTTATGACAATTACTGTGCACAATGATGCAAAAACTGACATTGTTCCAGGATTGCAAGAGCAAATCAAATGGCAGCTCATTTTAGTGGATATATCCCGGGTATACATTAGAATAGTTAAATAAGAAGGAATGGGATAGATTTATAGGAGTGGTTGAGCATTGTTATACATCTTTCTCGTGTAGTCTGATTCAATATGGCAAACAAACAAGTAATCTTGACTGTTATCGTTGTTTTTACGTTTACCGATGTGCTTGAACCTAAATAATTAAATCTATATTTGTGATATTTCATAAAGATTCTGCTAATCTGATTTAAGTTTCCGAGTTACATGTTTAGTTTAGCTAGATGTAGGTCTAGTTGGCTACATTGTCAAAGTTGTAAAGCGGTACCTCTATAATGTAATATGTTATTTAGTGCATGTATTCTTGAGGTTCTTATTCGAAGGGGAGTATCAAGATGTTGATCCTACAACATTATTCATAAGGCCTTAAAAACAATAGTTTGATTGGCGTAACTCAACCGACCCTAAAATTACGCCCGAACCTGACTTTTGTTTTTGTAAAAACAACAACAACAACAACAACAACAACAACAACAACAAGTAACGCAATTTACAGCTTTAAAAGCTTTAAAAAATTCCCGACCGACCTTTCATAATTTTTTATGTTACGCCAATAAAACATTTTTTTAAAGGTTTACATGCTCGATTTGCATTATCATAATACGCAAATTTCTTTGATAGGAACCTTTAAGCTTTAAACTGGGGTTTTGATTTGATTCAATACTACCTGCACAGGATGTGCATTTTTTTTAATTTTCTTAAAAACAACAACAACAACAACAATAAAAACATGGTGAGTTATTTTTTTAAACTAGGAGAAACATATTTGAATTTGAATTTTGTTTTGTAATTTTGTTTAATTTCATAAGCAGCTTTAAATCATGAACAAATGATAGCCATAAAATGTATGCTTTACTTTTCTTACAAATTAATCTTTTGTTAGGTGATTGTACTTATAAATGAAACTTAACTGTATAGGTATAACGAAATGAGACGTGGTCTGATCGGGAAGAGCAGCAAAGGAAGTAGTGAGTTTCCTGTACGACTCCGATCATGTTGCAGGAAGCAGAGACCGTCGTACGTTTCCTGCAGTGTTCCGTCAGATTTATTGCCCGCTTTGTTTTAACTCTACAGGTTCAGAAATAAGTTTGGTTACACAACTGGGTTCTTTCAAAAAGGAAAATGATGAATCACTAAATTTGAAGGAATATTATAATATTGTAATTAAAGGATTATTTAAATTCCAATACGGTATATATATAAGGTAATGTGTTTGTTTAAATATTATCACTGCCTAATGCAACTCATTTGGCATAAAAAAGAGACCTTCATATGAAACCTACAGGGTATAAGAAAATGACAAAACAGATGCTGAAATTTTGGACACACTTGAACGAGCTTCCTCTTCCAACCAGACTAGATTTCTGAACAATCACTACACCAGAAAACAACAGCTAAACCCAGCTAAAGCCTAGTTGCTCAACAAGTTTTCATTGGTGAAACTTGCAACCTATTGCATCTGTTCACGGTCCGACCTTCTTTTTTCCTGACAATAGGCAATTCTAGTTGAAATACATACACCATCTGTACATGACCTTACACTTCCACCCAGGAAGTGTGAATTACCTGATGGGTAACTCCATTTGAAATCTGCACACCCTATGTGTGAGATTAAGGTCATGTTTTCCATAGGGGGTGTATGGATTTCAGCTGAAATAGCAGAATGACGACTCTTTTATATCGTTTTATCTTAGCAGGATTTGTGTCGTAAGTCTCGCGTTTATCAAATGCTTTTACACGATGGTACCTGTCTGTGCACAGCAATTTAGTGTTTGAACCTGGCACATGTGATGCGGTGTGATCTAACAGTGTGCATTTTGTTTGTTTTACTTTTTGTGAAAACTGTACTTTAATTCATGAAACCATTTTAGATGTAGCATATTTGATTCCTTGTTTTGTTTCCATTTTGTAATAATTGATTATTTTGTCGAAATTATGCCTGCATTTCACCTTCGAAAAAAAAATCAATATAATGTTTGTCATGTATTAGAGAGAATCCCCCAATTATCGTGTGTTGATCCTACGTAGGGCCTCCTCTTTCAGACGACTTATCTAGGCTGTACCATGTTATTAACTGAAACGGGACAACAGGGCATTCTGTTTGCTGGCTAACATGATAGGTATTTACTGGAATTACTCCACTGAGCCCGCCATACTTTCTTGCTGTTATCCCTGCACTATATTTTCACTTTGATTTGTTACTTTCAGTTCGTTCTGTTAAATATAAAGCAAACCGAATAAGTGATACCAATTTGCAGCAGTTTCAATGGTAGCCTATACACGTTTGTTTGATAGCATGTCAAACTACGTAATTTTTAAGAAAAGGTAAACACTGATGGCGCTATTTATCTTAAATCCTGGTTTCGTCTTTACAAGGGGTAGACACTGGTATAATAGTATTAAAATATTAGAAAAAGAGTAACAAATAACAACGAAACTTACAAAAAAATCATGAAATGTTAGGAATAACTTATATTTTGTGGCTAAATTTAATTAAAAATATATGTAAATAGCGCCTTCAATGTGCACACAAACATACAGTTTATAGAATAAAAAATAAGAAACGAAAATCTATTGTTAGAAAGAGCTGGAAATATATGTACGTACAGGGTATATATTAGTGTGATAGTTGCTGGTAATGTCCAGGTCTAGAATTGAACATTGTATGTTTTGTTAGAAAATTTAATGATGATATCAAACAACCTTGTAGGAACATACCAGTATGAATTCATTGTGGTAATAGCTTTGTGAAGTTAAAAAAAGCAGGTGCTAAAATGGTGTGACGAAAATACCATGCTAAAATATTGGATTTCAATTGTTGCACTAAATGACCTACTTGGATTTGAGAGATCACTCAAATTAATCATAGTACTACAAGGCGGTAAGGATGAATTTTTTTCGTCCGAGAAAAAAAACGCGCAAGTTTACACCCAAACGACTCACGATAATTGTATATCCAATCTAGGGTGCGCCCATTGTTTTGATACAATTTTTCAGAAGCACTTTTGATCTAACACAAAGTTAGTCTCGGGCCAGACTGTATGTGGCTGTCACGAACATACATTGTTGAGAGGATCGACGAGTGTCAGACCGACGCAAACTGGCTGTGTAGGAGACTAACACAAAGTGTGGGTCGTGTGTTAGGAGCACTGAGCAAGACGTCAAAGTTAGAAAGGCATGGAAACTTTCTAAGAAGCTCAATAATACTTGAAAATCTTCCTTACCCAGGCACCTCAAAATACACTTGTTCCAAGCGTCGTGTTGTATAGTTGTGAAACTTGAACCATTGCCAAGGAATTCAAATGCTTTCTAGTACCTCTTATGTGCAGATAATGTGGGTGTTTATGAGTCTTTGCTTAATATTAGTCTCCGTAGAGACAGCTGTGGAAGTATTTGACAACCTTCGGTTGAACTGATATAAGTACATTTTTTGATTTCCGAGTGATTCACTATTTCATCTAAACACACGTGAGTTGCGAACGTTTTGACTTATTAAGTGTATAAATGTGCATCTTGTTTGCTGCTTCAAACACCTGTTAACAGATACTAGTCATATATAGTCATTTATATAATACTGCTGGTTAAATAATAGCTTAAGTTGTTTTTCTACAACCAGTGACGTGCTTACACTATATTAAATCAATCCATCGTCAGGAGATACAAAAAGCATATCACATATAATTATGTCAAAGAATAGCAAAGTTTGTCGAATTCGTGAATCTACCGTTCGACTATTTTTCTACATGCGATTTTTCATGAAAGTGGGTAACTTTAGTTTAGAAATTTTTGGTGATATTTTATTGTTCTAACCAAACATGACAGAGCCATCGGTACCCCCCATGGTACCGATGGCTCTTTCTTAACATTTAAAGTAATTTTATAAAAACAAAACACTCGATTTTGTTTCTTTGCAAAAAAGTGTTTTCCTTTTAACTATTTGCACAACACGTATGATATGTGCTCCATTGTGATATGCAAAAATTCACTTTTAAGACCTTATCCTCAACAAAAAAATGTCAAATAAAATTTCTACACCTCAGTATTTGATAAAAAAAACTTTGTGCTATGAGTGAATACAGATCAACAATTTGAGACCGCGGAACGGATTAAAACCTATGTATATATTTCCGTAAAAAAAGTCTTATATCTGAAGATCGAAATGGTATATATTGCAAATTCAAAAAGGTATATGAAAGCTGATTTACTGTGTCAATATATAAAGTACATAGTATGTAATTCGTGCATTAAAACGTTCAAAAATTAAAGTTTCCGGTAGTACAGTACATTCAGAGACACAAGATGGTATCGTATACATGTCACAATTAATTACGTTTTATATGTCAAATTATTCCATATCATAATTTCGTTATTCTTACTACATTACAATGTGCACATCAAACATTGCTGTTTATTACATAAAAGCGAGTTCAAAAAAGCCTTTTGTCTTACAATAACTTATCTCCGATCCTATTAATAAATGTTACACAATACATTACATATTCTTTGTCTGGGGAATTAAATCTAATTGCTTATTTTCAATCATTGCCAATCAGAGATATCCTCAATAACATAGTTTTAATAAAACGTAAAATTAAACAACTTGATGTCAAAAACAATCAATAATTATTTGGGATAATTGCAAATAAGTTTATACTCATGAATCTAAGCTACAGCTGGTTTTATTATTTTCCTGACTATGATAGTTCGATATTGAAAAAGATTACTTTAACATTTTGGAAGGACTTTTCCCGAAAAGGTCGTTTCACCTTAAAAATGAAAAGAAGTTAAAATAAATAATAAAAAAGGAGGAGATGAAGTCGAAGAAAACGTAAAAATTAACCAACGCGTAAAATCTTTACGATTCGTACATTCAGTTTTGCGTAAAGTGTGTAAAACGTGTATTGATTGAACGCCTCTACTGCTTTTGTTAACATTATTAACATTAAAATACTCGAAAACTCTTACAATTGCAGCCTTATAATAGTTTTCTATATAATATTTAACAAATCGCAATATAAAAACTACAAACATTTTAAATTGAACATAATGTGTTCAATTTAAAAGTTCAACAAAAACCTCTTATCAATATACTTGAAAAGTAGCGCCTGAATTATTATCAAGTATTAAGCATTTACACCTCAATGGCATACATTTGGGCGTCATGGTTACCATTTCTTTTACATTTTGAGAGTTTGTTAATAGATATAATTGAGACATTATGCTTTCGAATATTTCAAGGTTATGTTATGTTTTGTGTTCGTAGCGCATTTAGGTCTAATATGAATGGAACATGCTAAAAATCATAGCCTGAGAAACATTACTGAATATGAATCGGAATGAAATTAACACGAATAAAAACACTTGTCACAACTACTGGCACTCCATAATCAATGGCATTCTAGCAGTATACTCTCAAGACGTGCGAGCGAGCAATTATTTCTTGACATTCTTTTATATTTTGGTAACACATTATTGCATTAAGTTAAAGCAACACGGCGCCATTATGTGAAGTACCTAAAGAACGTGTTAAATTGTGGGCTAAATAAGTGGATGCCGTTGCTTCATGCAATGTATGTAAAATATAGTTTAAAAGTAAATTTGTACATATTGTTGCAAAAGCACTTGGTAATTGTTTAGAGTAAGTTATTATTATTACTTGTTGAACCAGTTCATCCATACATCACTGCTGGCAATGAAGTCTCGTGACGTATGGAAAAATAATGCAAAAAATTGGCTCTGAAATAACCCCAGAAGAAGGTACATAAATGCAAGCAATGAAGTTAGGAATTAAATCAAAATACTGGACTTACTATTTTTAGCAAAGCTACGTTGCGTGTGATACCATCACACTTCATCAGGCAACGTAGCTTTCGTATACTACAACTGGATGACTGAAAACATTCATCAAAATGCAAGCAATGCAGATAAAAACAGATAAAATTCAAATAACCATACCTAGGGGTAAAATGCGTAAAGGAAGATCTAGAACAGCCTTAATTTCAGGGACTAAATTGCACAATCACTTTTCATTTAAATACTGAATATTCAATGGGAATATAGGTTATCATAACATCGTTCCAGGTGCAGATGATGTACCCCACCAATTTTAATTTCCTCTGGTCCTCTCCTATGGGAACCAATGGTAATCTAATATATAACTGTATCGCCTGTCGGTTAATCACTGCTTGCAACTTTAAATCTTACTTTACGTACGTCGACGCTGGAAATATGCTGTTCCCATTTTTAGATTAAGTTAAATCTAATCCCGGTCTGGCATCTAATCGATAGTATGCATGTTTTGTTCTGGTTAAAGCATTTACTTTAAACATTATGAAAATCATTTCTAACAGTTTTACTCAAATGGAAATGTTAACTAAACTAAATTTTATTATTATTAACTACTACTTGGCATAAGATATCGCGTCTTAATAGATTGAAAATCTGAAAAAAATATTTCGTATTGTTTTACATATTACAGGGTTTATTATTTTTTTACAGTGACACGTTTAGCTGTGTACATTGAGGCCAAGAAAAGTAGGTATTAGACAAGAAAATTGCAAAAGATCAATTGTTTCAACTGTGATAATACTGAATCCCGTCATTTTATAGTCATTTATTTTAATCATTAATTTTGTTCTGTATGTGTTCATATTGAATGTATGTCCTTTTGTCGAATTGCAATTAAATATTGTTTACTTTTTATCGGAGGACAGGGGATTCAAAGTCAATTCCAGTTGCTTCAAACCCGAATTGCCTAAAATATTAATCTTACGAGTATTCTTGAAAAACAAATACAGACTCTCTGGGATGTAGAAAACTTCTGCCATCATCATTTTTTAAAGTACTGTAATTTCGATGTTCAATTTTGATCCAGATTTGTTTGTTATACAGGGTGTCCCAGAATGATTTGTACCGTGTTTGCAAAAATAACTAAAAATAGAAGGCGGGCAGTGTATCTATTTTTGATACCTGCATTATAATGCTGGACATGTCTCCTACTTATTCTGTTAATTTCAGCACGCTACCTTTATTTGTTTTGGCGTGGCATGCAATAATGTAAAATCGATGAAAAACCTGCTTTTCATTTTCAGCGCAAACGACTCGCATACCCTTGAAAATGGCACGATACGATTAAATAAAGATCGTGGGATGTTTGGCACAGCATTTCGACGACAACTACTGTTGGGGTTGCACTTAAAGCTTGCCGGACAGCTGCAATGTTCGCTCTAGTTCTTACAGTCTTACGAGCACCTGATGCTTCACTCTGCCGATTCCTGACAGTTCTGTGCTCGCCAAACTTCTTTACGTTATACACTATCGCTGGAACTTTACGTTATACACTATCCTTTGACTGGAACGCGTGCTCGCGGAAATCGTCTAATGAATCTTCTTTGCGTCTCAACATAGCTGCCGGTTTGCCAGTAAGTTTTTGAAAGAAATCCACGCTGCTGTACAATAAATTGAGGAGCCATCTTTTCTGTACCACAACCAGTTCGACCTCTGCAAGCATTTCAAATGACATGGACCTCACACCACAATAACTATATTTAAAACTATCGCCAAAGAGAGAATGGGATTAGGCCGCAAATCCTTAATTCCATATAATGATTGCTTCGTAACGTCATAAATAATAGATAGATATCGGCTATTTAGTGGAAATATGAACAGGGCACAACTAAAATACCTGCATAACTTTTTCCAAATAACTTTGTGCTGAACGGTTAGTAATGTTACAGATTTTCAAAATAGGTTGCGTTGTCAAAACTTAGAATTCACCATTTTTACGCAATCTTCTATAACTTCTACTAGAAACGTCCAATTTTTAAAATCTAAAAAATCTGAGAAAGCTAAATATATGTAAAACTTAAAATGTAAAACAATATGACCATTTAACATGCCCTTCATACCTAAAAATGTCCATCTTTCCCGGTATAGATCATTCTGGGACACCCTGTATTAAATATTACATTACATTGTAATTCTGGCGATTATTAACATTGGCCAGATCTCTTTCCTTTCAATTTAAGTAAGTACACTAAGCCAAAAAAGAAACTTTTTTCACAAGGTCATATCTTAAAATCCTGCGCATCCAAATGAACCTAAATTACACACAGGATTACTTCAATACACTACTCTAAACACATGTCAGTATCCAGCTGTTGTGCAACTGACACAACAGGAAAATGCACTGGCATTGAACAGTTTTCTGGACAACATTCACAGCCCAATTAATGGCACCCAGCACAAGAAATCTGTGAGAATGCGGCTAAGATCCTTACACAGATGACAATTTCCAAAGAGTAAGTGGAATAGTGTAGAACAGGGCTGATTTCTGCTTTTCACACACTTTATTCAAGAAACAGGTCTTGTTCTACACTATTCCACTTATTCACAGATTTCTTGTGCAGGGCGCCATTTATTGGGCTGTGAATGTGTCTAGAAAGCTGCTCCATGTCAGTGCATTTTGCTGTTGTGTCAGTTGTATAACTGCTTGGTTACTAACATGTGTGTAAAGTAGAGTATTGAAGTAATCCTGTGTGTAGTTTTGGTTCATTTTGATATACGTGATTTTAAGATACGACCTTGCGAAAAATTAAAAGTTTCTATTTTGGCTTAGGGTATTTACTTTATATTAACGTTACTGTGTGTATAATACTTGACATCAATAAGCAGTTCAAGTAGACAATTTTGTAACGAGTACTCATTGCATTTAGCAAACAATCAATGCGACTGTAATTATTCTTCATGGTATGAGTGACACTATCAATATCGACTGCTTAGTGCCAGAAGTGGGTAAGTGCAATAGCAGGAAGCTGTTCCATGTCAGTGCATTTTGCTGTTGTGTCAGTTGGACAACTGCTCGGTTACTAGCATGTGTGTAGAGTAGAGTATTGAAGTAATCCTGTGTGTAATTTTGGTTCATTTGATGCACGTGATATTAAGGTATGACACTGTGAAAAAATTAATGATAAGTTTCTATTTTGGATTAGTGTATTTACTTTATATTAACTTTCTTGTGTGTGTAATACTTGGCATCAATAAAGAGTTCAAGTAGGCAATTAAGTAAAGAGCACTCATTGCATTCAGCGAATAATCAATGCGACTATACTTATTCTTCATGGTATGGGTGAAGCGCTCCACAGACTCCGAGTATTGTACGTACAATATTGTATGCAACATATCTACGTAATTTTATCTATTGCCATTCTATTTCCAGTAATGTTTAAGTTCTAACGAATGTTTGATGACGAAAAATCGATAATATGTTACATGTAATATCTAGTAGAAATATATTATCGATTTTACGTCATCAAACATTCGTTAGAACTTAAACATTACTGGAAATAGAATGGCAATAGATTAAACAACGTAGATATGTTGCATACAATATTGTACGTACAATAAAAAGTCTGAATACTGCTTTACACTATCAGTATCGACTGCTCAGTGCCAGAAGTGGGTAAGTGCAATAGCTGCCCTTTAAACATTTGGCAATTTATACACCGTATATTGTGCTACACAGGGCAGCTACATATGGCAGCTATTGCACTTACCAACTTTAAGCACTGAACAGTCAGTATTTATATTACTTGTTCTTGATCTCATTTAACTTAATTTAAGACGTTCCAAGTGGCCATGAATCTCATAATAGTTGTTAAGGATCAATGCAGAATCCGAGTAATGATTACACCATGGCGTCATCATAAGAGTAACGCTTCAAGACTGATTTCAGTTTAAAAGATTTTATTATAGGATTTATCCACCTTTATGTGACAAATTCAAAGCCAAACAAACACCAAACGTCCTCGACATTTACGCAAATGGTTTTAAAAGGTTACCAGAAAACGTTTAAATAATATAAAAGGAATATAACGGGTATAGGACCATTTTTTATAATGACATTTTAAAACTTATTATGGAGTGTTTTTAAAAAAACGTTGCCATGACCTTTACAACAAACAATATCTAAAACCAAAATATAAAATTGTAAACTTTTTAAAAACGCTTTGTGTTTGCTGCGAACTTACGGTGGTTTTTGAAAGGTTTTAGTGACTGTTAACAAAATTCATGGTGTGAAAAACTACACGCTTTTTTATAAAAACATCCTAGAAAAACGTCATCCCTTATGTTATAAACCAACTACTGTGAGTTTCAAGTATGTCCCTATTTGCGCCAATTATTTTGTTTTCCAGCTCTAAGCGATAATTGTTCCGGTAGATTTTCTGCAAACCTCTAACTCGTTAAAGGCCTATAGCCATTTTTCTTGCAGCGCTGATATGTTTTTGTTTGATATGATTTAGACGTTAGTAAGTATAATACTAAGGTGCCTGTATATGCCAGCTACGGTTACCTTCACCTTATGAGGTATAAATAGCTGAAAAGCTGCAGATTGCATAACAAAATCAAGTCTCGTTTTGTTATTATTGGTTCATCAAAATATGTACACCTTTATGCGTAGAGTGCATATACTGTAAAACCTAAGGTGCCTGTGTATTCTAGCTTCGGTAACCTTCGTCTTATGAGGTATAATTAGCTGAAAGCTGCAGATTGCATAACAAAATCAAGTCTCGTTCTGTTATTATTGGTTCACCAAAATATATGTACACCTTTATGCTTAGAGTGCATATACCATAACAACTCGATAGTTAGCATATGTGCTTACTATTATACTTTGGTACAACTTTATGTTTTCAAAAGCGCCAGATAGAAAGCACATTTGCTAACTATCGAGTTTTTACGGTAATATATATTGTATATCAAGCATACGTAGAAGATAACATACCAGTGATTTATACCTGTGATCATCATAAAACTTTGTTAAACTTGATATATGATATTTTAACCTTTTATTTGTATTTTTATTCAGTTTTTGTTGTTGTTTTTCGTTTTGTTGTAACATAATATGTGTCTATTTCCGTCCTTTATTTTTTTGTTATATATATTTTATTAAAGCACTTTGATTGCAAAGATCATATGGTTATGGTTATTACATGCATTACACCTCATATATATTCATAAGAGAAGGACATCAATTCACTGGTCGTTCGCAACTTCATACAACCCAAGTAGATTTACCTATCCCCAGTTACCGGACGATAGTTTTGCACCCTATTCATGATATCAGCATCCTTAGAGACAGAAGTTCGTATTCTCTTTCGTAAGCGTGTGTTTCGAATCGTGAAGGTAGGACTTGGTATTTTATATTGTATCATGGTTCTCCGTATGATAAAACGGAAATTAAAATTTTATTATAGCAACAACCAATGGCCTGCATATCGAAGTATATATGAGTAGCATTTGAAAACCTCTTTCACTATCAATTATTAGGTAATTCCATTAATGATGTGACAAATTTTTAGACTTACTGGAGGTGAGGTGATTAACAATATTCAATTTAATAAAACTAAATCGAAATATGTTAAAGAAAAACACTATTCACATCTGTTTTATCCTTTTAGCGTCCGAAAATTGAACGTTAAGGCAAGTCTTCTAGTCCGCATGGGAACCTCATATTATTCACCTAACATACGCAATCTATCACTAAGTACTTGTTGTGGGCTCAAATTTCACGTGACCTAGTTTGTATAAAACGCCTTAGGTTAGGTTATTCGATGACTTTAGCAGTTATGTGCTTTGCCTCGGACTATTTATGTTTGAAAAGTATTCTTAAAGGTTTTTTATGTGTATATTCACTGCCTAGTTATTTATATATACACGAGATTATACAATGCAAACACACACATCCCAACAAAGATTCGTCGAGATACTAATTCCCTAAAATATTGTAATAAACGTCATCATTATCATCATCTTTGTTATTATCTTCATTAACAAATAATTATCACATTTTACCATTTGCATTTGAATACTGGTAAAGTGCTTGCCCATGAAAGATATAAAAATTAAATTTTACCATTTGCGATTCTGATATTAATCCTACTGGGGCACACTCACCATATTGCGTTTACATCATTGTGTAAGATATGACATCTGGGGCTGTTACCCAACGCCTTACGATTGATTTAATAGTGGACCACGGGTAATAAATCAAATTTAAAATCGAACGTAAGGCTGTGTGAAACGAAGCACTGATGCTATATGCCAATATATATACCCAAATACGAATAAACACTTATATCTGACAGGAATCAAAGATCTTACCCTTATAATGAATAGAGACTATAACAACATTAACTTCGTAATATTTTTGTATTTTATTTGTCATAACACCCCGGAGGTAGACTGAGTGGAAGTGTTCGTTGTTATCGGCGTGAATACTAACTCTTTACTTGGTGGACGTGCGGTGACGGCAGATTTGTTTTTCTTCCAAAAGCCCCAATTTTTCGGTTTGCCCTCTGTAATTTCAATTTACTAACCGTTAACCACTAATTTAAATAAAACAGTTATATGTTTCGAGATAAATGTTGTCGACTGTTGATGCAATATTAATATCCTTCTCAAAACTCACGAGTAATCTCATAGCACATTAATGACATCTGACTCTCATCATTTTTTATTTCAGCGATTTTCAAATATTCTTTAACAGATTTATATAACCAAGGAAGCGCCATGACACTTTTGAAAGATTATGGTATTATTGCATACATTTTATCCCATGTGTCACCTTCCAACATGTTGTGTAACCATCAGTATGTAGAGGATTAGCGGTGATAATTGGAGTATTAGAGAGCTTGCGATTTCCAAACGTAGACATCGGACGTACGTTGATCTATTCAAAACCACTCTCCTGTATCGAAGCGAGGTCACGTATTTAGCTATTTTGAAGATATTCCACGTGCGAAATCGACGTAGATACATCGTTGAAAATGCATAAAATTTGTCCATTTCACAATATGTTAAAGACAGTCAAAGATAATGAACATACGAAGGAAAGTCTAATTATTATTATGATCCTTTTTGTTTGTAACAACTCATTATAATAAAGGTACAGCGATGTGTTAAAAATGGACTAAATTTAAACGCAATATTCATACGCAGAGATTGTCTATTGAAATGTGTGTGATACCTTGCGTATAAAAAATTAGCTTGCGATTTGACATTTTGGACTCAACGTAGCATTAAAACGTACGTTCCACCATGGTTCCACGTGGAAATAGGCTGATTTTACCTCGAGTCTAGGTAAAGGAAACGTAGAGAACGAGTGTTTCTCTACGAATGTTATAATCAAAATATCATGTGTTTTTTGTACAGCTGAGGGGTGGTGCAATAACTTTGTGTATCCCCGAGGTGGTGAAGTATTATAGGGGGGGGGGGGGGGGGGCAAAGATTGGTTGGCAGGTCAAAAGGGGGGGGGGGGCAAGCATTTTTTTGCAGGTCGAAAGTTGGGGGGGGGGAGGGCAAGGAAATTTTGGCTCAGATATTTTAGGAACATTAGGAACGCGTTCAAATATGCAAAATTCCTGATCGGTTATTTATGTATTTATTTATTTATATATATATTTATTTATTTATTTATTTATTTATTTATTTATTTATTTATTTATTTATTTATTTATTTATTTATTTATTTATTTATTTATTTATTCATTGAACCATAGATGTCAAAGAAAGGATGTTCACTTACACCTATAAGATTAGTATTTTTGAAAAGAGCTGTATTGTATTCAATCTATGTTTGCAGACATACACAGGTAATTAGTGCAATCTGCTTGTGTTGGCATGGTTGGGCGATCTATTCAAACAATGTATTCATCTATTGCGATTATTACGTCACTTCTTAACTTATAGAGGCCCTGCATTCTTTTATCGATTGGCTCCAAACAAAGGATTTGAACCGGTGTCCTTCACCGTAGTTATGGCGGAGTGCAGTTCAACAAAAGCATGATTGCAATCAACCACGACATTTCGGCTCACACACATAAGAAATGCACTACGATAAAATAGGTTGATGAAAACAGTGCAACAGAGCATTAATGCCCAAAATTGAAAAGCTGTATAATTTATAAACAATATACACTACACATAAAAAATACTACTACAAGGGATTTTCAACATATAAGAATCCAAACAATCAAGTACCAACATGCACAGTTTTGTCCTTATATCACTTTTGGGTTTATAACAAAATGTTTTCAAGCCTCTATCGTGATTGGCAGCTGCATAAGACATCTCTTTGATAGCTGATAATGCCCATCTATTCACCAAGTGGCTATTAACTGATGAGCACTGTCATTATGCTAATATGAAATCATTGTTTATCAACAAAGGCGAGGGACTCGTCTGTCGATATGCTCAAACAAACCGCTACACTGTTCAATGGCTTTCTTGTACTATATGAAATATGGTGGGCGATTTGAAATGCACGTGCCCTGACCAAACTACGATGCGTACGCACACTGCAGGGCAAAGAACAATGGAAATTGTCATAATTCGCGCGCATACTGCCGGGCAATGACGTCACATTTCAAGTGGTCTATACCCGATCAATGTTGGAGTTGCCTATAGCCTATATGTTTAAAATTCAATATGGCTACCGAACTGTCATGTGGTCCAGTGGATTAGTGTGCTGGACTTCTGTATTCTGTATGTAGCAGCGGCGTGGGTTCGAGGCCCACCTGTGCCGAACTGAAATTCCTTTTTTTTTAAATTTAATATTAGGGAAATGAGACTGGGCGAATTTATGTATGACGTAGAGAGGATTAAGATCCCTTTATTTATCCCTGCCCCCCACCGACTACCCCGGGCTGATTTCATGCAAAACAAATCACCAGATGACTGACAATAGGACATAGCGCCACAACACGAGCGTTGGTAAAGTATGTGGCCTCACTGCAATACATAGCTACGTAAAAACGTACGTGTTAACGTACGTAAAAACGTACGTCCTACGTCTACGTTTGGAAAATCGCAATCTCTCTATTATGATTTCATATATTTTGCAACCCAATTCCTATAGCAACCCCTATGGCTGGCACACATTACATACATATGTATGTGGTAACTGTTTTATCTCTCAACCACGTCAAGCATTTAGTTGTTTGATTCGGGTATTAAAAATCCAAAAATGAAAGTTCCCCATGATACAATTATTTCAGGTAATGATTAGTATAGGAACAGGTTCATCAGGTTTGGTAATTATGCAATCTAAACTAAAAGTTTTTGATTTGTCCAAACCAATTTGAAGAAACTTACGTTCTTGCTGCAGTTTCGTCAGTGAACCACTGACTTTTTCGAAGCTTGATGTTGTTGTGATGATCCAACAGCTGATGACTGGCGGGAAGTTATGTCACTTCTGGCAGCGATGTTAGTCTTGCTAGCAGTCTCCAACAGTAGATCAAACACATTACTTAGATTGTAGACCCCTCGTCTCTGTTCATAACTAACAAATTCTATTTTGTCGGCACGTTCATAAACGGACACCCGACAAATCCATCAAACTCATGGTTTATAGAAAAAAAGATCCACACAGACCACTTGTCTTTCAATTCCCACCGTCCACCAGAAAATGGATGTCGTACGTACCTTACTTGACAGGAAAGATAGAATAGTAATAGAGGAGGAGGACAAAATCAAAGGGGAAGCGCATATATGACAGGCCCTAGCCAAATCTGGCTATCCCAAATGGACAATAGACAAAGTCAAGAAACAAATGGAAGACAAACAACAAAGAAAGACTAAGCAAAATAGGTCTGGTAGTAGGCCCTATGTAGGAGTGTAGGAGTGTCAGAAAGAGCAGAACACTCAAGAAACATGACATTGCAACAACCACATAGGACGATCAGAAAAAAAAAGATAAACAAGATCCTGTCAAAACCCCGAACGGTGTCTACGAAACATAATTATGTCGTTTAAACAAAAGAACTTTCGGCACACGTTTGAATGAAGTCTTAACACAGCTTCCTCTCTTTAAGAAAGGAAGAAAGAAAGAAAGAAAGAAAGAAAGAAAGAAAGAAAGAAAGAAAGAAAGAAAGAAAGAAAGAAAGAAAGAAAGAAAGAAAGAAAGAAAGAAAGAAAGAAAGAAAGAAAGAAAGAAAGAAAGAAAGAAAGAAAGAAAGAAAGATAGAAAGATAGAAAGATAGAAAAAGAAAGATAGAAATATAGAAAGATAGAAAGATAGAAAGATAGAAAGATAGAAAGATAGAAAGATAGAAAGATAGAAAGATAGAAAGAAAGAAAGAAAAGAAGATAGAAAGATGATGAGAAAAGTTGTTTTCTCGGGATTTGACCCAATGACCCCTCTAGCGCAAACCAAGAGAACGAGGATAGCAAGCAAAACGTGTGCTCGTCACCCAGCCAACGGTTTCGTGCATATTAATACCCTATCTGCTTTTTAATTTTACCAACGTGGAAGGAATGAAGAAACAAACACATAAGATGAAGAGAATATTATAAAGAAGATAAAGAGAACAGTTGCTTTTCCCGCCCGGGATTTCACCCACTGACCACTCGGGTGCCAACTAGCAGAAGTGGCTTAGCAAGCCAAACGTGTGACCGTCGCCTGGCCAACAACTTCGTAAGTATTATCTAGTAAGTTTGTCATGATTACGCAATCGGGTCACGTGGGATGCATGGTTTTGCAGTCGCATTGTGCTGCATGCTGTTTTTTGGTCTAGTATTGTTAGTGTTTTATAGTGTCATTTAAATAATTATTTTTGTTCTTACACAGCTTTACCGTTTTACTTGAAATATGTATCATTTTGCGCCCGAGTTTTCTTTCAACTTGCCCTCTGTCATTTATTAGCACTGAGGATGGTGACAGTTTGAACATTATTCTTAGCTTTTTTCTCAACTAATGCTACGCAACTTAGAATTCGCATACTTTTGTGAAGTCGACGCATAAATCCGGAAGAGAATAGTGAAGAAAGCATTTCATTCTAAAGGTCAAGATGGTGATATTTGTTACAGGCATGGATAAATGTATTTCTTATCTCCTGGATTTAAATAAAAGATATGACAATCTTTGATAACGTAAGAGCCGTCTACATGGGATAGGTCCTCAGAGTTTAAAAGTGTGGGCTGATCCTTTTCCTCTGAAATCATTTGGGATATGTTCTTCAGCTTAATTCTCGTATCTCGACTCAATCGAGTATTTTTTTGTCAAGACATTGTGTTTTATGGCAAAGAAACATTTGAGCATGAATAACATTACATGAGAAAGAGGATTTCGTTTGTACAATATGTTGCAATCAAGTTAGCTTTAGGTTCAACTATGTGCCATGGTGTGTTGAAATGCGTGTTCGAGCCAGCCATTTTATTGTTGACGATTGTTCTCGTTGATAAGTGATCGCAGTTTAAAATTCTATTGAACGATGAATTTTACTGCAGCTGTTTCCAGTTGTTTAGACATCAAATGGACAAAGAAAAAACCAAACTCAAGAAACAAATGAAACCAGATGGAGCAGTAAAAAAATTATAAATAAATAAACGAAGACTCGTGTGACTTGGTTATGTTCTCAGACTTATAGAAAACACTTCAGCAAGACCAACAGTGTTCCAAATGCCAGTAAAGAGACCAAGGGGCCGACCAAAAACCAAATGGATATTGTCTATTGAGAACGAACTGAGAGAATGTTAATTAGATATAACTATTCAGAGGGCGCGTAAACGAACTATGAAATGAAAAACGAGCACGGAGAAATATTGTTAATAGCGCTATGTTAAATAAAAAAAAAACACATGATGATGATGTTGCTGGTTTGTACCGATATAGAAACGGAGCTATCTGCACAGCAAACACAAAAACGTTTTAAATAAGTTATATTTTGGGTTTTGGTTTATGTAAAAACGTATTAATAACATTTAAAAATGTCGGGTTATATAAAGGTCATGAAATCGTTTTAAAACGTTTTGTATGAAAACACACTACAACACAAATTTTAAAATGTTTTCGAAATGTCAAATGTTGTAAACTTTTTGCAAACATTTTTGGCCAAATATTTTGTCAACACTTAAATAACATTATGTTAAAATATTTTTGCACCCAGCAAACACAGAAATGTTCTTAAAATGTTTTTTACAAAACGTTTTAATAACATTTAAATGTCGGGTTATATAAAGGTTATATAAAGGTTATATAAAGGTCGTGAAAACATTTTAAAAACGTTATTGCAAAATATGTTTTCAACCCCAAAATAACATTCTGTTTTGAATGATTTGTACCAAGTTTTCAAAAATGTTTTTGGAATGTTATTAAAACGTTTTTATACCCTTTATATAACCCGACATTTAAATGTTTTCTGTAAAACATTTTGTTTGCTGTGCAGTAAATTACCAACAAATGTTATTTAATGTTATGAAAACGTTTTATACCATTAATGTACCCTTTATATAACCCGACATTTAAACGTTTTCTGACAACCTTTTATAACCTTTTGCGAATGATGTCGAAAACGTTTTGTGTTTGCTGGGTGATCCATAATAGTAGATACAGAATGTGGAACCCCATGAGACTAACGAGGCGGAGAAGGTTTGAAGATTTTTTTTGTACTTTCGAAGGTACTGAATAAGAACTACACGTGCATAATGTTTTCAAAATTACCAAGTACGTTTTATGTGCTCATGTGGTTTACTGATAATCCAACAGTCTATTATCACAATTTGCACAGCAAAATTAGTAACTCTTGAAGGAATTCAGCTGTCATACAACTAAAATGTGACCATATTAAGGATAAATCCCTCAACATCTAGAGCTACTCAGTGCGTGGCACATGTCAATTCCAATCCAAAAGACATCTTTATAGTTCTTTCTCTAGGCGAAAAGGGATACTTGTAAATATTTGTCTTTCATTATTCTTCTTCTTCTTCAATGACATTCTTCTTATTGTAACCTTTTTCATTGAAATTATTAATTTGATAAACAAAATGTTTCGGTGTCCGATGCTAATATTTAATCAGTTTAATACAGATTGTAAAACATATATCGTGAATGCGTGACAATCACATGATCTTAATATTGACAATTAAGAGAGAAAGAATAATGTGATGCTCCTCCAGTAAGGGTTCCAAGTGTAAAAGCTCCCTGAGAATATCTATGTGCAAAAGTATTTAACTATAATAAGCAGAGTATGATAAGATGATTAGATTGATAGTTGAGAAATATTCAAGCAGGTTTTGTTATATATTTGGTTTAGAATAGTTATTGAAGAACTAATGGAGTTGCTTATTAAGATTCGATATGTAAAGCAGCCAAGTCTATACAATCATTTTTGTATATATAAACCTTTCTATATGTTCTTCAAGATATTGGCAAGTTTATTGGTGTCATATTTATCGGTTCATCCACATCGATGTTAAAGTCTCCGAATACATAATTCCACACCCAGGTAAACAGTGTTGACAAGGTCTGTTGTATTAAAATAATTGTTGGGTATAAGTCTAGCTTTATCGCCAGTAGCTGGATGACATGATGAAATACAAACTACCTCACTACAAATGAGCTTTGCACATTAGCCTCTTAACTTATATACATCAAACAACTTAAAGAAGTCAGGTAAAGGTAAAACATTTTGTTGCAGCTACGTGGAGCTAAGATTCGTCAGGAGCTATCTAGTTGACATACGAATAATGCTTTCTTCAAATAAACCCGATAAAGCATGAAATCGTATTACTTTCAGAAGGCAGATACACAACGTAACATAGGTCATCCCTGAAAATCGGTGACATTACTACTTCGTTAGATCCAGACGAAATTAATTCGCCAAATGACCATCGATATAGCTTCTTAACTTAAACTATCCTTGTTCATGTTGTGGCAGGCTCGGAATAACGTTAACAAAGTAGGCAAGAAAATGAGAGCAATATTGATACCAAGCCTTGAGCCTTCTCGTATAAATTAAACTATCAATGACATTCTTGTTATACTGAAAAGCATACACTTTTAAAGATAACGTTTTATACGCAGCTGCTCCGGCAACCCAAGTGTACTGTCTGTTTGAGATTTTGACAAAGTGTGCTGTACTTTTCAGCATTAACTTTTAAGTACTTTAAATATTTTAACAGTAGCTGTTGAGGAAACTTAAGTATTTCTCTCACTAAATCATGATATGCATGATATATTTACCCCTTGATATCAAATAAAGTCCAATTGATAAATGTCATATTAAGATGAGCATGTTATCAAAAGTATGAGTTGCATAAATGAAATGTTCTGATTGGAGTATGCCACAACACATTGTAGAATTTTCGCTACGCTTGGGATTTGCGATATATATCATTTAAAGCGTACGGATTGGTCACATAGTCACGCATTGTTAATATGTAACGCGTACAAGAACAAAAAGTGAATCCTGACATATAAAATACTTTGCAACACCCGTACCTTTGCTTTTAATTATACATGTATATTTTTATCCCAAGGTTTCCAAGGATAAATATTAAGAGTATTCACTAAAGAGTATAAATGTGACCTACTGCCACGAAAATAGTCAAAATGAGTCAAAGTTTCGAGACATCCTTGTTGACTGAGTTGATGTTATGTCGTTCGTGAATGGCCAATTGTGCCACCATTCACAACGGACATTCAGGCATAGGTGAATCAAAATAGGTGCGTGTGAAACAAAGAACACCAACGTAGTAGCCAGGGCGTCTCGAAACTACCAACTTGCGACTGTACTCTCATTTCGTGGTAGCAGGTCACATATGGGAAACATATATGAAATGGAAAACAACTGCATTACCTGTACCTCCACAAACATCAGCACATTTATCTTTCGCAATCGACCTACATTATCTACCAGGACATACCAGTAACCAAAGGAAAACACTTTAAAATTTCAATAAATATCAATAGCTGTCGACGTCAAATTCTATTTAGTTTAATATTGACTCAAATCCGTCTACTTGGCCCCAATGTGCTTTGTAATTTTATTTTATATATAGCAGCAACGAAATGTCACTTGGAACGATTGACAAATTCAGAAGGATAGATTTGCAAACGATATGCACTCAGAACGGTGGTCACCAGCTTCTATTGTTATGCATAGTCGCGCTAAAAGTCGATCGATACTGTTGAAATCAGCACAATTCAGAAATACGCCTTTTTTGCTATGAAATTCATTTTCTCGTCAAATATAAAGCAAGACTTTATTTTTTAATAATGTCAGTTAAAAACATAGTGCTTGGATATACTTTTTTTAGAAAAAATCTTGGTGTTAAAATTAGCCATGCAACTGTGTCTTTCAGTGTAAGATTTTTGCTTTTTACAGACCTCAATTTCGCCCGCGAGCTTTTTTCGGAATTAAATGTTTTTTGTTTCAAACTATAGTCCGCTAAAGAAAATTATTTCCCACCTCTGTGTAAAGCACATCGTGTGGGTCTATATATTATAGTTTCGTCAGAATATCCATTTCGTCTGCACCTTGTTTCACTTGCGACTGCCAAAATATCCAGCCAGTACTTCATTTCTAATATAACCAGCAGAAATAATCTATATTTCTATTGTGGCTTGCAAAATCCAAGGGTACATTCGCGAGTTGATTTTGACAAAATTGGTAGTCGGAATTAAAAAATGGAAACCGAAATTCTGACAAAACTTTGACATATAGCTTTATATGATCTGCTTTAGAAAGTTAGAAAATATCTTTCGTTTGAAAATTCTGTTAATGTGGAAAGCAAAATCATTTGACCCCCCCAACCAAAAAGCTCGGGGGGCAAGTTGAAGCCTATGAAAATCGAAAATCTTACATATTTACAAGTATCCCTTTTCGCCTAGAAAAAATGTCACACCTAAGTTTAACATCAGGGTTTGAAAAAATATACAGTTCTAAGCATTATAGTTTTCTTCTGACATTTACCGAAGAAATGAAAATTATTGCTTTTCATTTGAAAGTGAAAAGGTGTAACTCACAATTTTGCTCATTTCAACATCAAATTTGATCGTTCGTATTGCCTCATTAAATGACTGAATGAGCCCTGTACAACAATAGCCATCGGTTGATCACCGTTCTGTTCATATTTTGATTTTGAGTTTTCATGAGAAAACATGTCGGACGAGGCTGTCGATCTCGTCCCACGATTAACAAATAAGATTTAAAAAAACCGTAGTCAGTCATTAACACCTCTTTACTTTAATTAGTTCTTACGGAGCAGATTTTCTCTCTAGCAATTACGTCTTATGTAATGTAATTAAATACAACAAAAAAGAAATTCCCAGTTTTATTTTGATCAAGCCATTTCCATTAAACTAAACTCCTCCACAAGCTGAACCGTTCTGATCATATTTTGATTTTGAGTTTTGATGAGAAAACATGTGGGACGAGGCTGTTGATCTCGTTCTACGATTAACAAATAAGATTAATAAAACTGTAGTCAGTCATTAACCCCTCCTTACTTTAATTAGTTTAATTCTTACGGAGCAGATATTCTCTCTAGCAATTACGTCTTATGTAATGTATTTAAAAATACAACTTTGTAGCATATTTTGTATGTATTGTGCACATTTTAAAATCAGTTGTGTGTAAATACAACAAAAAATGAAATTCCCAGTTTGATTTTGATCAAGCGCATTTCCATTAAACTAAACTCATCCACAAGCTGTGTTTAAGTAGAGTAGTACGTATACCTAATGTGGTCATGTCACCCTTTTATCGATAAATACAAAAAATAATATTAACAAACTAAAAATAAAAAGAGTGTCTTTGAATAATTTGTGTACATTATTCATGTAATTTATTTATTTATCTTTTTTTTTTAGTTTGATTCAGAGGAATTGGAATTTAATTTGTCCATAACCGGAATAAAAATACAAAATGCAATATTTTATAATTTCTATGCCAATTATAAAACGGGGGTTACAAAGGTATTCAGACCTAATGTACATGCGAATGCCTGCAAAAAATGGCATTATCGCTGAAATTTTATCAGATCCTTCCTTGTTTTGAATTCATACATAAAATAATAAAATAAGATAATTATCACCCATATCTAGTGAGAAAGTTTTGGAAATGTAGTTGAAATCGAGCAACGAATTTCTCCAATTACATAACGCGTAATAATTGTAGATGCAAAATACTAAGATCCAAATTGCAAACGTGAAACATGATGCTTAATATGCAATCTAGGCGTACATATTAGTCTACTTAAAGCATTCAAATTCACACTTTGCTGCTTAAATTTAAAAATAAAACCACTTAAACTAAAATCTCAAATTGCTTATTGATGAATGTAGATGTATTCGAGGCCTCGGGTGCCAAATATATAGGTTGCTTAAGGGTAGATATTGAGAGGGCTATACAATTATTAAGATTAATGTATTATTGAGTAAATAGTAACAATAGTTTCTTTTTCTCACTAAGACAGCATCATAATATAAATAGGTTAATTGCTTTGATAAAAATCAGTGTTAAATATATCAATATCTGCGAGTTAAGCGAATAAAGACACTGAATTATTTAATATTCCATTAACCCATTTGTGTTTAAGAACGATTATCGCAATGTTAACAGGGTTTTGTAACTGCTAAAAAGTACAAAAAGATACACTTAGTAAATCAAAATATGCGTATCTCGTATATTCAGCATTAAATGAAAGAACGAACATTGTAAATCGCTCGGAAATCTAACATGCTCTTGTCTCTGTTCAACCGGAGGTTGTCAAATACCTCTTCAGCTGTCTCTACGGAGACTAATGTTTAGCAAAGAATCAAACGCCCACATGATCTACATATTAAGGGTACTCGAGAACATTATCCGAATGCTTCTTCAAATGTCGAACATCAAAAACACTCTTTCTGTTAACTTTCTCGTCAAATATCCCTAAATAACTCCAAACGTTGCTCCGTTAGTGTACGATTTCACCAATTTCTTATTAGCAACAGAAAACAAATTCCACCGCTTTTCCCATTTACATCAAGTGATCCTCTAAATCTAAGTTTGTTAATTAGTGCAACAAATGAACGTTTGAGGATGTCTTCGTTACAGCGATGTCGGGTGTCGGCTTTGTTAGCTTCAAGAGGCTCTTGCCGCAATTTATTCATAGAGTCAAGTGCATTACACTCAGCAATTACTACCAGTAACCATTTAAATCACTATAAATTGGTATCGGTTATTCTGTTCGCTTTATTCTGTTTATATTTAGCTGATCGTACTGAAAGTAACAATAACGAAAATGTGGTACTGGGATACCAACAAAAAGGTATGGCGGGCTCAATGGAGTAGTACGAACGATGAATATATGTGACGTTAGCGAGCACACGCTGTTGTAGTCCGGCTGCCAGTGGATATGACGTTGTTTTGGTGTCCATAGATTTGTTTTTGATGGATATTGCTTCTCAAGACATCCAACCTCAAAAATGTAAGGAAACATCATACACAATCCAAACTATTATTTTCTGCATGGATTTCCTGTCACAGATAGGTAAAAGTACACTTTTTCTCGATCGCCATGACAAGAGGATTAATTTGGGGAACTTTTCAACAGCATTTGAGCAGTTGGAATTTTAACCTCTCAGTCATATCTCAAAATGCTCAATGCTGACAGAGGTCCGGTAAACTTATTTTTGAAGTTGGTGGTCTTGAGAAGCAATATCCATCAAAAACAAAACTATGGACACCAAAACCAGCTTCTGTGGCAAAATTGAGTTTGACATCCGGACTATTGTCCTTTTTTTTGGATAGCAATCACTATAATTGGATACGATTATTGAATATTTTATTTGGTAACAGTCACCAATGGTGAGTCAGAGAAATATCCATTCAACCATGCTAGACTGCAATTTAGCAATAATATTGTAAAATAAAGATTGATAATCTAATATTGCTCGAAAGAGATTATTGCTCTAAATTTGTCTGTATTATATTTTTTGCCATTGGCTTTTCTGAAACAACATCTTACGTGTTCTCTACAATGTGTATGTTGTAATGTTGAGCCATTCTTTACTTTATATACTTTACGTTCGCTCTCTTATTATGCCCTTTGGGGGGTATAAGGGAAGGCATATTAACATATTAAAAGCCAGTTATTCATAACTTACAAATTAATGTATATACTTTGACTGTCGAAGTCAAAATAATCCTAGAATTGCGTACAATGTTGTAGCATCAACATCTCAATAAACTGCCCCTCAAGAGCCTTCTTTACGTGCGTTAGATCACATTCATATGACATTAGAGGGGCACTGCTTCAACTAGACCTACATCCAGCTAGACACACGCAAATAAACAGGTAGCATGGACATTTAAATCAGATTAGCAGAATCTTTATAAAAATCGCAGATATAGCTAAATTAAATTATTTAGGTTCATGCAAGCACATTGGTAACCATGAAAACAGCGATAACTGACGAATGTACTAATTTCTTTGCAATATTGAAGCAGCCAACATGGGGCGGATTTATGATAATGCTAACCACTCCTACGACTGTACCTAAATAAATAAATTTCGGTTATTTTTACAGCCTATCTCAAAAAAAAAAATTGTGCAAGTGGAAAGCGCCATCTTTGTTTGGCAATTAGAAAATACTGCTGTGACATGATGCTTACATCATCGTCAAGGGAGCAGTCCTAGCTTTCAAATACCGTTTGTCTATTCATCTTTTTTTTGACAAACTAGAGATCTGCTTCACTAAACACAAATGTATGAAAACCCTTTTGTGCCACTTTTTAGAAAATTGAATATAATGTTATACAAATACCTGTAAAGTACAGTTAATAAAAGAACATTCATTTGTAGGATTAGAAATGATTATGTAACAATTTCGCAGTTTGTAATTATATTGAAGACGATAGGATGCATTACTACAGGTGGGGGTCACGTAGAAGGAGGGGGGGGGCTGAGTGACCAATGTACAAGAACAATATTGTTAAAGACCAAACTGTAAAATGGACTATACTGTTGATTTCAAGCAATGTCGGATTCAGCTGCTGTATACTCGGAAATATTATAATTTGTACTTGATTTAATGAAGAATCATCAATGGATTTTAAATCTTTAGTGTAAAATTCCAAACGTATACGATGTGCAATATTTCGTTGACATGATTTTAATTTTACAACAGAGTGTGCAATATTTGTTTATCTTTTAACATGTCTTGAGTGACAAAGAGAACAGTATTTACCATCATAAAATTATTGACATGTACATGTATTTAATTTTACAGCAGAATGCAGAATATGAAATATTTATTTATCTTTTAATCTGTTTTAAGTGGAAAAATAGAATCATTATACATGTATCGTGGTAAAACAGTAAAAACAATTGTTGTGTAATCGATTTTGATTTCAGGAAGGAACTCTTGATAAACTTGATGCTATCATTAATTTACATGATTGTACATCCCTTTTCTCTAGTAAAAGTGGCACAATTGTGAGTTAACCCTTTCGTTGTTAACTAAACATATATCGAGATTAAAACAAGCAAATTGAACAGAACAAACGGCATTTGAGAGCTACGACGGCGCCCTTGACATCGATGTAAGCAGCATGCCACAACAGTATTTTCTAATTGCCGAAAATTTTAATAATGGGCTCATAATTTGAAATAGTAGTTCCTGTAGGACTGTAACGAAGCAATTAGTAGTTGCATTTGTTGATAAAGTCTGAACATGTAGCACTCAATAGCTGGCATTTTGTACGAACCGATCATGTCATTATTCTCTGCAATCCTCTGCAAATCGCGGCGGCGTTCTTAAATCTCTATTACGACGATTATGGTTGCGACAGTCGACCGTGTGCTATGCTTTAATAGTGGGGCAAAGTTGTGTAATAAGTTTGACTGGCAATTATATTATTGTAATTTTTGTTACAGCTCTGTGAGCGGAGCTTCTCGGAAAAAAATAGTATTTTTAGTCGTGTCTTAACGTATTATGATATATTCACGAAACAGCAACTGACTTAACTTGCGCAAAGAGTGTTATGTAAAGAATAATTAAGTATACCAGTATTAAGTGCCGATTCCTCGCTAGAATAATAAGAAGTACCAAATAACCGTTAAGGAGTGATAGAACAGTCGTTATTACTATGTCAGTCAATATGCCTGGGGTGGTTTAGCTAACAAATATTGACAACATCGTGAGTGTTATTACGTGGAGGCCATAAACACTGGTTAAATATTCACTTCACTGGCCGCAGTACCAGAACATAATACAAAATATCGACGATATTTGTATTATCTTCTAGAGCTCCTCGGTTGTTGACCATACCTAATGAAGTTTTACAATATTGTTTGATAACATGTATAACTGTGTAATTTTTAACTAAAGTTAAACACTGATGGCGCTACTTTTCTTAATCTTGTTTGCATCAGGGATACACACTTGTATAATGACATTAAAATTTCATCAAAATGTGTAACATATAGCAAGGAGTTTTTCAAAAAACTTTTTATCAAGAAATGATAACTTATATTATTCGTTTTATTGGGTTACATTAAATTCAAAATATATGTAAATAGCGCCATCAACTTACAAACTTACACATACACACCCCACACCCCCCCACACACACCCGCATATATTATTGGATAAAGGTAGGAGCCTCGGATAATAGCCCCATGCAGGAAAATAGCCACTATATCAAATCAGAATTATGTATCCACATCAAATGTATAACAAATTTAAGATAAGTCTTTACTCCACTTATTTTTAATGTTTCATGAAAATTGAACATTTCTTATGTTTTTCTTTATTTTGTGAAAATTCCCTAATTTTTTCTACAAATAATTATTGCCAGCCCAGAGGGAATGTGATATGGTTTCCGAAGTTTGAGGGGTGGTTAATAAGCCTAATATCTAAATTCTCTCGCCAGATTTTTTTGATAAAGTGTTTATTTTTTGAGAAAATGATTTTTTCCATTTTAAATTAGGGAAATCTAGAAACACCCATAATTTAAAATAGAAATACTTTATTAAAAAAAGCTGGCGAGAAAAGTTTCTAAATTTAATAACCTTTCATATGACTTGTTAAAATTGGCCCTATAGTTAGCTCAGACAATAATTATGAAATTGGGTCATTCAGTGTTTCTAGATCAAATCAAGAAAATTTGAGCAAGTACTAACATTACCTTCAAATATCCCCTTTATAACTGGCCAATATATTGAAAAAAAAGTCACTAAAATTATTTGGTAAAATTTTTGTAATAAAAAGATCCAAAAAGCAGTTCTTTAAATGGGTTATAAAGGAGAAAAAATAATATTCAAACATAGTATCTATTTTCAAATATTTACCAATTTTAGTGAACGAGGCTTCATGTCAAAACCAATGGAAAGTCAATGGAGTTTTAAATGATAAACAATTTCATAACTCAAAAACGCTTTGTTGGCAAGAATTAAAAATTGGCAGGCAAGTTTTTCTCACCCAACTACACATCTTGTATCATTTTCAACCAAATCTGTGCATGACACCGTAGCCGATAATACTACCTAAAGATTACCCTAAAAAGCAGAGAAAAAAGTGAATCTAAGTTAAACTTAACTAAAATATAAATGTGTGTATGTTATTGTGATAGCTATTGGCATTGTTAAGGTCTAGAATTGAAACCTATGTTTTGTAAGAAATCACATCCCGTCAAACAACCGGTTTAAAGAATCAAATTTTAAAACTTTAATATTTGAAATATCATCAATTGCTACCACAAACGTAAAGAGCAAATAAGAAATTTTAAATTCAGTTATTACAAAACCATGGAATTTAGAATGTCTTTTTTCACTTCACACCATTCTCCAAAAGGTAATTAAAGTGAAACGGAATACAGCGTTCGAATATTGATTTAGGGTAGTGCCACGACCCATACAGTTGGGGAATCACTGCACAATCTAATGTATTTTTATCGACCAACTCAAAAGCTTTGCATTGGATTCTATAGTGTGACATACATTGTCTCTGTTTTCTTTTTATATCAAAAAATCGGGAATCTGATGTTAATGAACAATAAGAGCTTCAGTTTGATTTTAAGGGATATGCCTATAGGAATAAAGACCAAACAAACATATTCTTGTTTATGCCGTAATATTGTAGTCTTTCAACCCTTTCACAACTTCAGCTGTGCAACTTACAAAAATTCCCGCTGAAAAGTGGTTCTTTTAATTTTAGAAAATAAATGAAAAATCGCTTTGGACTTTTAGTACTGATTATACTGTAGACGATCACAGACTATTTTGTACTGATCATACTATAGACTATTGTGACGTCATTGCCAGACAGTTTGTCTGTATTATGGCTATTGTTCCTTGTCTGGAAATATGTTCGGGCTTTATGTTATGTTCAGGGGCCGTGTTTTTAAAACTCCCGCCTCATCACAATAAGGCATAGGACAGTGTACTGATCGCATTGAGTTCAGTCAAGCATATATTCCAGACCAATCCTTTTCGCCTCATTAAATATGTGTCACATTAGGTCAGGGACGCTATTTATAATGGTTCGAATCCTTTTATTTGAGGTCAATAGATAAAAGAGAGGCATTGAATTGAATCAACACAGGTGTTGCTCTAGATATGATCATCAAATCTCCCATAGCAGATTTCACACAGGAGGCGGCTCTTGCTCATTCATAGCGCTCAAAATTCCATATTGTAATAATATTGGTGATTACAATCTTAGCAGCGGATAGGTGTGCGCCGTGTTCGGGTGCAACCGGCCTAGTTGATTCATAGCGCTATATAAATCTAACATGAATTTAATTTTGTATATATATTTTCAGGGCCGGATTTACCTTTTTGGGTGCCCTGGGCAAGGCCAAAATTCGGAGGCCCTCAAACTCACCGTGGGGAAGGCATATGCACTCAAGTGACCAAGTTTTGGTTTACAAATAAGGGGCCTACAATAAGATGGATTTTACTAAGACATTTGCGCAAGAAGCGCGAGAAACATTTCGATTTCAGACAATTTTAGCCCAAAATGAAGGTGAATTTTGTTATAATTATAAAAGGCCAGTGGGCGCGAAGCGCGTAAAATTTGCAATGTTACTTAAATGTTAGCATATTTTGGTGCAAAATATGGTGTATTCGGGCTAAAAAGAAACATGCACATGCCAAATTGGGGCCCCCAGATTTCGGGGGTCCTGGGCCCTGGTCCATCTGACCCAATGGTAAATCCGGCCCTGCATATTTTATAAATATTTTTGTTAACATTATCTAATGTGGTGCTTAGGACTACTACATGTGGAACCGATGCGAAAGGCCGGGTCTGCAAAATAATGATCAGTGCATGATGGCTGTAGAGATTTAGCTTCATCATGTCCATGTTCAGTGTAATCAAATGAAATACTAGGCCTATATACGCCGTAGAAGTGACGTCATAATCGGATTAACTACCATAGCAATAGATGAATACAATTTTTGAATAGACCGCCCTGCACTACAAGTAGATTGCACTAATCACCTATGTATGTCAGCAAACATAGATTGAATACAATACCGCTCTTTTCAAAGATACTTATCTTACAGGTGCGAGTAATCAGCCTTTCTTTGACATCTATGGTTCAATGCATCGGTAGGCCTACCGCGTGAACGTTGTAGTCCAGGGTGGTATAGTCAAAATTGTATTCATCTATTGCTATGGTAGTTAATCTGATTAACTACGTCACTTCTACGGCGTATAGCTGGATATCATAAAATCGTGGAAAATGGTATCGCCTATCGCAAACCACCAAATCTGTCGTAGGTTTGAATTGCCAATATAAAAACCGTGAATTTAGTGTCACACATCCACGACTTGGTTTGAAATAAGGCGAGCCTGACGCCAGCTGACGCCATTAACAGTTTTGGGAATATAGCACACCATTCGGTGTGCAAACTTGTGCTAAAATGCAATTAAATAACTAAAATCGGATTACTGGAATAACACCAAACAGCAACGGACATTGAGTAAGGACTACGTGAGAAGTTTGGGGTAAGTAAAACATTTCCTTGTTATAAAAAACAGCTAAAAAGCTGTCCAAAATTGCACAAGGCGATATATCTCGAAACTAAATTTTGAGAGGGCCTACGCTGATTCTTTTAATTCTAGTTTAAAATCTATCCGTCACCTGCAGTCTGATATGGTATCTATGGTTTCATCCAATTCTTGGGAACTAATGTGGAAGGTATTTTGGTTAAAAAACCCGATACTGTTAAAAATATCGATATTTATGCAAGCGACATTTCTATCGTGTAAAATGCATTGAAAATTGTCGGCTAAAGAGTGCATAAATAAAAATCGCGAACAGTAATATCAACAATAACTATCTACATTCCAAGCGGAAACGCTTTTCAAAAACATACAACCTTTTTTCGGGCAATCGCTGAAACCGAAATATGCAATTCTAGGCCATCTGTAAAAAAGTGCGTGAACGTTTGTGACTATGAACTTGGGTCACCGAAACAAATGTTTATATTGGTGTCAGGCCTTTCAAATTGATACAATAATTAGCCCTACAATAATGGCTTTCATTTTAACCGTTATTTGTTAAACTGCGATTTTTACTTTTTTAGAAATCAAAGAACGTATCAAAAAACTTTTTGTAGATCGCTTAAAAATGGACCCATCCCTTAAAAGAATATAGTAATCGCTTTGCGCTCTTGATCTGACTGTGATGCTGCTATCTTAATACTAATAACGGCGTGTCCGTCCGTCCGTCCCTCTGTCCGCGCGCTATCGCGTGCGCGTGGCTCGCTAACGAGTGCTCGCGGCTCGCTAACGCGTGCTCGCGGTGCGCGTCGCGTGCGCTATCGCGTAGTGCGCGGAGTACCGACGGGCGCAGTGCGAGCATCGGAAAGCATTACAGTGTGGCTAATCGTGCAGGTGTATCTCATCGGATCAATAGGCCTACAGCAGAACGATGGGTTTCCAGATTACGGCCAAGTAAGCGTCACAGCTACAAAACTACTAAGTTGATTATTGTGTCAAATTGGGTCTTGATCATTGAGAGACGTACATATGATAGTAGTTTAAAAGGTCAGGGCAGGTGGGCCTATATGGGTAACGGGTGTTGGGTAATTAGAGATAGTCCGATCACGAGAACCACCCAACCCGAGAACCGCGAAATCTAGTGGAATATAAATACCAAATACAACTTTGAAATAAATTCTTGATTTCATTTCAGAAAATTATTTTCATTGGCAATGTTTTATGCATGTAAACATTCCTAATTCTAGGGTAAAAGCATAAAACACATTCAGTAGATTAAGGTTCGATAAAATTGGTTCAGTTCAGCTTATTATTTAAGAAGACCTCCGAGGAAATTGATGAAATCTCAAATTGTGAGGGAAATCAACTATGATTTTGACAAGAAAAGATAATAAATAAATCTTACAAAAAGGTGTATTGAAATCTTCAATATTCCCAAGAACCATATGAATAAATTATCTGCCACAAATCTGAAATTGTCCGACTTGAATCAGTTTATCATCAAGACTGGACATCATATCAATTTGTAAGCGCTCATTAGCAAAGTCATAGTTCATTGAATTTACAACCGTATGACAAAACAGGCGAAAATGGTAACTTTTTCCACAGGATTTGCAATTTAAAGAGAATAGGCCATTGCTCATTCTATTGACGCTAGTATATGGACAATATAAGTGTGCTTTTTCATTTAATGATATACAATTTGAAAAACATTGTAAGGAACACTTGAGGTTTTGACTTTTAAAACCTACATTTTGGTCAAAATATGTGCTTGGATAGGTAGTTTCCAAATTTGCCTTGCTATAACATTGAACTGATTGGATGAAGGGAACACTTGAGGTTTCGACAAAAACCAATCAAAGAGGCCCATTTTCTACTAGAAGCTCCACATCTCTTACATTGCTATGCACTCAACCATGTAGTGTGATCAAAGACTGTGCGGAGACAGTTCACTGCTTGCTCGAGAGCTCTTGGACGAAAATGTGTGCTCAGGTGTATCGAGGTGGAAACTGTGCGCATGGTGGTTTATAAGAGAATCGTTTTTGTATAGAAACCTTTCAATTATGTTCTTCAAGATATTGACAAGTTTATTGGTGTCATATTTATCGGGTTCATCCATATGGACGTTCAAGTCTCCGAATAATGCAACCTTTTCTGGTGTCTCACAGGTTTCATCAAGAAATTTGTCAAACTCATTCATAAATTTATATGATATTTAAGTGTGCAATTAGAATGGTAACGACACTATAACGTATCGTCATTGTTTTGAACCAAAGTTAAAAGAACACTTCAGCATAAAAAACGCAATTGCATTGAGTATTCAAATGACCTCATCATTCCCTCTGTAATTCTTGCATACTACTAAGACATCTCCCGGGAAACATCTTCAGAATTCCTGGACAAAGTCACGTGATGAATATTATTCAATATAAGAATATATTGAATTTGTAAAGAAACAAATTTTCACAGCTCTTTTATTATTTAGCGTCCGAAATTGAACATGAAAGGTAAGGCACGTCACCTTTTATCCACAACTTTATTCACCTTCGGCCTTTCGTGGATTACTTGTGGGTTCCAATTTCATGTGACCTAGTTTGTAAAAACGCCTTGGGTAAGATTTTACAATGACTTAAGCGGTTATGTGGTTTGCCCATGACTTTTTTATGTTTGTAAATTATATCCTGTAAAGGTTCTCATGTGTAAATTCACTACTTAGCTATATATGCAGGGTGTATCAAAATTTCATGTATTTGGTCAAAATGCTATAGTCGATAGCTGAATCAACATCTTGTTCTCACACAACTGTAAAAATCACTGGCCTGTGTCCATTAATAAGGATTCAATGGATATTTTTGTGAGCCGAGTAAAAATATAGTTGCGCAAAGTCAATTAATATCAAAGCAACATAAAAATAACATATATAACCATTTCCATCTCCACATACAGGGTGTCCCAAAAAAGAGGCCCCTCATTGTGCCCTCTTTTTCTCCTATTTCTGAAGAGTTGATCAAATATATTTTGGTATGTACAGAAACCTTGAATCGTTAGCTTTAATAAACCAAAACAATTATATCAATCGGCTCTCAACGTTTGAAGATATGCTCTTTCAAAGAAATGTACCCGTTTTTCCCTCTGTCCACGGAGAAGGTTTGGTTACTTCAAAGATTGAAAAGGAGTACACATACACTGCATGAATATCAAACATTCCTCAATGATATCTTTATAAAATAACTTTATTTATGGAATGGGCTTTACCGGTGGGTTTATGGGCAATGGGTTTTGTTAATAGTGTTATTAATTTGTTTAATTGCTTTACTTGCAATTACTTATTTTTTCATGGTTATTTATGCCTTTTTGTTTTATTATGTTTCTTACTTTCTTACTTTTTTGTTTCTTGCTTTCTTTTTTTTATTTACAACATTAGTCATTTCTCTAAAAGGTAGCCCTAAAAGGCTGTTTGGTTTGTCTTTGGTTCTTCTGAAGTGAGTTTACTGTGCTGCTCTGCCCTCTTGCCTCCTTCGCGAATACAGGTTTCAGCCCTGGTCCTCATTGCATCAATTGCGTTGCGTACCATCCTTGTGCGCCGGATACTTGCGAATGCATTCAGTAATACATTTGCGAAGATCTTGGATTTTGCCACAAAGGAAAAAAATCAAGTGGTGTGAGGTCTGGTGATCGTGCAGGCCACTCCACAGCATGAGCCATTCCAACAACTCTGTTTGCTATCCGTGGACAGAGTGAAAAACGGGTACTTTTATTCAAAAGGGCATATGTTCAAAAGTTGTGAGCCGATTGAAATAATTGTGTTAGTTTATTAAAGCTAACGATTAAAGGTTTCTTTACATATCAAAAGATATTTAATCAACTTTTCAGAAATAGGAGAAAAAGAGGGCGTAATGAGGGGCCTCTTTTTTGGGACACCCTGTACATGCAGATATCAGCTCCCCTCACTATTGCATTCAAGCCACATCTTATGAGAGGTCTGTCCTGCATGCCTATGGATGTCAACTTATTTGTCTCTGGAGTTCATGAAGGTCTGCAGGAGGACTTGTGAAAACCTTGTGATTTCAGAGAGCCCAACAAAAAGCAATCCAGAGGTGTAGTCATTCCACTTGGCGCTTCAAAGCTGTACAAAGCTACAATTACTGTACAGAAAGTGGTGAAACTGTAATTTTCATGTAATGTTTATTGAATTTGCCAAACTGTATTTTTACACGACTCACCAAAATAGCCACCGAGTCCCATTCAAATTACCATCTTCACTCATTACACAAATAATTATCACATTTCACTATTTGAACTTGAGTACTTGCAAAGTACTTGCCTATGCATGAAAACAAATCTGTTATTATATTAAATCAATAGTTTTCAATGTAAGGAATATTTATTATTATTTTCTTTTTATTACCATATCCGATTGTGTTATTAACCCAAATGAGGCACAGCGCCATATTGTTTTGATATCATTGTGTGAGATCTAACAGCTGATCTGATGCTATATGCTGCTGGACTGAATAACTTAACCCAATAAAATATATACACCTATATCTAACAGGAATCAAAGATCTTACCCTCTCAATGAAAAGAGACTATAACACTTGCCCACCGTATTATTTTTGTATGGTATTTGTCATAACATCCAGGAGGTAAACTGAATGAAGGTGTTCGTTGTTTATCGGCGAGAATATTAACGATGTGCTCAGTCAACGTGTGGTGACTATACAGTAGCTAATTTTTTTTCAACAAAAATAAAATTCTTCTTTGCCTTTCGTAATTCCAAAAATATTATACCTTACCTCTGTATTTTTTTATTCTCCTGTACTTGGGACTTTGGGGGAAAGACACACGACAGAGATATAAGCCACAAAAGAACTCTTGTGAAATGCATGAAAATGATGCGAAAAAGAAACAAAACCAAAACAAACCCAGGAAATTTCCCGAAAACTTACATCTCTGGTACAAATATAATAGCCACCAGCCCCCTGCTCTTAATCAACTACTGTTCATACAATCAAATCACACATCATGGAAGTTATTTAAAATTAAAATACATGGAGATGATCTGTGTCCAGAAGAAAGTGAATGCACATTGCAAGAAGCACGGGCAGCCAAAAAGCTAGGAAAATACAGACACAGATCAACCCAATAGTTGCATTGACATAATAAACAACAAAATAATGAAAAGGAATCATTATTCATAAGAAAAAAAAGTGGTGAAATCTCTAATATTAGGGAAAGAAAACAAACACAAACCCACCCACACCAACACACCCCTCCACCCACCCCTACACAAACAAGACACACAGGAGACACAAAAACACATACTCAAACCAAAAAAACAAACATAACACAACACACTAAACAAACAAACAAAAACATAAAAGGATGGTGCAATGATGTGGCCTAAAAAAGCAATAACCAAGAAAATCAAATATTAAATATTAAAGGGGTAAAACAAATTAAAGAGGCTTCAAGATCAAAGCTCCATTTCTTAAAATTCTTATTAAGATTTCCATTGCTTTCAGCAATTATATATTCCATGTTTCTAACCAAATTTAAAAACAGCAACCAGATTCGGCTGGGTTTGTGAAATTTACATCTGTGCAAATAAAAATTCAAACACACACAAAAAAAGAAAATTGATACAACTATCATGTTCGCCCTTACCTCTATATCATGATATTGATAACTTAACGCCGATTTCTTAAAAAGATGGTTAAATGTTGTTGACAGTCGCAATATAAACGTCTTCCTCAAATCTCATGACCCGATCTCATGAGTAGTTTCATAATACATTTTATGACATGTGACTTGTATCATTTGAAACATCACGGTTTGATGTGATCATTTATTATGTTTCCTAACAAAACATTATATAACATTCAATTCTATTTTTTATTAACATCAGATTTTTGTTTCTATATCAAATTATTTATCTTTTTTGTTTGTTTTTTCTGATGGTAATTACTAGTATTATTATATAAACTGTAAATAACGCCATCATTGTTCACCTTTACTTAAAAATGTTAACATTTTACATGCCATCAAACAACCGTGACCGGCAAGTGTCAGGACGCTTTGGAAAGATTATTCTTGGATGGCACTTATTACACATGACCATACGTTTCCTGGACAGCAGAGCTCCGAAAGACCCTATAGTTGTCCAAAACAGAGTGCTTGAAGACCCATATTTTTTATAATTTCACGTAATAATAATAATTGTTCATACAAATCTGAATCCTACACCAGATCAGCCCATGAATCCTAATAATTAAAGAACAGTTATTGCTTCACGTAGTTAAGCGCAATAGGTCAGTATGCTATATCTAAAAGAAAGCAATAATACATAATATAAATATAACGTTCAAGGTTAAAAACTTGTAATTTGAAATTAAAAAAAAAAGTATCTGCTGCCCAAGTTATTGATTGACAAATTAAGGTTAGATGCGTTAAGCGAGTTTAGTCGTGCGTAAATTCCAATCACATCTTGTAATCTGTAAAAAATGCCACTTCAGGAGCTATCCAAGCAACGTGTCTCGTTTGTCAATATGAATACAACTCGCGTTAAAGCTTAACTAAACCTTGGTTTACCTCACTTTTAACCCACGAAATTAACACCCAATAAATCGATAGGAGATGTCAGGGACGCCCAGCGGAGGGATGATGAGCAATAACGATGCCCAAAGCAACGGAGTCAATTCAATACGAATCCAAACTGACGTCACTGTCGTCTAAAACATTATATGATAGCCCTTAGGTAGATACAGACGTCAGTGTGGCTTCAGCTACCATTGGACACTTAGAGTCAACCGAATTAAATATAATACACTTGCGCTACTGTGATGCACAAGTGGATTTTAAGATAGTATTGTCAACATTTTGCTGATAATTCGTGTGTAACATTGCTCTGTTGCTGCATCCACTTTAACGCAGCTATTCCGCAGATAAAAATGATCTGTTATAACATTTAAAACTAAGTTTCAGATCAAGATGTTTTTAGAATATTGCAACTGGAATATTTTGATGACTCATTAAGTTCAACATTTTGTAAGGTAGACTGACAATATTATTTATACGTCCTACCCAGTCTCGTTAAGGCTTTTAGCGGGATCCCGCAAAGTGGGGCGTACCTCGTCCCATTTTTTCACATGTCTGATTGTGGCAATTAGCACCTCGTAGGTGTTCCGATAAAATCAATGGTCAATAATAGTAGTGGCACCAGTCGCGGTACGCTGCAGTACGACGGACCTCTGCACCGTGTACATTGAATAAACAATTGGCAGTGATTACTCTGGCTTAAATCATGGGTCAATATAACTGTTTATAAAAGATTCTAGGAAGGTGTAAATGTGTGATAAATGGATGAATATAACTGTTTACTGTTACAGTAACCAGCGACTTTATTGCCAGGTTTTAATATTGCATTCTCCAGATCGGTGTAAGAATTATATATCAATCATATAAATAGCCAAGTAAAATGTGAACCCATGCCATGTCGTGATAATTATTTAGTTATTGCTATCACCATCCTATGGTTGTGGATATTATCATCTATTTTAGTGAAACTATGCAATTTATGATATATTTGCGATATGTGAATTATTTAATATTCAATTTTATTACATCCCAGCGACTCCTTCTGAAACAAAACAGAAAACTAAACAACATCAATTCAAAACACACATAGCGATCAAGATAATTAAAAATTCATGATAGGCCTATAATTATTATTAGTTATTTTCTTTGAACCTCGCCTATTAATGAAAAAAAAAAGAAAAAAATTCTTGGCTCTAATTTACGGTTTGTTGTTATGTGGTTTTCATCTCAATACTAAAGTTTGCGTGTACCCAGGCATCGAGGCATTCTCAACCAGGGACTCGTGGAAGCATCTATGTATAGATGGAGGCCAGCCGCGAAACCCCGATCTACAGCTGTAGCAAGCCTAGATAGCGGCCCGATGCTAGCGGGCCAGGTAGCCAAACTCTTCAGCTCGTTAGATACATTTTCGCCCTGGGTTTTCGCCGTGTTGAATCTCCACTCGTTGCACTCTAGGAATGCTAAAATTAAATAAAAATGAAAGTTTCTTAAAAGGTCCTATTGATGATTCGATCCTTGAAGGTTGAATTAATTGTATTCGATCGACACATCGTGTAGGTCTACCCGCTTTAAAAATCAACAAGAAGTTCAACTTGAAACATGACTGGGAATCAAGCCCGGTCCCCGCACTCCGTGCATCCGCGGGTATTCATGCTTGTCGAAAATTTTGCGAAATAAGGGGTGTTTTCAGATGAAGAAACGCGATTCGCGAAACACACAAAAAAAGGGGTGTTTTTTCAAACAACGTGTTCGCGAAATTAAAAAAAAAAAGGGCATTTTCATCCAGCAGCCTACGCGTTTCTGCCAGAAAAGGGTATATTAGAAATATCGTTCGCGTTTTAGCTAAAATAGGGGTATTGTCGAAGGGCAAATAATTCGCGAACTCGCTAAAAAAGGGTCTTTTTCCCCTAAAAACTTCGCGAAATGAGGTGCAAAAGGGGGTGTTTTTAAAGTTCACCGACAAGCATGAATACCCGCGGATGCACGGAGTGCGGGGACCGGGGAATCAAGTTGAAGTTAAATTGATTTTGATATTATCGACATACTTCATGTGCAAGATATTATCACAAGACTTGTAAATTTTATAGGCCTATCTTGCACATTTCTTACCTGATTTATATTGCTTGTATTGCTATAATCATTTCAAGACATAATTTTTGTACGTTTCAGCAGTGTTTTTCGTACTTTTGGCACATGTTCCCACTACGATTTTTTTACAATCGTCCGATGACGGCATTTTTCTTGTCAGATAGACCTACTTGTCATGCTTGTTCTCCATCTCATCATGACAACACATGCGCACCGATGGTATATATAGGGTCATTAATTTATCTTTTCCATTTTCCATAGACCCTAGAGTGAATGTTGCATCGTATTTCCATTTTAAAACGTAGGCTAGTCATCGTTTTATCTTTGGTATTATATTCTGTCCAAAAAAATGGACCCGTAAAGTCTATGATGGACCATGCTCAAGGATCAGTGATCCCTTGCGCGATCCATGGACATTGCCCTGCACTGCAGCTCGCCTGCCTGATGCCTACCGTGAGCCGAAACATCATCTTTCTTGTTGCTATTAAACCTCCCACGAAGCCTATCGGAGATATCAGTGAAAATCATGGTGAAGGCAGCTTTTCACCTTCGAGGGGTCTGGTATTGTTCCAAAAGTTCGCATCTCTAATATTCTGGCTGACCTCACTAGAAAATTCAATTCAATGAACACAGCCTTGACATAGATCCCGCCAGCGCTCAGCGCGGCGGGCCCGCCATGGAATCCCAGTTCACTATCTGATTCAGGTACATGTACATCATCGGATTTAACATCCATCGCAAAAATGGCTTGAAATTTTGAAATATACCCCAGGAACGAGTACCAGGCCTCACTTGCAGTACATGTACAAAAGTCAATTTAGTATTTAGCACCATGGCATGGCAACAGCTGATTTTCTCTGGAATATTGTCAACAAGCCAATACCATTGGTACATTAATACCATATGCATCGAGTTGTAACCATGGTAACGCCGGGCGGTGGTCTTTGTGGTCGATGTCCATACCATTGGTACATGTACCATGCATGGAGTTGTAACCATGGTAACGCCGGGCGGTGGTCTTTGTGGTCGATTTCTGGTATATCATGCGTATACATTACAACCTGGATGTACAACCAATCACAGTGTGGGAAACGAGTTCAGGGGCTGTGCAATAGTTATGAGCCGGGGGGGGGCAGGGCTGTCAACGCATTGGGTCACTTTCTCACGCCAAGGTAGTATAATATCACGCCTAGTAGTAAATCTCACGCAAAAAGCTGGAAAACGAGTAAAATCTCACGCATCGTCAAAATTTTTTGTTGTCCCTCCCCCTTTTTTTCACATTCTCGAGCCCCGTGGCTCAAATAATCATGGATCAAAATGAACATTGTAGTCGGCAAATCCCGGTATAAGTACGCCTCTGTCTCACACAAAGCAATTAAAAAAAGTTGACAGCCCTGGGAGGGGTGGGGATAAGAATTTTTCGGATTCACTTTACTTCCAAGAATTTTTCCAACCCCATTAGAAATGTATGCCACCATAGGCGTAGATCCCGAGGTGGGGATATATCCTCCCAATATTTTGCCATGGGGATTTTCAATACATTCATCCTCCCAGTGGCGTCGCGTCAAGGGCACGTGTCCCCCCAATTGATTGCAAAATTTAGAAAATGCCATAGGAAATTGCCCCCAAAACGGCTTGTGCCAATTTTTTGCGAAATTATTCCACTTTTGCACCATATTTACACCAGTTTAGCTTTAATAAGGCACACTTTTTCATTTGTACCATAAACTTATTCTCTTGCCAAAAGGTGCCTGATTTACTATACTTTTTTCCAACCCCACCCCCCCATGTCAAAAAGAAATCTATGCCACTGCATGTTATACCATGGAAGTACTAGCCCTTCCATGCTTTATAGGCCTACTCAATTCATACTCACTGCGCTCTAATTTGTCAAATTATTATTGGAGTAGATATAATTAATGACGGGGGAGGGGGGAGGCAGGGCGCGTTGTTTCCCTACAATAATGCTGGCCAATATTTTTAAATATTAAAATATCGTTGTCCTACACATTTTGGTGTGTAGCCAGTTTTCAGAACGGACGGAGGGGGATGGCCACAGACTTGCTATTTTTTGCCAACAGAACCCAATTTTTTTTTGGGGGAGGGCCCAGAGCTCAAGAATCTAACTAAAAAGGGAGAGAGATTGTGGTGCAGAGGAAACTTTTCCAACAATTTTTCACCGCACGTTTATGGGGCTGGCATTTTCTTCGGAAGGGGCAGGGGGGAGGGGGGTCCAAATTTATAAAAAGTCGGCGCCAATAAAATTGCGACCCCCTATTTTGACAACAAATATTTAATGACCCCCCCACCTTACCCCCTATATATGCTTAAAACACACTATCTGTGGTCATCTTGTGACTCCCTATACATTTTGGTCATCAAAAATTTTATGACCCCTTTTTTTTTCCAAAAGTTTATGAGCCCCAATTTTTGGGACCTACCCTCTTCCGAAGAAAATGCCAGCCCCTTATATACCAATATCTGTTTCCCTCCTCTCACTGCTCCCCTCCCATAATTCCCGATACCGTCACTGCGGCATGCGGATAAACATTTTGATATTGAATTTTAAAAGTCAATATCAAAATTATGTTTACACCAGGGTTACACGCACACATATGTTGTTGCCATTCCGTCTGGTTACCATGGTTACATACACATGGTCCCCCAACCGCTCCCCAATAATAATGATCATGATAATAGGTCATCAACGGGTCAAGTATGTTATTTACATCAGGGATGTGAGGCTATACTCTCACATCCCTGGTACCATGCATCTAGTTGTAACTATGGTAACGCTGGGCGGTGGTCTTTGTGGTCAATGTGTACAGCCGTTCGGGACAAGTGTGTGAGAAGCGATTTCACATCAGGCTGTATTTGTTTATATTTTTTGCGTGTAAAGTGTTACATCTTCCAATATTTTTAAATAATAAATAGCCGTATTGTCCTGGCAGATTGTGTTTAAATGCTAAGTTCGTATAACTTTTGTGGTGAATAGTTACATCAACAAATCATGGTTGAATGTTGGCAACACGTGCTTTCTACCGTATTTTATGGACATTCTACCGTACTTTTACAGAATACCGTATGCTAATTATACGGTACTTGTAAACATCATCGTTTTTGCGGTACAATGCTGGCAACTTTAGTTGACGGGTATTTTACCGTCAGTGTATGCTATTAAAATGTATAAAAATCTCAACCTTTTTTTTTATAGAAAAGCGGGGGGGTCCAGCAAAAGTGGATTTGAGTCCGAATCCATACATCACTGCAGTGTTAAATGCATGCGCGTATTTGGGGGGCTTTGGGGCGCCAGCCCCGAGGTAAAAGCAGGGGCGGCCAAAAGAAGGAGCGCCGGGGAAGAAGGGGGGGGCAAAACAGGGCGGCAAAAAACGAAGGGGCGGCAAAAAGAATGGGGAAAAAAAAAAAGGGCGGAAAAATGTGAAAAAGTCTAACAATTTTTGAAAAAAGGTACTACACATCAAAATGTGTTGCTTTTAGGGCGCTAGCGCCGAAAATCCTTTGCTTCAGCCCCCGGGGTAGGAGCAGCCACGGTACGCCACTGAAAATGTATATTGAAAAAGCAAGAAACAGAAAAATAGCTCATGCAATAAGGGGCTGTGCAATAATTATAAGCCCCCCGGGGGGGTAAAATTTCCGAACGGCCCGCCAAAATTCGCTTGCCCCCCCTCGGCCTGCCAAAAATCGCTTGCCCCCTCCCCCCCCTCTCGGCCCGCCAAAAATCTTTGCACCCCCCTTTTACATATGCCAAATTTTTGGGATCCCAATTTTCAAACTTTAAAAGGTCTAGATATATGTTGCGAGCGTAGCGAGCAGGAAAATTTGCATATTAAAGCGTTTTCGTACTGTTTTCCTAACCCTTTTTAGAGCGTTATATTGAAAAGGCGCCCCATGAATGTGTGCCAAAATCGCTCGCCCCCCTCTCTCGGCTGGCCAAAAATCGCTTGCCCCCCCCTTTCGGCTCGCCAAAATTTCTTGCCCCCCCAATTTCACCCCTCCCCCAGGGCTCATAGTTATTGCACAGCCCCTAAATAGGCCTACCTAAAAAATAAAACAACAAGCAAACAAACAGAAACAAAAACTTGCCCGATCTCAACATTCATCCCCCAGTATAGGCCTATAAAATATAATAGCACGTCCTTAAAAAATCATGAGAATTTTATTGACACATCCTATACCAATTCGTTAATTGATGTATGCATAGCAGGTATTTTATGGGTGATAACGTAATCTAATGTAATCTGGCAAAACCAATGTAATCTGGCAAAACCAATGTAATCTGGCAAAAGCAATGTAATCTTCTCTGAATCTGTCAAAAGCAATGTAATCTGTAAACAATGCATAGACAATGTCAAGTAGTCCCTATATAATCGATGATATTGTACACAAACCTGTTAAATCCAATGTGCGGCGGACTGCGGTATACTTTGCGGCGAACTGCGGCATCCTTTGAGACTCGTGATCTCTTAGAAATGCCGACAGACGTACGCATGAGCGTAACTTTATAAGGCCAAAACAAAAAAGGTTTATCTCAGGACCCCGCACGAATAGCTTTTAAAATGAGATTTACTTTTTTAGTGCATTTTTTTCTTTTCTTTCTACCTTTTTTTTTATTTTTAATAATCATCGTAGTTTCCAAGAAAAATTACATTTTCGGCACAAACAATTGGCGATCATTTTGACAAAATGTCAAAAATAAATAGGCCTACTCCAAGAACTGTATGACATCGTTCGCTCTGAATACCGATCTGGGAAAATGGGTCTTTGTGACCTATATTTTGCAAAATTTTCTGACTGCGAGGCCTCGCGCACCCCAGTGTGGTCCCACAAAATATTTTTAAAGTTTAAGCCCCCCCCCCCTCCCATGTTGAAAATCTTCCCAAGTCTATGAATTTATTTGTACTACACAAAGTGCCCAGTTCATTCACTTTTCTTGCGCAAGGCACCCATCCAATCTCATCTAACCAAACATTTTTATGTACAAAAACTACATTTATTTACCGTAGTTAGATATTTGGAGAGTAGTTTCCGAAAAATTTGTTTGAAATCGCCACTTCCAAACTCACTAGAAAGTCGTCAAAATTTGCCGCAAACAAGTGCCAATCATCTGATCTCTTCCGGGTTTGATGTGTGCGTTGGTACCATGCGCAATGGAGCTTCAGTTTTCATTTAGACTTAGAAACCTACGGCATGGAAACACCGCGGTTATCAGCGAATCGCACGTGGTTTTTTTAATTACGTTTTCCGAATACGGTCATCAGTACTATTTTCGTTACATATTTTATGAAGAATGAATAATATTACGGGGATGAATAATTAAAGGTTCTGTTTTAGTTCTACGGACATGCATGATTCCAGGCGGCGGATGACATGATCGAGCCGGCAACTCGTGAAACCGCCCGGCCGTATGGCATTTTCCATATACTCGTGGGGTTCATTATCGAACCCCAACGGTTTTAGCTTGTATTTATATTATTTATCAACATAGGCCTATTTGTTTGTGATATTTCAAGCGTTTTAAAATTTCAAAATAATCCCATTCAATTACACGGTCGACGATGAAAATTTACTGAATTTAGGGACTGCACGTCATACACCACCTGCATGATTCATGGGGAATCGAGTCATAATGTAAATAAACATGGATTGGATATAAAACTAGCAAACATTTTACTGGCGATCTGTTGAAGACACAATTTTACTAGGCCATTTTCTGAGCACTGAACATGCTGGATGATGCTGAATCAGTCAAAATGGAGCCAAATTTATAGGGAAAATTATGCATCGCACATGTTGCGATCATCTACTGTTCGATGTTGCGATGTATGATAGCAGGGAAGTGTATAGCAATTGGCAAGTTTTGCATCGCATTCCGCGATGCGAAACCGGCGAATTCGAACCCTGCATGGATTATACTTTTCATTTAATATTCATAACTTATGATTCTGATATTTGTAGCGTTTAAAAAAATAAACACGAGGCGATTGTGCAGATTTATCAATGCGGAAAAGGGGATTGCATGACGGTCGTGGTCAGTCGTGTATATCTGAGGTTCTCGCGATAGCCCATGTAATATTACAACAATGAGGAATATTAGGCGCATTTAGGCCTAAGTTGGTGAGTTGATATCAAAAAGATAAGCTTTCTAGGACTAGGTTAAACTCCCGGGTTAAACTATGGTTAAAACAATTTTTACCGGCGATTTTAAAATGAGTAGGCCTAGGTCTATTTTCAGGGTTTGTCATATTAGACATCAGTAGCCCAGAATGGCTTCTTAATTCTAATTAGCTCTTAAAAAGCTATAGGTCTAATTCAAAAGTTTCGGGGGCGTTGTCATTGCCCTTAAATTTATTTGATAGTATCAGAAGGCCTATAGGCCTACGACCACGATAACAGTTCATCCTTTTTTACAAATTGTCTCATATCTTCTCTGCATATATACACCCGTACCGGAGCTACCCGGACAACACAGTACACTTTGTGATGGCCAGCAAAATATAAACATACAATACAGTTATATCTTAATTATATATTATCAACTCCACAACATCATACAGTTATATGTAAACTATCAACTTCACAATATAATCATGATTTAAGATATTAAGTGGACATGAGTTTCAAATCGGTGACAACACAAGTGGGTAAATACTCCCGATCGATCGAGTAGACGGTGACAATGTTTGTTCTTCCTTGTTGCCAATTAGGTATGTAAATAGATCTGTGCTTGCGGCTTACCGCGGTAGGCTTCGTATTGAGTTGATGCGATGGTGTTTATTGATCAGTCTCACACTCTCGTGATAAAGCAGATTAGCTGATAGCGTCTAATTGGGTCGGCGGCCTGCGGTATAAATAAAACAATGGATTCGCGATATGCGGCGGGTCCGTTCTACTGCAGGAAACCTTATAAATAATATTGTCAGTCTACCTAACATGTCTATTACGTGTATACAATTTTAACGCTACCTAATAATCTTCCCTGTTCTCTTTTTCATGTTGGCCTGTCTGTCTACCTGTTTGTCTCCACCCGTGTTTTGTTTCCTTTCCCTCTGCACCACACATTCCTATATTCAATTTGCCATATATTATGCTACTCATCAATCCCTTCTGCCTCTCTGTTCCACGGTTGTTTGATGTGATCATTTATTAATTTGTGTAACAAAACATTATTATAATGTTCAATAATTCCAGACCGGAATAATACCAACAGCTATCACATTAATAAACTGTATATACACATATATTTTAGCATTTTTTAACTTAGATTTTCGTTTCTATATCAAATTATTCTTCTTTTGCTGCTTTTTTGTGGTAATTTTAATTCAATATACTGTACATTTGTGTGCAAATTGAGTGCGCTATTTACTTATATAATTAATTTAAATTAGCCAAATAATATGATAATTCTCTTGTCATTTGTTAGTCTGTTTTGCTGATGCTCTAATACTGCATGTCTACCCCTTGTAGACGCAAACAAGATTTTAGATAAATAGCGCCATCATTGTTAAACTTTTCTTTAAAATGAGTTTTACATGCACTCTTGTTCCGGCAGTTAACAGTCGCCAAGTATAAGAAGAAAAGTTTAAGATTTTTAAACAATTAATGTTCAAAGGCGTGATTTTGCGCTTAATCTGTAAAGTTTAACGTATGTTAAAAGACTGTTAAACTCGAGCGTATAAAGGTGGTTATTTTTTGTTACGTTAAACGGCGTTAAACTGTGTAATGTTTAGTGGAATTGTACTTTACCTGTTTAACAGCCGGCGTTTTTTAACCAATTATTGTTTAAAATGACAAAAGCAAATGGCGGCCACGAGTGAATGCTGGTCGTGCTGCTTATGGTCTCCTGAAACTTCGTTCAAATAGGTAGGTTTGAGTCAATCAGGTTGCACCAAACTCGAGATTCGTTTGATAAGTTATGCATAGACATCGTTGAGACATAAAGGATGGATATTGATGCGTTCATTTGCTAGATTTAACAACGTCATTGGGATTGACATTCTAGCGATACTGTACTGTACTGTTCTACGTGCACGGTACATGTATATCACCAATGTGTGTACCGCGATGTTCAGTTTTGGGCATACGCACAATAGCTTACAATGTAGACGAGAGATGCATTGAAGTATCGGTATGCTGGATACCGTATCGAGTGTGTGAATTTATTAGCGTTGATGTATTGTATTTTAGCATTGTATCGTAATGCATGCGAGAGAGAAAGGCTTACTAGATTTTAATTTTTACTCGGATACATTGCCCGGATACATAGCGGGTTGAACTGATTAAAAAAAACTTTATGCATGAAATTGTATTTTTGAACGAATCTCACAGTTGACCAAGATCTGATGACTTCAAATCTATCATGAATTATGTTTCAGTATAAAATTTTAAAAAAGAAAGAAAGAAAGTCCCAATCATAATTAAATCCAATACAACCATTGATTAAGCAGTTGTATTTCTTAAACAATCCTTAGATAAAATAGAACATATAAATCATTATCTGTTTAGAGTTATTAAGCAAATATTGATTAAAAGACCTTAAACAACCTAGTTGGTTAAGCACTTAAACTTGAAGCTGGTTAAAGTGCTATATGCATTTATTGGTTAAAAGTTTTAACCAACTATTGATTTGAGCCTTAAACAACAAGAAAACTAAGGGCCCTTAACCAATATTTCGACGAGAGGACCACGTAACTAACACGAGTTTAAGATTGATTAAGATTGTTTAAGACTTTTTTAATTGGCGAAATAAGAGTGTGCCATCAAACAACCGCGTCCTTCCCACTCTATCACCTTAATTTTTTATACGGAAACAATCATTTCATCCTTAGGAAACCATATCGTTTTATTTAAAATATGCATGACTTCTCACATGGGATTTATTTCAAACTGTCCTACTGCAACACACTGAGGATGGAGCAAATTTGATAATGTTTCTTACCTAGAAACTTAATAATGATTCTCGACATATAATTCCAAATACATCTTACAATCTGGAAATAATGCCACTTCAGTCGCTCTCCAAGGAGCATGTGTCTTTTGTCAAATATGAAGGGAACACACCGTAACAGCTACATTAAACCTGATTTTTATCACTTTTAACTGACCAAATTTACACCCAATAAATCGATCAGATATGTCAGGGACGCCTGACGGAGGAATGATGAGCTATGGCGATACCCAAGACAAAGGAGTCATTTCAATACTACACATACTGACGCCACTATCGCCTGAAACATTATACAATACCCCTTTACTACAAATGTATAGGAAACTTAAACTCAACCGTAATTTGACGATACTGATATTGTACAATTCTCGTATTGTCGTATTCTGCCTCCGCTTGTACTTTTTCGCCAAAGATACATTTAACTAAAAACACTGTTATTCCTCTGATAAAATGAGCTATATCATGATATGTAATGTAAAATTAAAGTTCGGGGTCAAACTGGTTATTTTAGATTTCCAATTTAAGTTTTTTGAAGACTCACTAAGTTTGATATTTTGCAACGTCAACACGTCTATCACGTCTATACAATTTATTTCTGTACCACTTTGTCTCTACCTTATAATCACCACTGTTATCTTTTTAAATTTGCTCAAATACGAGATTTAAGTGGTATTGCCCTTCGTCTCTGTTTATGGTGTTGCCCCACTTCCTTATGGTGATTGCTTCTTTTATCTATATCCATCTTTTGTACATATTGCTCTCTTTGGCCAAGATCTTAGCCTCCTCCCAGTCAATGACATGATTTTTATCAACCACATGGTCTGTAATAGCAGATTTATGGATAACATAACAGATTGTGATGCCTTTCTGGTAGCTCTTGTTTTGATATTTTCACTGATTTTATCAGCTTCAGTTTTATGTTCATTAAGCCTTTTCCCGAATTTTCTACCCGTCTCCCAGATGTAAGCCAAAATTACAGTTTTTGCAAGGAATGAAGTATATGACGTCGGTAGAATCATGAGGTTCCTGCTTGTCTTTAGGGTGAACCAAGAGATTATGAAGAGTGCAATGAGGTCTCATTGCAGTGGCGTGGTTAAAGGAGAACTTTAGTGAAACTACAACCTTACAGTTTTTTTTATTCATAATTACCAATAAAAATGACATATAACGTCTTATAAGATAGAAATAAGAAATTTTTGAGACAATTTTTTTGCTAACGGAGGTCTCCATTTTGCTCTTGAATATTCATAGCCTATAACGCTGCTGTGTTGAACGACCAGAAATTAAACAGCCAGTGTTGCTATTATAAGAAAACAATATATTGGATCTTGCTGTTCATTTTAGAATCATTTGATATCAATTTGTTTGTTCACTACTGTTCTCCTTTAAAAGTTTTGAAATCATAGGTATGCGCTCTGACACACCTTTCAAATATGTAACGACAACTAACCCTTTAGATTTGGTTGATTCGTTTTTCTTTTAGCCTATCTTTCTTTGCGTTAGGTTAGTCATAATGATCTTTTAACCTTTTTGATACTCCAATCTAGGTAGCCACATTTCTGAAGCGCGTCTTTGATATGTTTGCCCTCTTTCTCCTTGTCATGATCATGACAATTCTGTTCTTTCTGTCCTTAAGAGTGCGAATTTCTGGTGTAGAGGATGATGCGACCTAAAGTTCAAGTATAGTTGTTTGTAACATTCCAATAAACCAATATAAACCAATGATTTAACCGATTTAACACTTGTCGTCTGTAGTAGTTGACACCCGTGTAGAGAGGGTTAACAAGTCTTAACCAGTAAGTTTGCATCCTGACAACGAGAGCTCTTGCGAATATTCAATTTGTATAAGGTGGCTGTTAGGTTTGACTTCGGTGTTCATTTTAAAACGAAGAGGACCATATTAATGGGAGTATTTATTTCAGCTTAGAAATTTTGAGCTACTTTGCCCAAATATGTTAAAGCAATAATGTCATGAATGGGTGGTTTGCATAAAGAATAGAGTCCTATTTAAATGTTAGTTTTTACTGATCACATTGTCCCCTTTTCAATTTCGAGCCAGACAAATGAGAAAAAACGAAGAGAATTGCAATTTCATTCCAGCGCCTTCAATGTGTGTATTAACTCGCCAAACGTATTATTATCGTGAAGATTGGCGTAGCTTCACGCCAGTGAGTATGTTTCACAACATAGCACAAACACCGGTAGTTCAAGCACCACTCAAAGGGTGAAAAGGAAACAAACCAACAGAGTATCGATATACATATGTCTTCCGGATTACTATGAACGTTTTACATGTATTTGTATATGTGGCTTTCTTAAATCCACTGCCAAATTATGCACAAACCATTATCGCAATGTCCACAGCAGAATTTGTAATTCTTAAAGGAATTCAGCTGTCATGCATCTAAAGTGTGATCATATTAAGGATAAATCCCTCAATATCTAGCATTGCTCAAGTGTAGCACATCTCAATTTCAAGAAGAAGACCAGTTTGCATGTTGTTCTTTAATCCAAAGGAGATACATAATTGTAAATATTTGTCTTCCATGGTACTTCAAATATCAATTTGAAAAACAAAACGTCTTCAGGGCACGATTCTAATATTTAATCAGTTTACTACAGATAGTAAACTATTTATCGTAAATTGGTACAATAGCACTATTTGCCCGATCACTGAAAATTAAGTCAGAAAGAATAAGCACTATAAAATGAAGCGCACCTCCAATAAAGATTCTTAGTGTAAAAGCTCCCGGAAGTGTATATGAAGACCTGAGCCAGGAGGGTGAAAGTGCATAGGAACAATGCCGGAAACTACGTCACGCTATTGTTCGACCTAGGCTACATATTTTTAACGCATGCGTGTTCGTCAATACAGCTTTAGACTCCTCCACCTTCGCAACACGGTACGTGGAGTGACTGGAATCACACTGACGGCGGAGGAGAATACTAGCTGGTCAAACAGTTTAATTCTATCAAGCATATAATACCTAAACAATCATCGTCATTTGATCTATTTACTCACAGAATATATTGTATACTCAAAATATAATTTTAAAATAGTAAACCTGTTAACTTATATATTTGTGTACTAAAATATAAGGACACGTGATGTCGAAGACAAAATGGCCGCTAATCCGCCTATTGTGAGACCTAGGATACATATTTCGAAAGAGGGCAGCAAACTAGGATGCCTATCCCTTTGTCTATTATTCCTGCCTGAGCGCAAGTAGACCGTAATTCCACTTGTACCCTCAGCATGTATACATTAAAGCTGCGTATAGTTTCTTATAGTTTGATAACTATACGTAACTTTAGTGTATACATGTTATGGGGCCAAGTGGACTTACGGTCTTCTTGCGCCCAGGTCTCATATGCAAAACTATTATCTGTAAGCAAGGTATGGCAGTATATTGATTATATTGGTGGTTTATATATGACTTTAAGTAGGCTTTGTTATGTAACTTTGTACCTATCACGGGGAAAAGAGGGGTGAATGCGTCAAGTTTTTGGGAGGTAATCGATCAGGTATTGCAGTGTACATGTTCTTATAGCTCGCAAATGCTTTAATCCAGGTAAAATGATATCAGAAAATGTCCATATCAATATGCATGAGTCTGATACTTCTAGAACGATCATTATTCTGATCAAGAAACCAACTTTCGCAAAACAAACATTATGATATAAACCATAAACCATTATTCAATTTAAATTTGAATAACCTCATGAAAGCGGGTTTTGTTTGTTTGTATTATTTCTTCCTTTGCCTGTGTTACTCATTCAGTGGATGTTTTAAGGTATCCTCTGTTGTTCCATGAGGCGGGGAATAAGATTCAAACTGTATTACAACTGAATTTACAAATGCTTAGATTTCCCCTGTGGTATTATAGAATACTACATTTGTCAGAATAAACTTATTGATTCCAAGGAAAAAACAGCGTTGACAAGATCTATTGTAGTAAGAAATATTAGTCTAAGTATTTATCGCCAGCAGCTTGATAAATTTCAACCTGCGCTATTACCATACAAGGAACAATGAACGTTAGCCTCTTAATCTAGTTTCTGAATTCGGGTATTCGATTTACTGAGATTGGGATCAACTAATTTACATCAACAACTTAAAGAAGCCAACTACAAAGAAAACACTTTGCTGCAGTTACATTGAGCTAACATTCGTCAATACTACTAGGGGCTATCTAATTAACGTGCGAATGTTGCTTCCTCCATATAAATCCGACAAAGCATGATATCATATTACTCACAAATGCTACACATACAAAGTAACATATAGGTAATCCTTAAAAATCTCTGTATAGCTTACCATGCAACTTCATTAGGTCCAGACGAGATAAAAACGACAAATGACCATCATGCCCTTCTAAATCAGAGTGCCCTTATTAGATACCTGTTCATCGTGTTGTGGCAGGCTCAGAACCTCGTTAACAAAGTAGACCAGATATTGAGAGCAACATTAATACTAAGCCCTGAGCCTTCTCGTCTAAATTAAACTATCGATGACATACTTGTTAAGCGTACACACTTTAAAGATAACATTTTATACGCAGCTGCTGTGGCACCTCAAGTTTTGTTTTATACTTTGTTAAAGGTTGCATGGACTATTTCAAAGTGAGATAATGTTTACTTTGAAACTATAAGCCATTGGGTCTTTTACATCAGCAGGAATATAAGCATCTAACAAAATACAGTACATACTTTTTAAAAGATCATTATGATTGATTGAGAAAATTGAAATTTCTTTGAGCGTGGGAAGAATTTTGTATTCTGCCGTTTGATACTCCTTCTCATATACGCGGATTTAGGGTTTCTCTACCGGAAGTCAATTCGTGTCGAAATTCCTGCCCACAATGCAATAAACGTTTTGCATAAGAATATATACAGTTCGGAGGTTAATCAATATTCTTTGTTATGCAATACACATATTGCATTGTGGGAAGGAATCTCGGCACAAATTGACTTCCGGTAGAGAAACCCTAAATCCGCGTATTGTCTCTTATCTACGTGTACTGGGGGATCCTACTCTCCATGTTTACCTCACCCCATACACACGCACACACACACCCCCACAATTGATGTGCCAACAAGTAGTGCTAGTGTAGCAAACTACAAGTACACCGTGAATTAGAGAGTTTTCATTCATCATTCATTTCATTCAATTGCGGAGCAGACGAGCATAAATTTCTCCTTGTATCACGATCCATAGCTAGTGAGGTAATAGTTTCTGATTGTAGAACCTAAAAAGCTCATAACATGTCTTTAGACACGCTAGTCTTCTTTTACCATGAGATGGAACATGAAGAGTATATAGGGCTGCTTAACTGAAATGGGGCTTAAAGGCCCCCAGCAGTACCCTGGTGGATACCTGAAATTGTTGCCATGGTGAGTGAAATATGATAATTCTGGAAGGCTTAAATGATTCTTTTATTATGTGGATTTACTGTGAAAAACATTTCCATCATCGCTACATTTACCTTTCGCACTCGACCTACATTGTCTACCAGGACATACCAATACCCGATGTAATACGCTTTGAAATGTCAATAAATAGGAATAGATGTCGACGTCAAATTATATTTAGTTTGATATCGACTCAGATTCGTCTACTTGGCCCCAATGTCTTTTATAATAATGACACGATATGGTCCATGGGGCCAAAGGAGGCATTTGTGAAACTGTAATTATTACATTATGAATACAATAGTTACAACAAGTAGTTTTTTGATGTCTATTTTCTTATGTACTTTATTGTTTTTTACTCCATATTTTTACCTTTATCTTAGTTTAAAATTTGCCGACTCTTGTATATAGCTGCAAGAAATGTAATTTTGAACGATTTGCAAACTCTGGCAGATTGCAAACATTGTTAAGCAAATTTTCTGTAAAATGAAAAACAAACAAGCCGTAAAACAGTTATGAAAAGCTGAAATAACAAGACATTTCGCACCGCAAGTCTACTTCCGTAATAATGTATCAAATACACGAAAACAAAAGACCATGAACGTTAGCAATATCTGTAGAATAGTCGTAACAGAATAATGCATCGTTAATTCAATGTCTTTGCTATAACATCACTTTTTCATGCCATGCAAAAGTAGCATAAAACGAAATGGATAATAGGAAATTAATGTATATTCTTAAGGGCTGGGGTATGAACGTTTGGACAGTATTTATTTTGGGACATTAGAGCACATTAGACATATCGAATTGCATTCTGAATACGAAGAATGTCATTCTGATATCAAATAATTTAGACTTTTGAAATTCGCAATTTAATACACATTTTATGGCAAATCATTAAAATTGATATTTTGATATTTAACAGTAATTGAAGTAAACTTTATAAATCTGATGATTTATACTTAAAGTGTATGTAGGTGGGATGAAAAGCCGACGATCAATTGAAAATTTTGACCTTTCGTATTGAAGATATGGATTTTTTTCCCAAAACACACAAAAAAATTAGGTCGTTTTGGGAAAAAAATCCATATCTTCAATATGAAAGGTCAAAATTTTCAATTGACCGTCGGCTTTTCCTCCCTGCTACATACACTTTAAGAATATATCATTAGATTTATATAATTTACTTCGAGGACTGTTATATATCAAAATTTGAAAAATATCCAATTTTTATAATTTGTCATAAAATTTGTATTATATTGTGATTTTCAAAAAATGAAAATTATTTGATATCAGAAAGACATGATTCGTATTCAGAATGCAATTCGATAGGTCTGAGGTGCTCTAATGTCCCACAAAAAATACTGTCGAAACGCAATAAACGCTCATTTTAGATCCCTTAAGGAAGGATAGGATAAACTTATTCCCAATGCTTGTTTTTGAAAGTTTCCAAAGAGGCAGTAGAAGTTATTTTTTCAATAATACAAATGATAAATTAATGCAACAATTAAAAGGTCAACTCTTTTATTAGCATATTTTGTCATGGGGTAATTCCCCTGAATATACAGGTGTGTACGAGCCTGTCAATCAGGACATTGACTTTTATAAGACAGCATGTAATAAATGTCATTTCTGCTCATTCTACTTATTGGCTTACGCTTGGCTATTTTTACACTGGGGATGAGGAACAAATTATTTTTTTTCTTTCTAGAAATTCTCTTGCGATGTTTTCCTTTTTTTTAAGCGCATACATAAACGTACGAGTTTGTGAAAGTCCATTGTTAATATGAATGCTTGAAGTAGGCTAATATTTATTAAAAGGGTGTCAAAAAAAAAAAAAAAAAAGAGAACACTCATTGCGCCCTCTTTTTCTGCTATTTCTGAACAATTGATCAAATATTTTTATGGTATGTAAAGCAACCTTTAATCGTTAGTTTTGATAAACCAAAACAATTATTTCAATCGGCTCACAACTTTTGAAGATATGTACCAGTAATACGTTTGCGAAGATCTTGGACTTTGCCACAAAGGAAGAAATCAAGTGGTGTGAGTTCTGGTGATCATGCAGGCAACTCCACACGGCCGTTTTTAACGTCTACTTTTATCGAAAACAACGAAAACTGAGGGGGTAAACTATTAGTCTCGTATATACGTTTGTGGCGTGTCAGACGCCTACACAGCGAATGCCCACCGTTACTGATGAGTACGTTGAAGATATGGACTCGTAATACATATTACGCTTTAAGCTTACTGAAAGTTAAGTTTTTAAGCTTACTGAAAGTTAAGTTTTTAAGCTTACTGAAAGTTAAGTTTTTAAGCTTACTGAAAGTGAAGTTTTTAGCCTTAAAATCCCATTAGATCATGGTTATATAATAGTTAAAGTGTCCAATACCTTCAATTTAACAATAATTTTGTCTCTAAGCTAAAGCAATTAATGTAAGTTTAATTGAATCTATTCCAAAGTGAAAGTCCGATTCTTGAAGACCCGGTAAAAATAAGTTACCTAGCTGGTTAAAATAGACTAAAACTTATCGTGTAGTGTTGCGTACATAATTGGTCTTTCGTAGGAGCTTAATGATGAAATCGGAACATACCGGTATGTTATTTCAGCATCGTAAAGTACTACGGAACCCAGTACAGAACAAGACATTAGACAATGTAGCATTTTATCGGGAATAGAGCATTTAGTTACGTAGCTGGTTGAAACAATCTAAAACTCATCGCGTAGCGTTACATTTGTAACACGGACCAAATTGGTCCTTCGAAAGAGTGCGACGATGATATCGTGATATCGGATCATACCGATACACTATTTCAGTACGGAACCCGTAAATTACTACGGAACCCGTAAATTGCTACGGAACCCGTAAATTGCTACGGAACCCGTAAATTGCTACGGAACCCGTAAATTGCTACGGAACCCGTAAATTGCTACGGAACCCGTAAATTGCTACGGAACCCGTAAAATGCTACGGAACCCGTAAATACGGAACCCGTAAATTGCTACGGAACCCGTAAATGGCTACGGAACCCGTAAATTGCTACGGAACCCGTAAATTGCTACGGAACCCGTAAATTGCTACGGAACCCGTAAATTGCTACGGAACCCGTAAATTGCTACGGAACCCGTAAATTGCTACGGAACCCGTAAATTGCTACGGAACCCGTAAAATGCTACGGAACCCGTAAATTGCAACGGAACCCGTAAATTGCTACGGAACCCGTAAATTGCTACGGAACCCGTAAATTGCTACGGAACCCGTAAATTGCTACGGAACCCGTAAATTGCTACGGAACCCGTAAAATGCTACGGAACCCGTAAATTGCTACGGAACCCGTAAATTGCTACGGAACCCGTAAATTGCTACGGAACCCGTAAATTGCTACGGAACCCGTAAATTGCTACGGAACCCGTAAATTGCTACGGAACCCGTAAATTGCTACGGAACCCGTAAATTGCTACGGAACACGTAAATTGCTACGGAACCCGTAAATTGCTACGGAACCCGTTAAATGCTACGGAACCCGTAAATTGCTACGGAACCCGTAAATTGCTACGGAACCCGTAATTTGCTACGGAACCCGTAAATTGCTACGGAACCCGGTACAAAAAATTATATGTAATGTAGAATTTTATCGGAAATTTTGGCCCGTAGAGCATTTAGTTACGTAGCTGGTTGAAACAAGCTAAAACTCATCGCGTAGCGTTACATTTGTAAATCGGACCAAATTGGTTCTTCGGAAGAGTGTGACGATGATATCAGAACATACCAATACACTATTTCGGCATCATAAAGAACTACGGAAGGACTACATGTTATACTTTTGGGTTTCTATGTAGAGTTTACATGTACATGTACTGTATGTACTGTAGTACAGTATAGTGGCTATTCAGCATCGAAGTGGTTACGTAATTCTCTTGGTTACCGGATCACGCTATTTTGATATGCCTTCAAGTGCCATATACTTTGTGTGGTGATTGTTTCGATCGTGGTTCATAACTCAAGCGCGTGATCCCGTTGACATAGTAACATTACGTAACTTCGATACTGAATAGTGCGTGTATTATCAGTACATGTCATATCATTTCTGCAAAGTATATGGACTGTGACACTGTTATGCTCGCACAAATTATTATCATTAGCATCTGTTTTACTTGTAAATAAAACGAGGATGATTATTAACTGTTTTTATGTTCCAATATTCTGACTAAAATACGCTATAACGTACGGTATGCTTCGCATTTTGTGCAGTGAATTTAGTGATGGTGTACGGACATAAGTTGTCTATTATCAAGCATCTAAGGAGTGTGAACGGTAACTCTTGGATAGCATTTTTATCTAAAGCTTCTGGTTTACTTGAAAAAATTAATAAAATATAATTGGGAGTGTTTTTGTGGGTCTATTCTAGTGATCAAAATGGGCTATTTTCAACTTCGAAAGGACATTTCGTCGCCATTATCGGCGACCGATTACATTCGGTAACTATGTAGGGTTGGGCGGTATGGGAATTTTGAGTCAACAGTACCGCTATACTTTGTGTGCTAATTGGTATCGGTAGTTTTAAATTATAACTCTTTGTATCGCCCAACACCACTTAAACCAAATAAGACTCCTTAAGTGAAAACTGAGGGCGCTCTAGATAAAAGTTGACATCACGCATAGGCGGCGAACGGCCGTGTCCACATCATGACCCATTCTGCTTACTATCCGTGGACAGAGTAAAAAACGGGTATTTTTCTTTAAGGGCATATCTTCAAAACTTGTGAGCCGATTGAAAAAAATATTTTGCTTTATTAAAGCTAACGAATAAAGGTTTCTTTACATACCAAAATATGTTTGATCAACAGAAATAGGAAAAAACAGAGGGCGCAATGAGGGTTCTCTTTTTTGGACACCCTGTAGTTTCACCTATTTCATGAACATTTTCCATCACTTTATGTTTGACAAACATGACAAAGGGAATATTCACATGTCTACCTCATCATGCTCTTGGCGATCATATTTTCCGAGGTCATACTTTTTCCGAGTAGATAATACCCATAAAGCGTTTCATCCGTACAAATCTATAAACATATTCCATCCACAGATTTGGTTTAATTTTAACTGAAGGTGTTAACTCGTATGAGTGAATGTTGTTAGTCATCCAGTAGTTGCAAACAGAGTTTAGAAATAAATTTAATACCGGAACATAGCGTCTGGAGCCACCAGACCTTATCAGACAACTGACCTCCTGGTCACGTGGTGTCATTTCAATTATGCTTACATGTATCTTCCAGATCAATTAAAAGTAATTATTTGTTAAAATCGGTTAGGAATTAAAGAAACGGTTATTCAAAACCTAATAAAGAAGCGAAATCAAAAGTTGCACTTTTGTGTTCTAATCAATGAAAGCACGGCGCTAGTTTTAACGTGCTAATCAATCGAAGCGCGGCGCTAGTTCTCTTGTTCACGAACGCTTTGTGTACAAATTAATAGGGCACATACAATGTGGCAAACTGCAACTTTTAAGTTGGTATCTTCCTTGGGTTTTGGGATCACCGTGTCCTTAGTTCTTGAACAATTTCAAGGAATGAAGTTTTAAATTCGAGATAAAAGATGCAGCTGTTGGCTGCTATTTCCAATTTTGACATATCTGTCTTTGTTTGGGATTTACAGGAGGTGAACTTGACTGGTACCTTAATTTTTTGGCTTACTGTATAATGGGGAATTATCAGCGTACTACTAGACCAAAAGGCGAATTCTGTCACATCAATACCTCTGAACCTCCGTTTTTTGCCTTCAATCATACACAGATGTTATTGTCATATTCACCTTTCGAAGAACATTGTTATGTCGACAGTATTTACTATTTTAATGGACAAAATGGATCACCAAAACAAGCCTAATACAACAAATTCCCATTTATAGCTACATTTACCTTTCGCACTCAACCTACATTGTCTACCAGGACATACCAGTACCCGATGCAATACGCTTTGAAATGTCAATAAATATCAATATATTTCGAATGTCAAATTCTATTTAGTTTGATATTGACTCAAATCTGTCTACTTAGCCTCGATATCTTTTGTAATATCTTGTATATAGCTGCAACGAAATGTAATTTGGAACGAATGGCTGGGAGATTGCAAACATTAATAGGTTCTCTGTAAAATGAAAAAGAAACAAGCCGTAAAACAGTTACGAAAAGCTGAAATAACAAGACATTTCATTCCTCAAAGGCAATGGGGGTATATGTTCCTTCTAAGATGATGTTTGTTTACCGGAACATACGTGTTGATGCTATTCGCATTTTATATTGATATTGCCAAGAAAACTGTGTGTTGTAATATCAAACAATGATCAATGGTGCACAGTGTCGACTTCCTATTCGATAAATATAAATTTAATACTCCGTTGGTGAGCGACGGGCGACTGGTATTTCACCGAACGCAAGAAAAGGAGTTCTATCTGATTGGCTAGCAATCGATCGCTTAGGTCGCTTAGTAGTCAACTACAAACTCAAAACTGAGCATCGTATTCAATTCGATTGAAATCGATATTCTATTATTGCCGTAGATAAAGAGAGTGATAGTGTGTCAATAATGTACATTCAGTCTAAACGCAGGACAACCGATTCTTTTGTTCTGCTTAGTCGCGCTAAAAGTCGATCGATACATGTTAAAATCAGCACAATTCCGAGATACACCTTTTGCTATGAAATTTATTTTCTCGGTCAAATATAAAGCAAAATTTTTTTTCTTCAGTAATGTCAAATAAAAACATAGTGCTTGGATGAACAATTTTTTTTTAAATCCTGGTGTTAAAATTAAGCATCAAATTGTGTCTTTTAGTGTGATATTTTGATTTTTATAGGCCTTTAGTTCGCCCGTGAGCTTTTTACAGAATTCATTTTTAGCGTCTCAAACTAATATAGTTTGCTAAAGAAAGATATTTCCCACCTCTGTAAAGCACATCGTGTGGGTCTATATATTATAGTTTTGTCAGAATTTCCGTTTTATTTCACCCTTTTTCCCTTCATCCTCCGAAAATGTCAAAATCAGTACTTTATCTCGAGAGCAACCAGCTGAATTAATCGATATTTCAATTGTTGTCAACCAGGTCCCTTTTCCATTGAAAACCAGGATTGCCTGACCAGCGATTTGGTAACCCAAATCCCCAATTCTGGTAAATGAGGTGAATTTTGGAAATTTGCTCCCGTGATAGCCTGCAATTTCAATTTATAGGGGCTATGGATTCCATGATTATGAAAACCATTTTGTCTGTTTGTTTGTTTGTTTGTTTATTTACCTAGGATGAGGTCCATGGGAAAATCCACTGTCCAAACCTAGAAAAATTCGCGTGTTATTAGAGGGGATTTTAATTTTCTGTCCCTCCTATCTCCAGGTGAATTTTGAATGACCCCCCCCCCCCCCCATCGGGCATCGCGGGTTGGCATTTTCATTACACCCTTCAGACTTGCGTTCGGGTTTGTGTAGGCCTATTTGTCATAATTTAGCGCTATAGGACCTACTTTATAAATGTATAGCTATAGCCGTGCTATATAAATATTATAAGGTACCGGTATGTTATTTCCGTATGTAATATTATGTAGGCCTATGGGGGTGGGGTGGGTACTCAACACATTTTAACCATGACTTACAATGCAAGGCTCATTGTTGCCATACATGATTTTTCCTTTAGGTCATTATAATAGGTTGTTATAAACTTCCATGTTTAACCTTGTATTGTTTTGGCTGCTTCATTATGACTTTCGGTGGGTTTAAGCAATTTCAAACAAACACAAACTAAAGGCACTATACCCAGTCACCTTCATGACAATTGAAACACCAGGTAATTTCTTTGCTATATTGAAGTTCTGGCAACACTCTATCCAGGCCGGGCACCCAGAGATATCGATCCACAATGCTAGTATTAGCCGAAGATTTTACGCGTGGATTTGAAAATATTTCAGCTGGTAGTCAAAAATTATGGAATCAAAACGGAAATTCTGACAAAACTATAATATATAGACCCACACGATGTGCTTTACAGAGGTGGGAAATATCTTTCTTTAGCAAACTATATTAGTTTGAGACGCTAAAAATGAATTGTAAAAAGCTCACGGGCGAACTAAAGGCCTAAAAAAATCAAAAATATCACACTAAAAGACACAATTTGATGCTTAATTTTAACACCAAAATAAAAAAAAAAAATGTTCATCCAAGCACTATGTTTTTATTTGACATTACTGAAGAAAAAAAATTTTGCTTTATATTTGACCGAGAAAATAAATTTCATAGCAAAAAGGTGTATCTCGGAATTGTGCTGATTTTAACATGTATCGATCGACTTTTAGCGCGACTAAGCAGAACAAAAGAATCGGTTGTCCTGCGTTTAGACTGCATTGTATTGCAGCTGGATTTTACATGCATTCTTTTATATAAATTTTTTCTCAAAGAGTTGAATATGATCAAAATTTTTACTCAGGTTTTCAAATTTTTTACCCGCAAATTGCAGTTAAACATATCCACAGCAAAATACCGGTCCTCACTAATTAGTGTATTTAATTTCCAGTTAGTGTATTTAAGATAAAACCTGACAACAAATAAAATTTTCTTGCAATAGAAATATCATATGGGATACTGATATGGTAGGCCGCAACCGCCACAACGTGGAGCTGCTACGCGTAGCTGACTTTTTGCTCCGTGGAGCCAAATTGACCAATCATGATCATGTTAGAGTTTTTCATTACTCGGAGGTAAAACTGACTCATTAAGTACGACTTACTCATTACGTGAAGCGAATTTATTCATTAAGAATTTGCCAGACGAGCGTCACGTAGTTGCAAGATATCCTCGATCACGAAAGTTATGATTCAAAAAGTAGTTTATGAAAAGTACGAACTGACTTATTATTAAGATGGACATGCACTCATAAGAAACTAATACAGTATTGTACATAACTATATAGCTAGGCAGAGTGGTGGTAAACTATGCACACAGTTCTGCGATCTGCAGTGTATCGCCGGGAGCTAATTTGTATAGCTTGCGCGGTGTCCCTGCGGAATTCGACCTTCAGCAAACTGCAAACCAGTTCGGATTTACTTTATATACTAGTAGTAGGCCATACATACTGTAGTTACTGTCCGTTTTCCTATACACAATACTCAGTGCGCTCACCATTGACGCGTGACCTCTACAAATAATGTATATGTTAGAAGTATAGGCCATTGCCTAGTTGACGTCACTACTGTGTAAAAAATAACCGGCCAATATTTAAAGTATTCTCTGAAATTCTAGAAAATATAGTTTTGTAACATGTCCTAAATTTTTAGCTAATTTAGGTGTTTGGAAATATTGGTACTTTTGTACCAAAAATATGAAGAAATTATTTCTAAACCGTGTTAAGTCATTAAGCTTCTCATTTTCAAGAACGCTGGTTAACAATAAGCAGACTATTGTCTCATTTCGTAAACAAAAGCCCACAGTATTGTTACCTTGCGTTCGCTTTATAATCGTTCACCCAACTGAAACTATAATACCAGCTCATTGCTCATTGCACAGGTAAAACAGACACAAGTGCAGTGTGTATTTAACCAGAGAAGATCTGATGTAACATAGTTGAGCCGTTTTCATTGAGTGTTATCTTGGTTTAATAGCTTTTAATAGGGTTTAAGTCCTTCAAAGGTCGTGGTGAGTTCTACTGTAGACATGACTGCATCATGATTATTTTTAAGTCAACAACATTCAACAATATGATCACCGTGATAGTATGAGAGTATCAGTACCGTGGGTGTCAGTGATCCTGGCCTGACACAGTAGACAAACAAACAAACAAACACGCCACACACATGACACATGCATGCAAGGTAACATTGACTATACACTAATCAAACAATGGTATTGATCCTGTACAACTGGTCGTGGTTTATTTACAATCGATTCATTTAAAATCCCTATAGTAAACATTAATTTTGGCAAGAGTTTTCTATCTCTGGAACGAGGATGCATCCACTGGCTCCGCGTAATGAAAAGATCTAACATGATTGGTCAATTTAGCTCCGCGAAGCGAAAAGTAAGCTACGCGTAGCAGCTCCACGTTGTGGCGGTTACGGCCAGCCATATATTGATCATGCGAAAATCGTAAAACATAGAATAGAAACAGTGTGGCAGGCGCTCAAAATCTCAAATTGTATGCTTAGCCTGAGTTGCACGGCCTATCTCGAATAAAATCACCATGCGTAGTTGTTGAAAAACGTGAGGATTCATCGTACTATCACGGCAATTTTTAACACGAAGATATAGGGATGATGACGGTGTGTGGTGTCAACTATTTCACCCTCAGTAGTGGATTGTGGCGGATGTGATATCGCAATTTTGTGCAAATCCATTTTAATGTATTGTAACCTAGGCTGTTAACTATTTCTATGATAATCGTAAGTGCGCCTTGGTCAATACGTACTTCAACTGTTCCAACAACTAGTGATCATTTACCATTGTAACAATGTAAATGTCGATCAAAACCATCTCAGGCAAAAAAATTTTGGTAATTGACCAAAACATTCAAACCCAAACTAGATAGCCTGGATGATACCACTAGTATTTGCCTTAAGAATTAATATGTTAAGGTTAGCAACAATTTTAAATTGTTGTGCTTTGGTAGTTCACAGCATCTAGCGAATGGTAGTGAGTTTTGGCAAAAACTGCATTGGTCATTTAATAGCAAGTTTGTATACGAATTCAAAGATCACATATATACTTTTGTGGGTCCTGTGGTTCTTGAGTTATATTATAAAGAGGGCTGAAACAACAACACTTTTGTAAGACGTACATAACTCATTAATAACAATACATCAAGCAAGTTTTCAATATATATGATTTGTAGAATGAACTCTTGCAAAACATCAGTATTATTTTTCAATAATAATATTGATTTTGATTATGAAAATCGAGTTTATGCTTCGACCAACGATACCTCGTCTAACCTTAAAGGTAGGTGATCAGATTTTATGGCTGCTTCGACCAACAAAACCTCGTCTAACCTTAAAGGTAGGTGATCAGATTTTTTCATATACTGTTTTTTATCTAGCATTTGAGTTGTATTGCTCCAGTGGTTTTGATTATGAGAAGCAGGTATATAACAATGCCCCATAGGATAGTGCAAACTAGCCCTAACCATAGTAACCACTCTATACCGTATTTTCGTTAACATCTAAATAAATTATCTCGGGAGTTCAATTTTACGGGGAGTCATAAGAAAAATGTAAGCTTTCTTCTGATACCAACACTGATGAAGAACAATGGGGGATGATGCTTGAGTTTTGTGACAATAATAATGTAGTCGGCCATTAGCACTCTGTTACTTTTGAGCTTATTTGTTATTTTACATATAGAAATAGTAAAAGATTTGCTCTCTGGCAAATACGTCATACAAGGTGTCCCAAAAAAGTGCGCCCTTTTTTTGTCTCCTATTTCTGAAAAGTTGATCAAATATATTTTGGTATATACTATATTTAATCAACTTTTCAGAAATAGGAGAAAAAATGTTCAAATCAGTTGACAGAAACGCCCCTGGTGTAGAAATACAGCAAGTATTATGTGCCATCAACATATAATCACCCTCAAACATGTTTAAATAGCAATAACTATAAACGCGGTTTTGTCCGGTTTTTTGTGTGTGGATATATTCTTTGGATTAATTTGTTCAAAATTAATGTAAATTACATTGACCATATAAACCGATATCAAACTACAAATTCGAACTATTTTGTCAATTCATGGGTTGCAGAGGGTATGCAGACTAAGGGTATACACCTATCCGACTTCGCCATTACTGCGGTGTCCCCGATGTAAAACTGCGGTGTCCCGAGGTCGGGGGTTCTATCCATTATTTATTGTGTGCTATACAGAATTGTACCCGGGAATTGTACACAATAGTGATATTCAATACACAATCATGAGTATTAAATTACGAATTAAATCTCCCGCTCTGGTACATCTGTGTTGCCGTCAATAGAGGGCCAAATACAGTAAACGCTTCTCGGATTGGTGTATAGGCGAGTTTATGTTAACATTTGTATTATCACTGATATTCTATCAGCTCCCAGCATGCTTAGAATGCATTATCATAACAGTCATCAGCCACAATTATTGGAAATATAGTTATGAAATGAAAATATAGAGCAATTAATTTTTCATATTAATTTCAGTTGTTATCTAGTAAAATAGATCGACAAACGTGAAACTTGATGCTAAATATGGAATCTAGTCGTACATATTAGCCTACTTAAAGCATTTAAATTCATACTTGTTGCTTAAATTTCAAAATAAAACCACTTAAACTAAACTCTCAAATTGCTTATTGATGAATGTACGTATTAGAGGACTCAAGTAGTGTCTCATGTAAATTCTGTTTAACATTTTTTTCTCACTCTAACGCGGCATAAATAGGTTAATTGCTATGATAACAATTAGAGTAAAATATATCCATATCTGTGAATTTAGCGATTAATACACTGTTACTTATTCTGAAGAAATTCATTATGTTTGTGTGATACAATTAACAGAATGTTCTTCTTGCCAAAGCCAATTATATTTTACTGACCTGACAATTTCGGCCATCTTGGTCGAAGGCCATCATCGCTAGTGCGCCCTCTGTTGGTGACCAATCAACCAGAAGGGAGGATCAAGTACCATCAGTCCGTGATGGCCGAAACTGTCAGGTCATTAAGTTGTAATTGTTTTGGCAAGAAGAACATTCTGTTAATTACACTGTTACTTAATAATTATTGGATTGAATAAGTATTGTCAGCATTCACTTTGTTACTAAGTAACAAAGTCTTGCTGTCAAATATATGAGGCGATTTCCTGATTGATCTCCTGTATATGCAGGGGCGTTACAAAATTACGAACTTGGCCAATAGAAGAGATGAACTTTTAATTTGTGCATTACTTGCTGCCCATTATATATCCATTAATCATTGTGTAGCCAGACAACTATGAGCGCTCATCAATACTAAATTTGCGTAGGGCGTCGCTTAAGTTTGTTTTAGGTTTGATTTAGATGTTTTTGCCGACTTGGAACCTTTGCCAAGTTCAAAGACGTTTGTCCGACACGGCTTATGGGGTCTATATTTTAATAGACCTAATGGTTTAACGGCGCAATATCTTTTTACGATGTACGTTTAAAAGAGAACTATTTTAATGGGGAATATTTATTTTAGCTTAAGTAATGTCGAGCTATACTTTGCCAAAATATTATAAACATTGCACGGAAGGACCTGGCCACCCACCGTACAAGTTGGCGTTGGTTGTAAACATGATAGCACGAAATCCAAGAAAAAGAACATCGTTGATATTAAAAAATTCTCTAGTGAGAAAAATAGTTTACTCTCAGATTGTATCCCTAGTAGTAGTGTAATAAATTATACCATGCGCCATTACCATAAAAGGAGCTTTGAACGTTGGCATCTTAATCTAGTTTCTGAAACAATTCGTTTTGCTAAGATTGTGATCAATTAATTTACATAAACAACTTAAAAAGTAAAACACTTTGCGGAAGGTATATTGAGCTAACATTCGTTAATAAGGCCATCTGATTACTGTGTGAATAATTATTACTCTCTTGATATGAATCCGACAAATCATGATAAAATATTACTCACAGAAGTTACAAATACAAAGTATATAGGTAATCGTGGAAAATATCTGCATAACTCATCATGCAACTTTATTAGGTCCAGACGAATAAAAACGACAAATGACCATGCCCTTCTAAATCAGACTGCCCTTATAATATACATGTTCATCATGTTGTGGCAAGCTCGGAATCTCTTTAGCAAAATAGACCAGAAAATGCTTGTTAAGCGTACACACTTAAAGATAACGTTTTATAATTCGTTATGAATTCGGCAGACGGCCGAATCTAGATTCGGCTTCATCAAATGTTATGCATGCGTAAAATGAATTTACAAAAAGTCGAATCCGGATTGGGCAGTCTGCCGAATTCATAACGATATGCAGCTGCTGTGGCACCTCATGTTTAGTTTTATTTTATACTTTGTTAAAGGTTGCATGGACTATTTGGCGTTCAAAGCAAGCTAGAACCCATTAAGGGCTTTGAAGTGTTCCAGAAATATGGAGACAAGGTCGTAAAAAGTTGTTTACATGAGCAGCAATATATGCAAAATGTAATAAAAGTATAATTAATACATGGAGTTAATGATATGGAAATGTAATGGTTCCAAATTACATTTCCATATCATTTATTTATTTTCCTGATTTCTCCATTTTCATGTTAGTTGTTCTTTATTAAAGCCCTGGAAATGAATTTCCTAATAAAGATTGCAATCACCTATTAATTGAAAAAAATATAACACATTATTCGACTTTTTACAGGTATCGCTATATGTAACGTTCATAAAATACATCGCTTCCGTACTTGATACATTATTACGAAAGGCAATATATAACTCAACTCACTAAAATGGAGTAAACATTTTCAAATACCCGTAACATACATTGAATTGCCTATAAGTGTGTCCTTCTCGTTTGGCAGCAATAAACCGACACCAAAATGCTATATCTGTTGTTGTGTGTATGTTGTGTGATGTAAGAATAGTCATAGTAAGGCTTTAGCAAAGAAGTGTATATATTGACGTTTAGCCGGATGACTCCATAGATCATTGCTTGATATTAATAGACACAAATTGGCCAAGTGACAGCTAATTCTATTGGGAAACTCTCCGCGTTAAAATGTCCTTAAAATGTTCCTTCTTCGGCTGACACAGAGCAGCAGGTCAAGTCTACCTTATTATGGTTACAAACACGATCAAAAGAAGTTGCTTATTCAAAGCATAGTTCCATCTGTTCTATGAACATTTTCTATACGTTAGAAAGTGATATGACTACCTTATTGCGGTCACAAATAGGGTAAAATAAAGCGATTTTCCCCGAGCAGGTTATTTCGTACAAGGCGTTTCGCCCGTCCAAGTCTACAAATATATTCAATTAACAAACCTTAACTTAATTTAAATAGAGGTGCTAACTTACATGATTGAATGTTCTTAGTCACCCGGTAGTTGTAAACAGAGTTTTAATAGTGGAACCTTTTGGTAACTTCGCTGGAATTAGCAGACTTTATCAGATGGACTGGTGCTTCAGTCATGCTAGCTTATATCTTCCTAATCACATTTAACGTAATGATGGACGGAAATGTCATTTTACTAATATCTAATTTCTTAGTCATGAAAAAACCTATTCAATCAGAAATAGAAACTATGAGTGATTGTTAAAATTCCTCTAAAATATTTCTTGCAATAAATGAACTGGCAAAGCATATCTGTTCATAAACATAAAACCGTATGATTTGTAACATACATTAATGTTTAAATTCCATATGTACAAGCTAGTGGATTTTTTGGAAAATACAAGAACATAAAATAAAGTTGAAACAGAAATACATAATTTATTATTGCCTTGTGTATGCGTGGAGAGAGACTTTGATACAATGGTTGGGGACGTAGGTATTCCCTATAGTAAGTGTCGAACAGTGTCTGCCTTTCGGGATGAATTTCTTGCAAAGCATTTTGCTTCATAAACATAATACCATAGGATTTGTTGCATGCATTTTTTGTTTTATATTTCATATGAATTTCTACATTCAGAAATCGGAAAGCAACGTTTGCACAATGTTTTTGTGGGAACTGAGAGCACATCAGATATATCGAATTGCATTCTGCATACGGGGAATGTCCTTCTAATATCAAGTGGTTTAGATTTCTTGAAATTTGCGATATAATAGAAATTTTATGCCAAATTATTAAAATGTCATATTTCTTATATTTTTGATATTTAACAGTCCTCGAAGTAAACGTCTATGCTACGTATTTAAAGTGGCGTTTGCCATAAAAATGTATATTATATTGCGAATTTCATTAAATCGACAGTACTTGATATCAGAAGGACATTCCTCGTATTCAAAATGCAATTTGAAATGTCTGATGTGCTCTCAGGTGGCCAAAAATACGAGCCCTTAAAATGATTGAAAGCAAAAGAAGTTGATCATATAATGTTAAAGATCGTATCATATATACTATATATATTTTTGTTTTGATTTCATGATTTTTCACTTCCGACTGCCAAAATTTCCAAGTCAGTACTTTATTTTGAATACAAGCAGAATAATTACTATTTTGGCATGTAGAATTTTCAATTCATGGGGCCACGTTTCCTTCCTGTGAAAATCGAAACTAAATCTAACACTAGAAAACCAAACAACATATTATTAAATACTATTGTTTGACCGATTCATCTATATTTGTGTAATGGAAAAGCAGACAACTTTTGGGGCCTCATTATTGCTGTTGGTGTACAAGATTCAAGACCCTTAATGGCTTCTGGTTTCTAATGGAAATGGTAAAATATCCATGCAAACTTTAAACAGTTACCACACAGATGCTGCACACAAGGTGTCAGAGCAGCTGCGTATAAAATGTTATCTTTATGTATGTCTGTACGCTTAACAAGTATGTCATCGATAGTTTACTTTAGACGAGAAGAATCAGAGCTTGGTATTAATGTTGCTCTCGTTTTCTGGCCTACTTTGCTACAGCGATTCCGGGCTTGCCACAACATGAATAAATGACCAGATATCTATTGCATAAGAGCAGTCTCGGTTTAGGAGCCCTGATCAATTGTCGTTTTGATTTCGTCTGGACCAAATCAAGTTGCAATGAACGTTATAAGGAGATTTATAAGGATTACCTTTGCACGTGTTTACTTCTGTAAGTAATATGATTTCTTGCTGCATCGGATTTAGAAAGCAACAGTCGTATGGTAGCCCCTAGCAGTAAGGGAATAGGACTGCTTGGGCGGGCTGCCCCTGCCTCGAGGCAGTCCAAAGGGCTGTAGTTTACGAAACGGTGGTAGGATTCGACACAGAATATGAAAGCTCTATAATTTAGTAATACATAATAGGGACACTCGTATCATACAGTTGACTCATGCATGAACTCGCCGTAAAAGTTCCAATGACCAACTTGGTTATCCACAGAAGATCATTTCTTAAAAATACTCTTCATACACTTGGAATGTAACTCTGAATCAACAGATACAGAGCTCCAAGAGAGAGGTTAATGGCCAACCTACCAGCGTTTAACTGCTGTTAATGCCTAGACTTGCCTTGGTATGAAAACAAAAGGTGGTTTACTCAAGGGGTTCTTTGAGTTGTTTGATGTAACAAGTTGATTACAGTCTGATTGAATACCCGGTTTCAGAAACAAGTTTAAGAGGCTAACAATCTAAAGGTTAATAGCCAACTTTGAATGTTGCTTCGAATCAAAAGATACAGAGTTCCAAGAGAGAGGGTAATAGCCAACCTACCAGCGTTACCACCTAATTAGATAACTGATGTTAATGCCTAGACTTACCTTGATATGAAAACAAAATGTGGTTTACCTAAGGGGTTCTTTGAGTTAATTGTTTGATTTAACTAGTTGATCCCAATCTGATCGAATACCCGGTTTCATAAACAAGTTTAAGGGGCTCACGATCTAAAGGTTAATAGCCAACTTCGAATGTAGCTTCGAATCAAAAGATACAGAGTTCCAAGAGAGAGGGTATATATCCAACCTACGAACGTTACCTAATTAGATAACTGCTGTTAAAGGGGAATACTGAAGGGAGAAATAAAATAGCCACTTTATATACCAAAAGAAAGCTTAGAAGTCCAGGAACATGAATCTGTCGATTATTATACATTTCGAAGCTCTGTAAAGGAGAAATAACTGAAATAAAACCTTTGTTTGTAGACTACGACAACCGGAAGTTGTTTGCCTCATAATCGAAGGGCTGATCTAGTGACGTCACGTAATGTAGTTGGCAAACCCGGAAATGACTGGGAAGCATAGCGAATTCGGTGAATTTTGGGGGTTGTTTTATTTGCAATGTAGCAGTTCATGATTGATGAAAACGTCTCAATAAATACGTATTATAATATTCTTTTGCATGTATGTGTGGTCATTTTAGTATAATTTACCAACTAAACCGCCGTAAATTGCAGCGATATTGATCGTCGGGTTTCTTGTAGCATACCACCATGGTACATGTACAGTCACTCAGTATACATTTCCATGCTCGGTTTCAAAACCAAATTTCCAAATGTTAATAACATAAAATACACAACCAAGTATAAACCATGAACTTATTATATAGTTAACCAAAGAATTCCAATGGGTTTTTTTAAACCAATATAATTTTGATCACAAAACATCGAGCGTTCCTGTTCGATGTTACATTGTTTTGGTTCAGATAGCGGTGCTTGAATTTCGCGGCACGGGCTATCTGGGCGATAGTTGACCATTCATGACGCCCAAGATCTTGACGTGCTGGATGCCCGGATGAGCGATGTTAGCAAGAAAGAAATTGCGTTTAAATCCAACTAAATTCATCAATTGAGAGTCATTTTTGACTTACTTTTCCTTAAAACTATTGATATTGATTTAAGATTATTTTTACAAACCCGAAATAGCAAAAACCTGAGCAAAACCACAACATCCACTGCACGCGCACATGTGCCGAAATGCTTTTGTTTTGTTGACGGAGTATATGAACACGTTTCTACTATGACGATGTGTTTTGATCGAAGGTGTATTTATTTCATTCTATTTTATTTTGACATTAATTTATAAAACATGCAAGAATTGTAGAGCTGATAATATAATCTAACTCACAATCAGAGACATGATGAAACGTGACCCCAAAATAAAAAATTGTGTGCGGTTTATACCACGGTGGACTTCACGATAAAATTTTACTGCGATCACTTCCAGCAATAGCGAGTCAACAAGGTTTCAAAATTAATCGCAAACTGGCTCTCAAGTACGACTGTTTGAAAGATTACTCAGTTGTTAAATTCCAATTACATTTGGGCTAACAAAAATGGACCTTTTTACACAAATTCAATTCATAAATTTACAAGTATTGTTGAGTAAAATGGCTAATTATGGAGCTCAAAACCCGGGCTCAAAACATGGGTAAAATTATCGACATCATATGCTCTACACGGAGGAAACTAGCGATCGTGCGCCGGGAGTGACTGCACGGTCGTGGGGTGTTTGCTGGCCGTGATGGGATCAGAGCTCAGCCTCATCTCAGACCGGGATCTCGGACAACTTTTCGAGCTTTTTTCAGAGGGTCAAATTGATTTTATATTCAAAAAATAATATCACCAATTCAAATTAGAACAGCCTGCCTGCATAAGTTGCTGGTCCTCCATCGCCAACAACATATATTTTCCCTTTCTGACGACACGCTACCAACCACAAGAAATTCTCAAACGTCGTGATTCGCCAACATCCATGCAGCATCTTGAATTTTCTTCGTTTAACTCGCTATCGGTCTCACTTTCATTTTCAGCTTTCTCATATTCATTATCCATAAATAAATCATTTTCATCATTGTCAGATGCCATGTTCGCAGAAATTTTGCAAAGTTAATCAGAACTCATTACAACTTTTTACTGACTTTCGATCGAAACGTAATAAACACAGCATACATGCTACAATACAATACAATCAGCACACGCACGATCAGGCATATCGATTTTCGTGTTGTGCTACATAACGTGACGTCATCTTCAAGTGGCCAGATTTGACCTTTTGTTTGACCCCATTTAGGGGGGTGCCAAATTTGACTTTTCAATGCTTTATATTTCTTAAGTAGGGGCAAAAAAAGATATAATTTATTTTGTATGTTATTCTAGGCCTCTCAAGCTTTCTATTGATATATAATGTCTCTGTCATCAGTATTCCCCTTTAATGGCTAGACTTGCCTTGGTATGAAAACAAAAGGTGGTTTACTTAAGGGGTTCTTTGAGTTGTTTGATGTGATTAGTTAATCCCAGTATGATCGAATGCCCAGTTTCAGAAACAAGTTTAAGAGGCTAACGATCTAAAGGTGAATATTCAACTTCGAATCAAAAGATACAGGGTTCCAAGAGAGAGGTTAATAGCCAACCTGCGTTACCTAATTAGATAACTGCTATTAATGATATAACATTGGATGGTTTGAACCCAATGCACAAATTCATTGGTCGAGCTATGAGTTTTAAAATATTGGACGAGACGTAGTCGAGTCCAATATTTTAAAAATTTGATGCAAAATGGATCCAATGTGCTATTTGTTTGATGTTTTAAATTGTGTGGAGAGGTATAGGAAGCAAGAATCTTACATTAGAAACCAAACAACATATTAGATACTATTGCTTGACCGATTCATCTATATTGGGGTTATTGAAAAGCAGACATCTTTTGGGGCCTCATTATTGCTGTTGGTATACAAGATTCAAGACCCTTAATGGCTTATGGTTTCTAATGGAAATGGTAAAATATCCACGCAACCTTTAAACAGTTATCAAACAGATGCTGCACACAAGGTGTTAGAGCAGCTGCGTATAAAATGTTATCTTTATGTATGTATGTACGCTTAACAAGTATGTCATCGATAGTTTACTTTAGAAGAGGAGAATCAGAGCTTGGTATTAATGTTGCTCTCGTTTTCTGGCCTACTTTGCTACAGCGATTCCGGGCTTGCCAAAACATGAATAAATGACTAGATATCTATTGCATAAGAGCAGTCTCAGTTTAGGAGCCCTGATCAATTGTCGTTTTTATTTCGTCTGGACCAAATCAAGTTGCAATGAACGTTATAAGGAGATTCATAAGGATTACCTTTGCACGTGTTTACTTCTGTAAGTAATATGATTTCTTGCTGCATCGGATTTAGAAAGCAACAGTCATATGATAGCCCCTAGCAGTAAGGGAATAGGACTGCTTGGGCGGGCTGCCCCTGCCTCGAGGCAGTCCAAAGGGCTGTAGTTTACGAAACGATGGTAGGATTCGACACAGAATATGAAAGCTCTATAATTTAGTAATACATAATAGGGACACTCGTATCATACAGTTGACTCATGCATGAACTCGCCGTAAAAGTTCCAATGACCAACTTGGTTATCCACAGACCCTTGGAATGTAACTCTGAATCAACAGATACAGAGCTCCAAGAGAGAGGTTAATGGCCAACCTACCAGCGTTTAACTGCTGTTAATGCCTAGACTTGCCTTGGTATGAAAACAAAAGGTGGTTTACTCAAGGGGTTCTTTGAGTTGTTTGATGTCTGATCGAATACCCGGTTTCAGAAACAGGTTTAAGAGGCTAACAATCTAAAGGTTAATAGCCAACTTTGAATGTTGCTTCGAATCAATATATACAGAGTTCCAAGAGAGAGGTTAATATCCAACCTATGAGCGTTACCTAATTAGATAACTGCGGTTAATGCCTAGACTTGCCTTGGTATGAAAACAAAAGGTGGTTTACTCAAGGGGTTCTTTGAGTTGTTTGATGTAACTAGTTGATCCAGTCTGATCGAATACCCGGTTTCAGAAACAGGTTTAAGAGGCTAACAATCTAAAGGTTAATAGCCAACTTTGAATGTTGCTTTGAATCAAAAGATACAGAGTTCCAAGAGAGAGGTTAATAACCAACCTACCAGCGTTACCACCTAATTAGATAACTGATGTTAATGCCTAGACTTACCTTGATATGAAAACAAATGTGGTTTACCTAAGGGGTTCTTTGAGTTAATTGTTTGATTTAACTAGTTGATCCCAATCTGATCGAATACCCGGTTTCATAAACAAGTTTAAGGGGCTCACGATCTAAAGGTTAATAGCCAACTTCGAATGTAGCTTCGAATCAAAAGATACAGAGTTCCAAGAGAGAGGGTAATATCCAACCTACGAGCGTTACCTAATTAGATAACTGCTGTTAATGCCTAGAATTACCTTGGTATGAAAACAAAAGGTGGTTTACTTAAGGGGTTCTTTGAGTTGTTTGATGTGATAAGTTGATCCCAGTATGATCGAATGCCCGGTTTCAGAAACAAGTTTAAGAGGCTAACAATCTAAAGGTTAATATTCAACTTCGAATCAAAAGATACAGGGTTCCAAGAGAGGTTAATAGCCAACCTGCGTTACCTAATTAGATAATTGCTATTAATGATATAACATTGGATGCTTTGAACCCAATGCACAAATTCATTGGTCGAGCTGTGAGTTTTAAAATATTGGACGAGACGTAGTCGAGTCCAATTTTTTAAAAATTGGATGGAAAATTGATCTAATGTGCTATTTTTTTGACGTTTTAAATTGTGTGGAGAGGTATAGGAAGCAAGAATCTTACCATGCTTACATTAGAAACCAAACAACATATTAAATACTATTGTTTGACCGATTCATCTATATTGGTGTTATTGAAAAGCAGACATCTTTTTGGGGCCTCATTATTGCTGTTGGTATACAAGATTCAAGACCCCTAATGGCTTATGGTTTCTAATGGAAATGGTAAAATATCCTTGCAACCTTTAAACAGTTATCAAACAGATGCTGCACACAAGGTATCAGAGCAGCTGCGTATAAAATGTTATCTTTATATATGTACGCTTAACAAGAAAGTCATCGATAGTTTACTTTAGACGAGAAGAATCAGAGCTTGGTATTAATGTTGCTCTCGTTTTCTGGCCTACTTTGCTACAGCGATTCCGGGCTTGCCAAAACATGAATAAATGACCAGATATCTATTGCATAAGAGCAGTCTCGGTTTAGGAGCCCTGATCAATTGTCGTTTTGATTTCGTCTGGATCAAATCAAGTTGCAATGAACGTTATAAGGAGATTTATAAGGATTACCTTTGCACGTGTTTACTTCTGTAAGTAATATGATTTCTTGCTGCGTCGGATTTAGAAAGCAACAGTCATATGATAGCCCCTAGCAGTAAGGGAATAGGACTGCTTGGGCGGGCTGGCCCTGCCTCGAGGCAGTCAAAAGGGAAATAGTTTACGAAACGATGGTAGGATTCGACACAGAACATGAAAGCCTGCAATTTTGCAATACAGAATAAGGACACTCGTATCATAAAATTGACTCAAACTTGCCGTGAAAGTTCCATTGACCAACTTGGTTATCCACAGCAGATCATTTCTCAAAACACTCTTCATACACTTGGAATGTAACTCTGAATCAATTAATAGCCAACCTAACAGCGTTCAACTGCTGCTAATGCCTAGACTTGCCTTGGTATGGAAACAAAGGGTGGTTTACTTAAGAGGTTCTTTGAGTTGTTTGATGTGATTAGTTGATCCTAGTCTGGTCGAATGCCCAGTTTCAGAAACAAGTTTAAGAGGCTAACAATCTAAAGGTTAATAGCCAACTTTGAATGTAGCTTCGAATCAAAAGATACAGAGTTCCAGGAGAGAGGTTAATATCCAACCTATGAGCGTTACCTAATTAGATAACTGCTGTTAATGCCTAGACTTGCCTTGGTATGAAAACAAAAGGTGGTTTACTTAAGGGGCTCTTTGAGTTGTTTGATGTGATTAGTTAGTCCCAGTATGATCGAATGCCCGGTTTCAGAAACAAGTTTAAGAAGCTAACGATCTAAAGATTAATATTCAACTTCGAATCAAACGATACAGGGTTCCAAGAGGTTAATAGCCAAACTACGTTACCTAATTAGATAACTGCTATTAATGATATAACATTGGATGGTTTGAACCCAATGCACACATTCATTGGTCGAGCTATGAGTTTTAAAATATTGGACTTATTGGTTTTAAATTGTGTGGAGAGGAATAGGAAGCAAGAATCTTACATTAGAAACCAAACAACATATTAAATACTATTGCTTGACCGATTCATCTATATTGGTGTCATTGAAAAGCAGACATCTTTTTGGGGCCTCATTATTGCTGTTGGTATAAAAGATTCAAGACCCTTAATGGCTTCAGGTTTCTAATGGAAATGGTAAAATATCCATGCAACCTTTAAACAGGTATCAAACAGATACACAAGGTGTCAGAGCAGCTGCGTATAAAATGTTATCTTTATGTATGTACGCTTTACAATAAAGTCATCGATAGTTTACTTTAGACGAGAAGAATCAGAGCTTGGTATTAATGTTGCTCTCGTTTTCTGGCCTACTTTGCTACAGCGATTCCGGGCTTGCCAAAACATGAATAAATGACTAGATATCTATTGCATAAGAGCAGTCTCAGTTTAGGAGCCCTGATCAATTGTCGTTTTGATTTCGTCTGGACCAAATCAAGTTGCAATGAACGTTATAAGGAGATTTATAAGGATTACCTTTGCACGTGTTTACTTCTGTAAGTAATATGATTTCTTGCTGCATCGGATTTAGAAAGCAACAGTCGTATGGTAGCCCCTAGCTGTAAGCGACTAGGACTGCTTGGGCGGGCTGCCCCTGCCTCGAGCCAGTCCAAAGGGCTGTAGTTTACGAAACGGTGGTAGGATTCGACACAGAATATGAAAGCTTGCAATACATAACAGGGACACTCGTATTATACAGTTGACCCAATGCCCAAAGTTGCCGTGAAGTTCAAGTTGTTTGATGTAACTAGTTGATCCCAGTCTGATCGAATATCTTTCTTCGTGTCATGTTTCGAATGTTGCTTCGAATCAAAAGATACAGAGTTCCAAGAGAGAGGTTAATAATCAACCTAGCAGCGGTACCTAATTAGATAACTGCCGTAAATGCTTAGATTTGCCTTGGCATAAAAACAAAAGGTGGTTTACTTTTTTGAGTTATGAAATTATGTGATGTCTATTTTCTTATGTATTTTATTGGTTTTTACTCCCTATTGTTGCCTTTATCTCAATTTCAAATTTGCCGCCTTTGGCCCCCATGGACCAGATCGTGTCACATATTATACAATTATAAAATAATAAATGTTAGGGTAAATGGTAGCTGATAGCTCTGGAAGACCTCCATTAGTCATCTAAGGATGTGGATTTGTTGCACATAGCTTCTGCCTGTGCGAATCCAGTCATCGTGGTCTCTAAATCTAGTAACAAAGTCTTTTTATATACTTTGACTACAATTGGCCTCAGAATGACGCCTGAATTATATTTGGTCGTTGGTTTTATCAATTTGTATTTTTTTTATATAGGCGAATGTAGTATTGTTGTCTAGTTTCACTGCAACAATTGACAGTCGCCATCATTATGCAATTCGTCGAATCTTTATAGCCAACTCCATTATTATTATTTTTTTTTGTTTTGAAATTGAATATCACCTTGAAAGTTAAAGTAGTTCACTCACACCCTAGTCGTAAAGTGAAATTATTTATGGGATTTTAGAGACTGCCAGGTCGGTCGGTTATCAGTTCCGAATGCATTTTGGAATACCCTTGACAGAAAATCAGAAATAAATCACATAAAACTATAATGGTTTAAAAGCAACTTATGATTTTCAGTTTGTCCGTTTCATGATAGAAGTAAAAGGCCAACTCGTAATGGTATGGTAGCCAATTTTCTTAAGTTAAATGTGGTGAAAACGAGAGTATTATTACTTGGATTTCGAATACAACTTGTCAAGATTATTGTTTCTAGTATGAATGTTGCTGGTGTTAATGTCACCATTAAATCAGACCCCATCAAAAATCTGGGCGTCATGTTTGACACTGGAATGACAATGTCAGGTCAAGTATCTATGATGATAAAAACGATCAACTATCATCTTGTGAACATTGGACGTACGCCGAAACTTCACTGAAGATGCTGAAAAATTGCTATTCATTCACTAGTAATATCCCGCCTTGACTATTGCAATACCGTAGTCTGTTGGTGGGAATAAGCAAGAAACCGCAGAACAAACCCTTATAATGTCCAACGCACATCAGCATGGGCGATCTTCAAGAATAAGTTTGACCACATCACATCACTTCAGAACTGAACTCCGCTGGCTTCCAATAGAACAACGCATTGATTACAAAATTCTTTATGAGCAAGCTCCATCTGACATCATTGATATGCTTCAAATTATATTAGAGTAACTCAAAGGCAGCTTAGATCATCATGATCTCTTGATGAGCCAAGAACTCCGACAGTGTGTTTCTTTTGGTGACCGAAATTTTGTTGCCTATATTCTCCCAGATTGTGGAATAAACTACCAGACCAAATCAAAAATTTTACTTTTGAACAGTTTAAGAAGCTCCTGAAGAGCCACATATTTCAGAATGCTTATTGTTTTTGAGATAATGAGCGCCGTTGAACATTTTGAAATTAATTTGGCGCTATGACATAAATGTAACTGATTGATTGATTGATTGATTGATTGATTGACTGGCTGGTTGATTGATTGATTGATTGATTGATTGATTGGTTAATTGATTGATTGATTAATTGATTGATTGATTGATTGATTGATTGATTGATTGATTGATTGATTGATTGATTGATTGATTGATTGATTGACACATGCTGCAATTATATTCTATTTTCATGATCTTGGTGGATTAAGCGTGGCAAATTGTCGACTTAAGGGTACCTAAAGAACATTCACACCGCAATATCTGGTCGATTACCTCCACGCACATCGTCATCATCCCTATATCTTCGTGTCAAAAATTGTCGTGATAGTACGGCGAATCCTCTCGTTTTTCAATAGCTACGCAATTTGATTTTGTTCTCGATAGGCCGAGCGACTCAGGCTAAGCATAGTTCGACTATCATATGAGATAACATCAAGTTCTACATGTATTCTACACATTATTACGATTTGCGCGTGTTCTAGTATCCTATATCGTGTTGCTATTACAAGTAAATTCGATTTGTTTTGAGGTAAAATCAAGGTTTTGTTTTAAATACACTAACTTGAAATTAAATACACTAATTAGCGGCCATCACTGTTTGCTCTGGATACATTTTTACTGCATTTTGGGCTTAACGATTTTTAAATCGAAAGTTACAATTGTGATATATTTAATTTTGAGAATTACAATTATATAAAGGAACACATTTATGATCCAGGTGCGTGTATAATAGAAAATTCGATCACACGTGTATATCACAATGCATATATAAACTTTTTTTTTTATCTGTGTCAACAATAGAATATTGATCACCAACGGAGTATGAAGCTTAAAGAAAAAAAAATATTTATAATATGTGACCCGGCAGCACAAACGAGCCGTAAATTCCCTAAATTGTATTCTGTGTTACGGTGTAAAATGTGTACGAAGGTCGTATTCATCGATAACTTAAGCTGGCCCGACATCCGTCTTATTTTGATAGTCAAAACTAATCAATAATCCTATTGTTGAAGTGGATAATAAGCTTCTACCTTAGATGGCCGGCTATAGAACTTTTAATAGCTCTGGTCTTTGTTTGCTTTTGCTAAATCCTGTTCAAGTGGTGGGTTACCAGGCATTGTATTTTGTACAGGTATGCATAACCAACAATTAACAATGAGAGAACTTTCTTAAACCTTGTTGACTTGGGGATGATTTGAAATGACCACCAATTATGACTGTTTGATATATATTGCCAGCAATGTGGAAAAAGAGACACATGTAAAAACGTAAAAAGCTATAATTTTGTTGAAGGAGCAAAGTTTAACAAACCATAACCCCGCTTCTGGATATCGTTTGAAGTCAAATGATATACCATTTTTAAGTTTATGATGTTTATTTTTAAACACGAAATAAAACAAAATTGACCGGGGAGGAATTTACGGCTCATTCGCCGTGGACGGTCACATATAGCGTGTTGACACTGTGCCACGTGTTTTGAATTAAGAGTGGATTTACACCTCCTTTTCCCACGTTAAGTACATAGCAAAGCCTGCTTGAATTTCCTTTACTATCTTCTACACTGAGATATACGGCAGTTAGATAATTGTACACGTGCACGTACACAGGGAAGCTATTTAATATAAGAAACTTCACCGCAGTTACATGACATATCAAGTTGACTTAATGTCAATATTGTGATTGATATTCCATATATTCATGCGAAACATTTTACGTTACGATTTGTATGTAGTAAACAAATTAAACATTAGAATCGGGCCCTAAGGACGTTTTGTTTATTAAATGGATAATTACAATGGATTGTAATTGTAATGAGAAGAATACCATTGAATAAGAAGTACCATGGAAGACATTACTTTTCGCATAGAGAACGAAATGCGAAGTGTCTTTTCATTTGAAATTGGCATGTTCCACGCACTGAGTAGTTTTAGATGTTGAGGGACTCATACATACAACAACAACAACAACAACAACAACAACAACAACAACAGCAGCAACAACAACAACAACAACAACAACAACAAACAGGTATTTAGGACGCTATTCACAAGGTACCATAGCGTTTACAACAAATAAATGAAATACAAAGTTCTTAAAATAGAAAAGTCTTAAGATTTCCCTTGAAAATGTCTGTAGATCCAGCAGTCCGCAGTTGTCTCGACAAAGAGTTCCAGGCATTTGCGGCGACAACTTTGACCAATTCAGACATCGGTATCACAAGCCGATTTGTGTCCATGGCTGATCGAAGGGGCCGGGATGGAACATAAACAGTGAATTGTTCAGCGATGTACTTAGGAGCTAAGTTGTTAAATGCCTTGCATACATACAAAAGGACTTTGAACAGAATTCTCTGCTCACAGGCAGCCAGTGCAGTTTATGAAGAAGGGGTTTAGCTTCGACTCGACGTCCAACCGCAAACACAAGACGTGCAGCATTATTTTGCATACATATGGCCTGGCAAGTAGTATCAACAACATTGTTAGCAGGGGCTATTTTAACGTGCCTCCTGGCACGTTCGTGCAGTGAGATTAAAAATCCGTGCAGTGAGAATTAAAATTCCGTGCTTAAAATATTTCTATATATTCAACTGATTCAAGTTTCAACAGGTCAAATGACCAGGAAATGAAGCTCTTCCACGAAGTAAGATCATGACAAATCCTATGCAAATGATATTTGGTAGTTTTTTTTTTTTTATTCAACTGAAAATGCTTAAATCTTGAGATTTTAAATGTAGAAAAAGAAGAAAAACAAGGGGGAATCCGAACATTTTAAATAGACGCGAGTGGAAAGGTGGAAGAACGCAAAATTTATTGGTTTTTTTTTTTGGGGGGGTTCAAAAGTCCCACTCCCTTTCTGGCATAAATACGATCAGTGAAGTACTAGTACTTCCATGATACGATCCATAATAATCATTCGTACATTCATTGGGATACATGGGCCCACGAACGTAGAAAAGTTTCTTCTTGCTTAGAGGTAAGGTTTGTGAACTAAAATACTTGCATGAGCCCACCTCATGGGCACGGTGGTTTAGTGGATACGGCCTTGGACTCAGTCCTTGAAATAAGAAACAGAATCCAACCGTTGCCTTTGAAATTCCAAGGGGCATCACCAAATTTGAAAACCCGGGTTGAAAACTTGTTGGAAAACTAAAATGTAAGTGTGCACAGGGAGCTGTCATATACGTGAACCAGGTTTTCCAGTGGAACAACAAAACTAGGATCTTCTACTCTTTACTTGGTTCAATTTTTACGGGTCACGCGGACCCGTACAGTAGGAAATTTGCGGGTCCGCACCTACTTCCATAGGTATTTGACGCAAGGACGCGCCTTATTTCAAACGATGTTTGGACTCATAATCCGAGACGTGCGTGGGTTCGAATCCCCGTCCAGCCACCGTGTTGTGCCCTTGGGCAAGGCACTTTGCCTCGCTTGCCTCACCCCACCCAGGTGCAATGGGAAGCTGCTAGAAGTAGTCACAGTCGTTGTACTGATGAACCCTGCCTCATTTGTAGGGTGCAAACGTGGCTCCGACATATTCTAATGACGGCGGAATAAATGTAAAGTGCTCTGAGGCATTTTACGGCATAAAGCGCTATATAAATATCTACATTTTATTTTTTTATTACCTCGATAACCCCTTATAGTTAGCATTCGAATTTCCTTGTGACAGAGGGGAGGGACACACTTGCAGGCTATGTAAGTTTAGCTTTATAGAACAATTGGTTTAAATGGGTATTGTTTTTCGAAAGTACTCATTTTTAATTTTCGTATACTATTTTTCGTCTTATCCTCATTTACTGCGAAGGCAATTTTTTAGGATAGCCAGCAGGTTGTCTCAATGAACCAAATTAATGCAAATATTTCCTTACATTCGTCATCTGTGCCGCGTGAATAAGCTTTGTATTGTCAGCTCTGACGTGCAGACTGACTTTTATTAGCTTTTATTAGAGAAAATTTATATTATACGTTTTTTTTACTTTTTTTTTACTTTTGCTCAGTTTTTAATTTATTAGTATCTACGGTATTTGACTTTAGTTTTGACTTTACTTTTCCATGATAAAAGAGTCTTGCAAATGGCTATTTTATAGCTGCATTATGATAATTATTCCGGAAATATCAAGTGAACAAGTTATGAAAGTATGCCTGGATTGTAACTATGGTAGGCCCAACGTGATAATGAGAGCACCACTTGATCTAAATTTTACATTACAGCAGAAGACAACGCGTTCTAATATAATGGACTGCATGCCAAATGGCTATTTTATAGCTGCAATTATGTTAATATTCAAGAAATATCAAGTGAACATGGTTATGAAAGTATGATGATGGGAGCATCACTATTCAGCAGAAGACAAGGCGTTCTAAATTATGACAAAGGGACGGCCTGGCAAATGGCTATTTTATAGCTGCAATTATTAAGTGAACATTGTTTAATATACCGTGTGCAATAAGTTCGTTCCGCCCCTACCCAAAAGCATTTATAGCATGTTTAAAATGAAACTCACACAATGCATTTCAAGGCTACTTGTTATTTGTTATGTTGTTACATGAGTAGAGATGTTAAACAAATTTATTTGAAGTCATAGATAATGGGAGCATCACTTGATCTAAATTACTAAGGCAAATGGCTATATTATTGCTGCAATTATGGCAGAAACATCAAGTAAACAAGTTATGAAAGTATTACTCCCTCAGGGGGGTCACTCCCATTGTGGCATGTACACCATCCGCGATAATGAAAACGCGTAAAAAGGGTAGTTTTTCGCAGGTAGGCACGATACGCGCGTATCGTGTTTAGGTGTCAAAAACATGAAAAATTGGAAAAAAAAGAGTAGCAAAATTGCAATTGCTAATACGCGGAAATGAAATTTAGGGTATGAAATTTGATGCAAGGAATAAAATACAACAAGTTAGGGACTGTGCAATAATTATGAGCCGGGCACCTTTGTTTCCAATGGACATTTTTATTGTGAAGTGTCATTGTACAAGGAATACATAGCCCCCGAATGAAAAGTATTAAATTAAAAAAAAAAATAGATATTTATATAGCGCTTTATGCCGTAAACAGCCTCAAAGCGCTTTACATTTATTCCGCCGTCATTAGAATATGTCGGAACCACGTTTGCAGCCTTCAATTGCGAGAATTTTCCTTTTCCTAAGTATGTTTAGAACGTTTTACTTACAAGATGCCCCATGAATGTGTGCCATTATGTGTGTCACATGTCTGGGTGAACATAAATAATCAATTCTCTATTTTACAGACCCTGAAAGAAGTGTGAAAATTACATGAATGATATACCAAATGGTGTTTAGACGTTCGCCTTTCGTATCTCTTTCCTTGTTGGAAAGGTATAACGTTGAGGAGATAGGAACATGTACAGAAGATCCGGGACCTACTCTGCCATGTTTGGCTGAGTAACGGTACGTGAACACGGTCTTTTGTGCCTATGTAAATTAGTCATTGTGTAAAGCTGTGTTTATAGACGAAGTCATGGTCAGGATTTGGTCGGACATCTTTGGGTAGCCGCTAGCACCAAACTGGTGTTTTGAGCGTCCAATTGTGCAAATAAAAGCCGCCTAACACCTAGAGACGATGCAAGGACGAGGAGGATTAATAGAATAATAGCTAATAATATACATGGAGAGAATTCCGTAGGTAATCCCGTCGCATCTATTCACACATAGTCCTTTTGTTCGCAAGTACATCAATGCATAGATACCGCGTGTAGTTAATCCGATTATTATGTCACTAATAGACCATGCTGTGTGTTTTGTCGAAGGGAACTGTATTGTGTTATTCTTTTGTCTGCCTGTGTTTTCGCAGAAGGTGTAAAACGGGTGATGGAATGCAGTTAAAAATTTTCGCCAAGGCCGAATCATTTCACATTTTGAGTGCATTGTAGCCGACGGCTACCCAACTAAAGGCTGCTAGTCAGGTGTAGGAATGCGTGAATTTAGATTCGTCTATACCCAGACTGACTCATTGTCGCTAACTACACAAGTTATGTGTGCAATTTTAGAGAACGTTGACCGACAGAGGGTGTCAATATAGGCCTACTTGTCGCTTTTGAAAAACAGCGAATCATGCGCATGCTCAGCAGGCAAATACGACGGCGATTTAGTACACTGACCATGCGTGCGATTCAGGTTTCTCCAAAAGCGATTGAGTATAAATGCATCTTTAGAAATGACCGGCGATTGTGCGTTCTCAAGTGGGTTTTATCATGTTAATTAGTGACCTCGATCAAGCATTGAAATGATATCATTTTTTGTACTGGATCGTTCAAGCATCTCCAGCAAATTTTTCAATGTAAGTGCCTCTGGCCCTAGTAGAAGCAGAGAAGATGAGAAAAGAGGAGATCGCTCGAACATATAATCCGATTACCCACAGTTAACCTCCATTCACTTTTCTTTGTTTTGGGTACTTAAAATACCACTTGAAACTTCCTTTGTGGTAATCTGTTCATCCGACACACGCTCGACTGATTCGGTAGTTCTCTTAGTGGGAGAAAATATTCCACACACGGAAGTACATCGTTAAATTCCCAATTTCGCAGTCAAATCATGCTTTTTTTCTTTAAAGAAAAATAATGCTAACCAGGGTGACCATGATTTTTAAACGAGTGAAAAAGCATCATATATATCGCAACTCCCATTAAAAAATCAAAAGTTTTGTTAAGTTATGGAAAGTCAAGCATAATTAATTTTCCAGTAAAATTAATATAAGGTCAAAGGAAAAGAAATTTAAATGATAAGCATTTGAATATTTGCGGCAGTTTACGGAAACTTAAAACTAGTGTAATCAGTAATTCAAACTCGTGTCAGTTTCTCCATATACTCCCGTTTTGTGTCCAAACGTGTCCAAAAATGCTATTTGGATCCAAAATGAGGGTCTTTTTCACAGGGATCTCGGGTCAACCTTAGCAGTCGGTCATGCCAAACAATACAGAAATTATATTTCGCGGTCAACTGACGTAACAAATTGATATCCGGGCATGCGCTGTTTAGAGCTAGTCAGTCGTGACTCGCAAAGCCACTTATCGTATTAGTTGATCAATCGGATTAGATCATTGTTTCCATCAATAGGCGGATGCACACATTATTTATTTGATGTGGGAAGCGAGCGACCTCCTCTTTTATCATCTTCTCTGGTAGAAGTAGAAAAACGGGCTCGAGTTCTAGGGCTAGTGGTGTTGTTCAAGTTCAAGTTCAAGTTCAAGTTCAAGTTTATTTGTTTTCATCTCAATTCACAATAAAATTATACAAATGGAAATTAAAGATAAGGAAAACATAATGAGATAACTTATAGAAACACAATAAGAACATGAAAAGTGAAGAGATGTGGATGCCGCAAAAACGCAGAGCGTGAAACTTGTGGCACCCAATCTGAACAAGATGGAAATTTAACTTACGCTACAAAATTAATATGTACAACGAATGTATCATGTGGCCGAAATAAGAATGAATGAAAATTAATTGAACGGAATCAATAAATCAGATAATAATACTTGAAAGTACAACAATAAAAAAAAATATAATAAATAACATATTTTCACACAAGGCTGAATGAAACGAGAAGCGTATGATTCCCTCACTTGAAAGATAATTAGGATAAGATCGGAATCAAACATATTGTGCCAAATAAATTAATGGGGTATGGACAGGCTGAACAGTACAAGACAAGACAGAACAGGACAGAACAGACCCAAGTAAGACGGGCAGTTTGAAAATACCCTTAAAACGGAAGTTTAATCAGTTGTGGTATAAGAATCGATTAAATAATCTTTAAGTCTATGTTTGAAAATAGCCAATGTTGGAGACTGTTTCAATGATTGATCAAGGGAGTTCCAGAGCAGGGCACCCTGGATCCGAAGGATGTTTTCAGCCAGCTTGGTATTGGTAAGGGTTACGTGAAGGTCATTCGAGAAACGGGTGTCATGGGTGTGGATGTCTTTGTTGGTTATAAAATAGTCTGGGTCAGTGGTATGAGATGGTAGTAGGTCATGAAGGTAGTTGAACATAAATTGGGCAGTTTGGAAAATGTAAAGGTCATGGATTTTAGCGTCCGGATAGACTTGAATAAGGGGTCGGTGTGGGCGAGCCAAACGGAATAGGTACATGTTCTGATAATTTTCTTCTGCATTAAGAAAAGTGTATGGAGATGGGAATTGTTTTTGTCAGCCCAGATCATGGCACAGTAATTAAGATAGGGGAAAACAAGGGTATTATAAAGAGTGATCAATGAGTCAGAGGGGAGAAATGGTCTAACCTTCCTAATGATACCATTGTATTTCGAGACAATTTTTGTAACATGGGATGTGTGTGATTTCCACGACAGGTCGTCGTCTATTAGAATGCCAAGAAATTTAGTTACATTAACTTGTTCAATTAGCTTATCGTCAATGCAAATTTTAATAGTTGACGGGGGAAAGGGGGTATGTTTATTTTAAATAACATGAAATTGGTTTTTTTGATATTTAGAGAAAGTTTGTTTAGTTTAAACCAGTCAGATATAACATTAAGTTCTTTGTTCAACTTAGACTCCAGTGATTTTTGGTCTTTATCCGAATAAATTATATTAGTATCATCTGCAAACATGATAAAAAGGAGATTAGGGGCGCATTTAGGGAGGTCATTTATATACAATAAAAAGAGTAGGGGGCCTAAGATCGAACCTTGGGGAACCCCGCACTCAATTGGTAAGGTGGAAGAGCGATGTTGATTAAAAACGACAAACTGCTTCCTATCATTGAGGTAATTTTGAATCCAAAGATTGGCAATGCCCCTAATACCATAATTATCAAGCTTGTTAATGAGAATTTGGTGATTTAACGTGTCGAATGCTTTACTTAAGTCTAAGAAAATTCCTACCGTGCAAAGCTTTTTGTCGAGGGATGTGACAATTTTATCATATAATTTATTAATGGCCATATAAGTTGAAAGTTTTGGTCTAAAACCAAATTGGTCACTGGTAAGAATGTCATGTTTCTCGACAAAGTTAATGATCCTTTTGTAAATCAATTTCTCAAGAATTTTTGACAACGCAGGTAGAATGGAGATTGGCCTATAGTTATTAAATAAATATTTGTCGCCGGATTTAAAAATAGGGACTACTTTGGCAGTTTTAAAAATTGATGGAACAATGCCAGTGGACATGGAGTTATTGAAAATATGAACAATAGGACCGACAATTTTAGGCATGATTTGTTTGAGGAGGCTTGAACTTATACCGTCGACGCCACAACTGTTGCTTGATTTGAGAGATGAAGAAATATCTAGCACTTCCTCTTCCGTGGTGGGAGATAGGAAGATACTATGATTAAGTGAATTTGGATTGCTGAATTTGGTGTTGTTGGGCGGAGGTATTTTCGCAGCAAGTGACGGACCAATGTTGGTGAAGAAGTCATTGAGTTTATTCGCAATTTGGACAGGGTCTTTGATTTCTGAACCATCACTATCAGTGAAATGAGAAGGTGGCTTAGAGGATTTATTCCTGCCAAGAATGTGATTAAGGGTTTGCCACGTCTTCTTCATGTTGTTTTTGTGGGCGTCGAGCTCAGCAGTGATATGGTTTTTCTTTGCAACTCTAAGGAGATGATTGAGTGTGTTACGGTATTTAGTATATTTAAGTTTATTGTCGTGGCTGGGATTTGATCGGTATTTCCTGAAAAGTTTATCTTTGGTGATTATTGAATTACTTAGTCCTATGGTTATCCAGGGTTTCTTAGGTGTTTTACGTTTAGATTGCTTTATTGATTTGATAGGGCAGTGGATGTTATATAATTGAGACAACCTGTCGTGGAATTCATTAAATGCGGTTTCCGGATTGTCATCCTTGTAGACACAATCCCATTTTGTAAGCGACAGACCGTGGAGGAATCCCTTGATGTTATTGGGTTTTAATTGACGCGTTTGCCTCGTTTGGAAATCTGAGCTGGGCCGTGTTGCGTTACTAGAATTAATATTGCGATTTTTAATGAAAAGATTGGAAAATGGTCTGAGATGTCGGTAACTAGCACGCCAGAATCAATGCGACCCGAAGGATCATTAGTGATGATGTTATCGATGATCGTTGCAGAAGTTTCGGTAACACGGGTAGGCCTATCAATGGTTGGGAAAAAGCCATGTGAGAAAATCAGATTAATGAAATCGCTGACATAAGATTTGGTTTCAAATTTAAGCAAGTCGATATTGTAATCTCCCATGATGTAACAGGGCTTGCTTTCATTATTGACTGTATTAAGAACGCGTGAAAGCTCAGTATAAAAAGAGTCCAGGATGACTGCATCAGGACGATAGATAATGCCAACGATTGTGTTTCTTTCAAGAGAGGGGTTTTTGGAGTTGTTTATCTCAATGAAAACAGAGTAACAATCTGGGCAGTCGATGTTGAGGTCAGGTCTAATTGTATAGTCAATATCGGGATCAATAAAAAGGGATGCCGCCGTTACGGCCATGACGAATAGAGTTTACAACACTATATCCTTCACCGACATCAACTAAATTAGAATCATCTTCACACCTGAACCAGGATTCAGAAAAGCCATAAATGTGGAATTTGTGATTGATAGCGGAAAGATAATTGGTGATGTCGTTAGAGTGTTTATTCAAGCTACGGATATTATGATGAAATAAGGAAAGCTCAGGATAAGTGTTGCGCGCGGTTTTTAGTTTGTCATTTAGATCGTCACAAAGGTAGTAGTTACAATTGGGGCTTTGAATAGAGTCGATATTACAGTCATCATCAGCGGTCGTGGTATGAGGGTTGAGGGTACTATTGAATTTAAATGGGTCAAATCTGGGTCCGTTAGACAAATTGAACATAAAACACAAAACAGATAAACACAAGTATAACTTTGTATAACAAGGTTATACAAAGTTAAGTAGAATTACAATTGAGCACACCAATGTGTATCAAATACACGATGGAACGGCGATTGCTCAATGATCTTAAATAAACTACAAAAATTAGACTTACAACTTAACTTACATTCCATATTTGTTCCATATTTTACTAAAAAATGTTTTATTTGAAATATAAGTAAGCACCTTTAATCATTCTTAATGTTATCAAATTTGCATTCATTATAAAGCCTAGAATGTACTCTCTAATTTGATACCAAAGTTAATGTTCTGAGATTTTAAATAAAACAAGTATCACTGTGTATGCTCATACGTGTTGGTAGATACTCAAGCAAAGTATATTTAAACTGTCATTCAACACAACATAATTGAGACGGTTACCTCAATATTTCGATGTGTACAACACACATCCTCATCAGGAGGGCTCCAATGATGAACTGATGGAGTTGAATGTCCTGCTCTCGACCTTTGATGTCCTTTCTATTGATCGGATTAGGGCATGCTATAATGAAGGGAGCTCAAGTCCTTGATCACGGTTGAGCGTTGGAGTGTGTTTTCTGATTTGAAGGGCCGATAATCCGATCAATAGAAAGGACATCAAAGGTCGAGAGCAGGACATTCACATGTTAAAGCAATAACTTATAAAACATACAGCCTGTCTCAAAAAAAAAATTGTGCAAGTGAAAAGCGCCCTCTGTGGCAATTAGAAAATACCGTTGTGACATAATGCTTACATCGACGTCAAGGGCATAGTCTTAGCTCTGAAATGCCGTTTAGTCTGTTCAATTTGCTTGTTTTAATTTTGAGATATGCTTACTTAACAACGAAAGGGTAAAATCACAATTGTGCCACTTTTACTAGGGAAGAGGGCTGTACATGTAAATCGATGATAGCATCAAGTTTATCATGATCAAGGTACAGGGTGCATGTCCCAATAAAAAGAGGCCCCTCATTGCGCCCTCTTTTTCTCCAATTTCTGAAAATTTTATCAAATATATTTTGGTATGTAAAAAAACCTTGAGTCGTTAGCTTTAATAAACCAAAACAATTTTATCAATCGGTTCACAACTTTTGAAGATATGCTCTTTCAAAGAAATGTACCCGTTTTTCACTCTGTCCACGGAGAAGGTTTGGCTACTTCAAAGATTGAAAAGGAGTATACATACCATGCATGAATATCAAACATTCCTCAATGATAACTTTATAAAATAACTTTATTAATGGAATGGGCTTTACCGGTGGGTTTATGGGCAATTGATTTTGTTAATAGTGTCATTAATTTGTGGGTAAAATGGATGCCGAATTGGACTTCCTTTGCTTTACTTGCAATTACTTATTTTTTCTTGGTTATTTATGCCTTTTTGTTTTATTATGTTTCTTACTTGCTTACTTTGTTGTTTCTTGATTTCTTTTTTTATTTACAACATAAGTCATTTCTCTTTTTAGGATAAAAGGTAGCACTGTTTGGTTTGTCTTTGGTTCTACTGAACTGAGTTTACTGTGCTGCTCTGCCCTCTACCTGGTTGCCTCCTTGGCGAATACAGGTTTCAGCCCTGTTTCTCATTGCATCAATCCGGGGTTGCGTACCATCCTTGTGCGCCGGATACTTGCGAATGCATTCAGTAATACGTTTGCGAAGCTCTTGGATTTTGCCACAAAGGAAAAAAAAAGTGGTGTGACGTCTGGTGATCGCGCAGGCCACTCCACAGCATGATCCATCCCAACCACTCTGTTTGCTATCCGTGGACAGAGTGAAAAACGGGTAATTTTATTCAAAAGAGCATATCTTCAAAAGTTGTGAGCAGATTGAAATAATTGGTTTGGTTTATTAAAGCTAACGATTAAAGGTTTCATTACATATCAAAATATATTTAATCAACTTTTCAGAAATAGGAGAAAAAGAGGGTGCAATGAGGGGCCTCTTTTTTTGGGACACCCTGTATAATGATTCTCTTTTTCTTCTTACGACAAATTAAACGATAAATAAATATTTCACATTCTGCTGTAAAATTAAATACATGTGCATGTCAATGATTTTACCATTGTAAATACTTTTCTTTTTGTCATTCAAGACATGTTAAAAGACAAACAGATATTACACACTTATGGGTTAATGAACTTTGACAAGTTCATGAAATTTGACAAATTAATGAAATTAGACAAAATAATGCACGCGTAGAAAGCTGCTAGTTGATGCGTCTAATGCACGAGCCCCGAAGGGAGGAGTGCATTAGACGCATCAACATCAGCAATTTTTATTTTGATATACATCTCTGTGTATCATTATTTTGTCTTTTTTTCGGACTGTAGGAGTGACCCTGTAATGGAGTCAGGGTAACTCTATTAATGGAGTCTGGGTTACTCTATTAATGGAGTCTGGGTTACTCTAGGAGCAGAGTCCAACCACTACGCGAATCTATGTCTAAGATGACTCTATATTGGAAGTCAAATGACTCCTGTGTAGAGTCATCAACAGTGACTCTTCAGCGGAGTCAAGAAATTTATGATTCTTCAAGGGAGTCAAATGACTCCAAATATGGAGTCATTTTAGACATAGAGTCGCAGAGTGGCTGGACACTGCTTTTAGTGTCACCTAGACTCCAGTTTGGCTTTCATTGTTAATGTGTCTTATGCAAAATGTAGTAGCACAAGCTTATTGTGCATAAAAATATTATATAGATAAAGATAGTTATCACCCATATGGAGTTAGAAATAATAGGAAATGTAGTTATCCGAAATAGAGCAATGAATTTCTCCAATTACATAAAGCGTGATCATTTTAGTTGTGGAGTAGTAAGATCCAGACTGACAAACGTGAAACATGGTGCTATATTGGAAATCTACATAATAGCCTATTTAAAGGAATTACGTCATTCAAATTCACAGTTTGTTGTTCTAATTTCAACAAAATAAAAACTGTATTGATGAATTGATGAATGCCGACGTATTTGAGGCCTCAAGTGACATTATAATAAAAAGTTGTTTAATGATACACATTGGGAGAGTTACACAACCATGAAGGTTTATATTAATGGTTACTTAGAATAGGAAAAATAAGTGATTAATACGCAGACAGTTAATACTCGAATAATATTTCATTGACTGATTTGCGTGTAAGAATTAGAGTTTGGAAATTATGTGCTACTCTAAATACCAATACTTGGCCTGCCAAATATCGCTTGCCCCCAACTCGGCCCGCCACAAAATCTTTGCCTCTCCTCCTTTATACATGCCACATTTTTGGGATACCAATTTGCAAACCTTAAATGGTCTCGATGTCTGTTGCGAGCGCAGCGAGCAGGAAAATGTGCATATCAAAGCGTTTCCGTACTGTTTTCCTAAGCCATTTTAAAGCGTTTTCTTTAAAAGGCGCCCCATGAATGTGTGCCAAAAAGCGCTTGCCCCATCCTTTCGGCTGGCTAAAAGTTGCTTGCCCCCCCCTTTCGGCTCCCCCCCCCAAACTCCCCCCCACTCAATTGTACCCTCCCCAGGGCTCATAATTATTGCACAGCCTAACTATAGAATTCAGCAACCGACAACAAACATAAAGGTATCTTTGCATAGAAAAAAATATTTTGACACCAAATTTGACATACAAGCCTGCAGACATATAAAATAAACTGCGGTTAAACATTAGGGTATATTAAATCAGAAACAATACAATAATCTCACAACAAATATATCTTGATCCAAAGTATTCACTACCTCCTCTCAATATCTATACCAATTTCTCCATTCAATTCAAATTCAATATTAAACAGTTCTCGTATTGTAATAATAAGACTATCAAGATGACATACAACACCAATAAATGTGCACTTATGCTTTTATTTTGTGCAGGAATCAAGCCAGTAAAAGCTATCGTCTTAAGTTGTGTATTAAATCTTCCATCCTTGCTTTGTCACAAGACATCTCCACCTGGACATAAGGGCCCGGTGCTAAATCTCGCCGACTAAGTCACCGGCATCTCGGAGCATTTCGGTTAGGGTTTAGGGTTAGAGTTAGGGTTAGGGTTAAGGGTTAGGGTTAGGGTTAGTGTTCATACGCATTTACCGTGCCCATACGACCCGTATGGACATCGAAAAGTAAACAACTTTCAGGAAGGGTTTCTGATCATTTGAAGCAGAAATAATGAGGTAAAATGAAAGAAAGCATTTTTTTTTATCTTGACCTCGTAATGGTGACCTATTGAAGATAATTAAAGTTGCTCTAGACAACGAAACGCTGATTCCAATACGCTGGCGAAGTTACGTAATAATCGGATTAACTACCATAGCAATAGGTGAAAACAATTCTTGAATAATACCGCGCTGCACTGATACTTTCACGCGGTACCTCTGCATTGAACCATATCATGCTAATCACTTGCACCTGTAAGATTAGTATCTTTGAAAAGACCAGTATTGTGTTCAATCTATGATTGCATACATACACAGGTGATTATTTCAATCTGCTTGTAGTGCAGCGCGATATGTTCAAAATTGTTTTCACCTATTGCTATGGTAGTTAATCGGATTTATTACGTAACTTCGCCAGCGTATTAGGTGTATGTCTGGGTAGAGTGTAAGGACGGTGTAGAAATTACAAATAATATTATGCCAAAATATCAGGTATGAAATTCGTAAATTATGCCTGACGCTATCTCATTTTTTTAAAAATATGAACGAATAAAGAAAATCATTGCAAACGTGTTGCATAGAAATATTTTCAAATGATCACAATACTGATGGGCCTACACACATACACCAGAGGCCTAACAGAACAAGAGAGCAAAAAAAAATCAAAATGCTGTAGGATTCGAACCTTCAACCTATTGCACTTCAAACCACGGCGTTAACCACAAGACCATCACAACCTGCTGTACCATACTCGTATCTTTTGCATTCTTATTTCTAATTCTGGGTCTCGATCAACAATAATATTTTTAAAAGTGCTTTTAAGTTCAATCAAATGAGGTGATATTACTTTTTATATTGACTTCAATATTTTGCAAGTCAATGCAGTATTTTGCTTGAATAAATAAATATCACTGGAGTCAATTGGACGATTCTGACGATTATTATTCGATATAATGGACAAAGCCGGCTGCTATTTTGCTAGTGACACTTGTCACTAACGGGACACGCACGATTGCGACACGGGCCATTTTGAGAGTAACTTTCCAACCTACGACTCGATTATTCCACCAATCATTTTCGCTGAAAATTTAATACAAGCTCACGTTAGCTATAAATATCCATCATTACAGAAAAGCATACGACCGGCGTTTACTCACTGTTGTAGATATAACCATTTTGGCGGCTACTTTGGACATGTTCAAGCTTCTTTATTTCCAATATAATTCAACTTTTAGTCGTTTTTTGTTATTTGCACAAATGTTTGGTATCTTATCCGTGTTCATGGTACGTATAGCAAAAAACGATCCGTGTCTCCCATTTCTGGAGCTATTTCGCTAAAACATGCATGTTGCCGGTCATATTTTCAACATTTAGCTACGTAACCCGTTTTCAAACAAAAGAGGTCACGAAGTTGCCGTCGTACTGTTCATTGATTTGAAAAAATTACAAACCTGTGAATAATGGAATTGTTTTTCTATTCTCCCAATGTTCTTTCCTATAAAAATCTTTTTGTTTTGGCCAAAAATAATAACATTTTCCAAAAATGATGCTGTCAGAAAAAGTTGCACTTTTCAACATCCTCATTTATGTCAAAATTAGCTTCAACGAATCATTATTTTGAACTACATGATGGTTGCATGGGTGACTAAGAGATCAGAGACAAAAAGGTGAAGGAAAACAAAACAATTAAATCAATCGTAACATTGATATCGAGAAAGTTTTTTACATTAGATGTATGGGATGTTGAAAAGTGCAACATTATTTTAAAGTATCATTTTTGAAAAATGTGATTATTTTTGACCAACACAAAAGGATTTTGATAAGGGATAACTTTCAAATCAACAAAATGAATGCAAAGAAATGTTTTGTAATTCCTAAATTGATTTTACCATTTTTGAAACACCGGATCAATAAAACCTTCTGGATATACCACGTACATGTCAATGAATCATTATTTTATACTGCAAGATGATTGCATGGGTGACTGGGTAATCGTATACATAAAAATGAAAGAAACCAAAAACACCATTAAATCAATCAAAACATTGATATTGAGAATGTTTTTGTACATTAAATGTATTGGATGTGGAAAAGTGCAACTTTTTCTGAAAGCATCATTTTTGGAAAATGTGATAACTTTTGGCCAAAACAAACATTGTGGGAGGGTTGGAAATGATTCCTTTATTCACAGGTCTTTAAATTTCTCAAATCAACGAAATGTATGTCAAGTTATGTAAAGAACTGTTTTGTAATTTTAGGGGGAGTTATTTGTTGTGAAGCCTTTATTTCCAGCATAGGTGCATCGGCATGTGTCTGCGGCTTGGGCACGCCGACAACATAATCGGCGAGATTGAGCACCGAGGCCGAACTCTCAATAATTCAGAAATGTACGAGGAAAGACTGAGAGGGTTAGCATAGACATCCACTCAAACACCCAGTACACACATATGTACACGTAACAAATTGTGTCCATACGGGACCAAGAACCACTAACCGCGAAATGTGGATATCCAACTAGTTTGCCCCGCAGGGCTACAAAGAAGCACTAACCGCTTAAACTATAAGCCCGAAAGAGGGCAGGGCTTGAAGAATGGGAGAAATTATGGGGTAAAAAGTAAAAGAAAAAATTAGAGTTCGGGTTAGAGATTATGGATAGGGTTAGGGTTAGAGTTAGGGTTAGGGTTAGGGTTATGGTTAAGGGTTAGGGTTAGGGTTAGTGTTCATACGCATATCCATCCCAGCAAGGCATTTACCGTGCCCATACGACCCGTATGAACATAATGTGTGTACCCTTAACATTGCCAAAGGTGGCAAAATTTCCAAGTCGTTCAGTTGACCGGCTCCCAGAATTACTTTACCGGAGCGCGGAAAATTTGCATTTTAATGCTAAAATTGGTCAAAATGGGGTAGTATGACCAATACGATTGTAGCCTGCACTTTAATGCATGGAGATGTATTTTTTATTTGTTTTTCTGAGAAGTCGGACCTCTTTGGAAAGAGGTCGCGACCCCCAAAACAGTCGCGACCCATGGATTTCATTGGGGAAAACGGTGTTGTGGAGCAAAATATCTCTATAAAATTATTTAAGACACATTATGCAAAAATTTCAAAATTGATAACCTGCCCAAAAGTGTCTCCTTGTGACATGACACGTCACAAATGTTTTTGAAGCCACGAGTATATATCCTCAGCTCCTAATATCACAACCATCATGGATGACATAGCGCTTAGTGCAATTAATGAGAAGTTGTAACTACCAGCATTGAGTTCGTACAGCCACCCTAAAAGAACAAAGAAACACACATTAACCCGTTGGTTTATCTGCTTTTTATAACATATCAGGCCGAATTAAATCAGCCAAATTCGAGCGTTTTTGTATGACAACAAGCAATCTCCCATAGACAGAGAGCTTTGATATACGGTAGCCATCTTGTCCATTGTGGTTTGTTATTGTACTTCTTTATTTCGGCTTAATGGCTTAATATGGACCCTTCCTAACAGTTACTACTAATATTCTGCCTATATTCGATTTTTAGAAAAAAAGATACAACTTGCTTGATCGCTTATACTATTTGTGATATAACAAGGGCCAAGGCGTGCGCATGTTTTCGAAAGTGGGGGTGGGATGGGGGCACGGGTCTGATTCCCCCCGACTGAACAAAAATTGTCTGCTCTCTTCGCTCGCCGTAATCAGGCCAAAATAAAATTGTGATTTGTTTCGCCAGGACGCTCAAGAATCTTACAAGTGGCAAAGTGGGTGGGAATTTGTTAACAGTTGTAATTCTTCATTATTAACTACTTTAAATGTGTTATATAGCCACATACACACGAGTGTTTTTCGTCAAACGAGACGAAAAGAACAGACCCTCAACTGAAACATTGCAATATATTGGTCTTTGTATTGGTATACAACCTGTCTCAAAAAAATTGTGCAAGTGGACAGCGCCATCTTTGGCAATTATAAAGTTGTTGTGACATGATGCTTACATCAATTTTAAGGGAGCAGTCCTAGCTTTTAAATACCGTTTGTTTCATTCACTTTGATTTCGGCAATTCAGCGATCTGATTCACTAAACACAATTATATGAAAAACCTTTTTAGAAAATTAAATAGAATGTTATATACAAATACCTGTACAGTATATTTAATAAAAGAACATTCGTTTGTAGGATTAGAAACATTCTGTTACAATTGAAGACCTGGACGCAAGAAGACCGTAAGTCCACTTGACCCCTCAACATGTATACACTAATGTTGCATAGAGTTTCTTAGGGTTTTATAATGTTTAACACATGTTCCAGGGTGAAAACATCATGAAAGGTTGTGAAAGATTTGTTTTGGCCCTGAACATGCATTAAACATTACCAAACTATACGAAACTATACGCAACTTGAGTGTTGAGGGTCCAAGTGGACTTACGGTCTTCTTGCGCTCTGGTCTTCAATTGCTCAGTAACATTTCAAACGTATGTACGATATGCAATATATCGATGACGAGATTTTAATTTTACAACAGAGTGTGCAATATTTGTTTGTCTTTTAACATGTATTGAGTGACAAAGAGAACAGTATTTACCATGATAAAAAATCTATTGACATTTTACAGCAGAACGAAATATATATTTATCTTTTAATCTGTTTCAAGTGGAAAAAGATAATCATTATACCTGTATCATGATAAACCAGTAAGCACAATTGTGTATTGTTGTGTAATCGATCCATTCGTTTGATTTCACGAAGGAACTACTCTTCCCTTGTAAGAGTGGCACAATTGTGATTTTACCCTTTCGTTGTTAACTAAACATATCTCGAGATTAAAAGAAGCAAATTGAATAGACCAAACGGTATTTTTAAGCGAAGACTGCGCCCCTGGCGTTGATGTAAGGATCGTGTCACAACAGAATTTTATAATTGCCAAGGAAGGCGCTTTTTACTTGCACAGTTTTTTTGAGACAGGGTGTAGTCCAAATAATGTTTTTGCGGAGGGTATCTGCCTTTCGTTTGTTTCAACAAAACATTAGTTAAGAGGCATATGCTTAAAAATGTACATATTGCACTGGGAACACCTCAGGAAACACAAAACGTTCGATATCATCCGCTAACTAAGGTTAGAAAATGTTGCCAAAAAACGTTTAATTGTCGGGTATTATATATGGCATATAAAGGGTATAAACGTTTTCATAACATTAAAACACATTTTTGGTAACCTACTGTAAACATTCTAATACAACGTTACCTAAATGTTAACAAAATATTTGGCAAAAGATGTTTGCAAAAATATTTTACAATAACATTTTGAAAACATTTTAAAAACATTGTTGAAGTGTATTTTCAAACAAAAAGTTTTAAAACGTTTTCAAGACCTTTACATAACCCGACATTTAATGTTATTAAAGCGTTTTTATCTAAACCATAAATCCAAAATATAACCTGTTTAAAACGTTTTGAAAACGTTTTTGTGTTTGCTGGGACGGTTGTTTGATGGCATGTAATTTTTAAAGAAAAGTTGAACAATGATAGAGCTATTTATCTTAAATCTTGTTTGCATCTTCACAAGTGGTAGACACCTGTATAATAGTATTAGAACATCACGAAAAAGACCTACAAATGGCAAGGACATTTTCAAAAAACTTTTTATCATGATATGTAAGGAATAAGTCATATTATTGCTAATTTAAATTTAAAATATATGTAAATAGCGCCCTCAAATTGCACACAAATGTACTGTTTATAGAATAAAAATTACCACAAAAAAAAATTAACAATTTGATATAGAAATGAAAATCTCTGTTTAAAATAGGCCTAGCTAAAAAAATAATGTTTATACAGTGTGATAGCTATTGGTATTATCCAGGTCTAGAATTTTACATTATATAATATTTTGTTAGAAACAATAATAAGTGATCATATCAAGCTACGGTATGAAATATATTTTGTTTCCTTTTTCTGAATCGGTACTGCATATGTGCGAAAAGAGCCCAAAATGCACTTTGTTTGCGTCCAACGTACGGACAGCATATTGGGACCCGCCATGAGTACGGGTACGGGTACGGGTACGGGTCACAGGTCCTGGGTACGGGTACGGGTCCCAGCCCAAAAGAAAAGATCTTGAAATGTTTTCCCAGTTTGCTGTTTTTTTCTGTATTGATCAGTCATTGTGTGAATGAGACATGTAGCATACATGTATATGGGTGGCAGTTTGCACAGGCTGATGTGTACAGCATTCCTGTGTAGCCAGGGCTGGATTTATCTTTTTTTAGGGCCCTGGACCAGGCTAAAATAAAATCAAGGGCACTTGCTATAGCTTTCTATCTGGATCCACGTGGCTTTCTATCTGGATCCATGTCTTACTCCCCACCCAACCCCATGTTTTGATTATGATCAGATGACTCACAGAGTGGGATTTATAAGTGGAGTTAACATGCATCTGGGCAGTGAAAGTATTCTATTATCAATTTCCTGCATTTGTTTAACCATGTACTCTACGGGTCCCGGGTACGGGTACTACAAGTCTGATGGACAGTACAGCATCGGGGACATGCACACACGAGAACTTGTTGCTTGCCGGACTAGAAAGCAACGTATTGGCTTGCTAATTTTGCTATGCTGAACATGTTCTCGTTTTTTCACATAGCTGCATAACTGAGACGAGTCAATATTTCGTATTGTATGTAAGTTGGAAGACAATCAATATCCCAAACTAATAGGGTTACCCCCTTTAAATTCTATATTTATCGATATTTAAAATAATAGATGGGTGTAGTTCATGGGTTTACTGAAAGAACGCTTTGATCTAACAGTACATTAACCGATTTTGATTGCCATCAATGTGTGTTAACTGATTACACAAACAAACAAACAAACAAACAAACAAACAAACAAGGTTTACCAGTTACGTATCCACTTATAATATAACCAAAGCCATGTAGCATTTGAAGCCAAGCAACTGCGCTGATTCGGTCATCACAGCTCACGGTGGCATGAATAGCAGTAAATATTTCTGTCCCTACTATGCCATATCCAGTACCAAGAAGACAAGCTAACAGAGACAATGTCAGGTATGAACCTCCAAAGTAGATCCCTGCATACGATAAAGTCATCATTATTGCACCAATATAGAGCATCTGTCGGACCCTTTCCTCGACTTGAATTATTGCTAGAGTCACCCTCGTCAGTAAGGCTCCTATACCACTGAAAAGCGCTACAAGCGCCGCATTAGAGGATGTTACACCTTTATTTTGGGCAATAGAAACGATGTACACTACCCAACCGTTGAAACCATACCCACAGAAAGTATGTGCTGTAACCAGTGTTATGAAAGGCCAATTTCTTGAGAGATTCTTGCTACAGATATCTGAAAAAATAACGCAGCTTGTGCAACGTTCCTCGTTGTTATTTTCACTGCTGGAATCTGATTTTGTCAACAAAGGTGTGCTTAGTTGGACAGTGTCTGCGTTATCGTCTTTAAGAGATCTAGCAAGTACGAACACAGCAGGCAGATAGTGAAGATTTAGTCCTCCGAGCAGCAACATCGCTCCTCTCCAACCGTAAGTATCAATTAAAAGTTGTGTCATCGGTGCAAAAAATATCAAAGCCAATGGAAACCCTGATGTGATAATACTTGCAGCAAGATCGTAATACTTATTTGCGAAATTAGTACCGATCATAGCCATGTTAAGCATATCTCCAACGCATGTGAGACCTGTACACATAGTAGAAATAAGAACAGGTGAAAAATTACACTGTCCCTCAAATTGGAGAATTCGAAAGTTATTCGATTCATTCTTTATAAGGGATCTTTTAAGGGATCGGATAGCAACATGTGCACTATATTTTTGTGGGACATGAGACATCGGACACATCAAATTGATTTCTGAATGTGAGGAAAGTCCTGATATCAAATAATTTTGATTTGTTGAAATTCACGGTATTTTATGGCAAAATATTAAAAATGATATTTTTAAATGATATGTTTTAACAGTCCTCGAAGTGAACGTTATACATCTACTGATATGTGCTTAAAGTGTATGCAGCTGGGAGGAAAAGTCGTCCATCATTTGAAAATGTTGATCTTCCGTATTGAAAATATACATTCTCCCCCAAAGCTATAAAAATGTTTAAGTCTTTCGGGGAAAAATGTATATCTTCAATTCGAAAGGTCAAAGTTTTCAAATGATGGGCGGCTTTTCCTCCCAGACATACACCTTTAGTACATATCATTACATTTGTAAAGTTAATACTTCGAAGACTGTTGAATACCAACAATATAAAACATAAAATATCAATCTTTAATAATTTGCCATAAAATTATATTATTTCGCGCATTTAAAAAAATCAAAGTTATTTGATTTCAGAATGACATTTCTTGTATTCACAATGCGATTTGATGTGTGTGATGTGCTCTCTGGTATCTATGTTCAAAAATCGATCCACTTCTATCGGCTGATTTGTCTTCATAAGTTATTTATGTTATCTATTACAGTATTGGGTTGTTACTTCCCTTGTTTTTGACAATGTGTTCTTTTTGGGAATTGGTAGATAATAAATAATATTGGTGTCGATAATTACATCCCTTTGTTTTTATGATCCTATTCCACCATGCCTGGCTGACTGGGTGGAGATTGACCTTTACGGTAAATCCCATTAGTCTTTGCGAGTATACCTGAGATGTCGTTATTTGACGTCACACCGATGCGCACATCGTTAAGCGAACATCGTTACTGCGCATTGCAATTGGGACATTTTCTGCAGATATCTTGTCGCTCAACAATCTACTCGTAAGGCCAAAGAAGGAAAGAAAGTATATCTCAGAAACATTTGGTAAAAAAGCTAAGTGCTATGGGTTTTATTTTTTTATTTTTTTATTTTTTTTAAGAAACTGAGCTATGCGATATGCGATTTTTTTTTATTTTTTTATTTTTTTATGCGATATTTTATTTATTTATTTATTTTTTACAGTCAAGGCACAATATTTATGAACTTTTTGATTTTCAAATACAGAAACATAGTAATATATATACACAATGAATAGTTTTATGTGTCTTTTTTACAATCATAGTGAAATGTGTACAAAAAACAGCCACCAAACTGCAAAAAAAATTGGATCGCTATTCGATACTGCAAAATATTTTAAAAAAAGAACAAGTTTACTTTACAAGTGACTAACGTCGTAAGTATAGAGTGCTCAAACCCATTACAGGTGAGCTAAGAAACAATCATGACAAATTAGCCGTCTGATGATCGGTATACCCAATGATCGTAAGTGAGGGTATTCCGTGAAACTATTAGTAACGGTTGCCTTACCAGAGGTCTAAACTTTGAATGTGTAAAAAAAATAACATATAGACAAAAAACACACCAAAAAACAAAAACAAAATAATAAAATAAAAACAAAAAAACGGCCAACGTGTAGCGCTAAGCGCTAAATTGGATTTCACATAGCAATGCGCGCGGGTGTCTGAGACATACATTCTTTTTTTCTTGGCCTAACACTATTAAAGTGCTTACCTGTCAGAAACATACCGATCACTAAGAGACTAATATCTGAAGCCCTAGAGCTTAATATCAACCCTAAAGTTGTAAATATCCCACAAAATACCATCGTTGTGTGAACCCCAACGACTTTTATCAGCCGCTGGGTCAAAACACCTGTAAAAAATGTAGGACTGAGATGCATGAACAAGAACAAGAACATGACGATCAAACAATGGTACAATAATTTACTTCTAATACTATCATGACTATTATATTCCATCAAAATCTATCATAGGTAGAGGATAGTAAAACAAAAATTCCTGTCGTTTATTCTCATTCTTAGTCAGTTAAATATTATTTTGATAACTGTAAATTATTTTTAAGCAAAAATTAAGTTACCGTCATAAAAACTCCCTTTATTATACAATGAACGAAACTTGTTTATCATACCAACCGTTGAATTTGTTGTTAAAGATAATGAAATAAGGAGTCATATTTATATGATTGTTATGTTAATATGAATGTTATTTATTCAATTATAACTTACCGATTACATTTCCAGAAAAAAATATAAGAGAAACAACCACACCAATAGTTTGTGTGTATGATTCAAACGGGCCAAGCAGTGCCGGAAGTAATACACCGACTGACTTGATGATGCCATTTTGTAGAAAATTCAACACCCACATTGAGACCAAGATGATTTTCCTGGTTCTCAGTAGTTCATTATTTGTAATTAAAGATTTCATATCTAAGGAAATAATGGTGTCAAACTACAAAATGCAGCTGGAAAACAAAAAAGGTGCAAATAAACATCAGAGTAAAATGCGTAACTTTTGATTCCGTATATTATGAGTTCTGATGAATTCTGAAATCATAACATTGAAGACATACAATTTAGCCGTCCATCAATAAGATCATAATAGTTTTTGTTTAATTTTTTTTTCTCAAAATAAAATGTGTGCTGCAATGAGAAATTAGAATATCGTCAGTCTAATAACATACTTGCCATTGCCACAAGTATTTTTTTTTTAAATTTTGAGAACAAGTAAAAAATGCATTTAAACATATTTTATTCACCAATCGTTGGACAAGAATAAATGACAATGAGATAAATTAAAAGGAATAATCGGAAATATTTAGGATGTTAGGACTGATTTATAGGTTAATGAATGCGTCTTACATGTTGAGAGTGAAATTGTACAAAATAATGCACGCGTACTGAGATGTTGATGCGTCCATAGACCGTGAAGAGATGGACGGTCATCTGGATCGTAATTCTATAGAAATTTCACATTATGCTGAGACCATGATCGTCTCGCTCGCACCTGTTGGATTAGCGTGTTTGAAAGAAGCGGCATTCAATCGAAGTACACACGTTGTCTCTGACACAGTTACGACTGCAATGTAAACTGTCGCAAAACAATTATAGTTACAAGAAATGAAACGGTAAAAAACCCTTATTTGCTGCAGTTTCAAGTTAATTAAATAAATACATATATTCACCGTTTCGATTTATCTAACACTACCTGTTACTCTGGCATTGAGTGAGTTTCAATTTGCGTTATATAAGCCTTGGTCTCAACGTCACACTTACACGGATGCTCCGAGCACAAAATTCCACTGGTTTGCGACTGATAATGCAATTGAGTGGACGAGAGTTGTGTTATTGACCTTTTGTACGGTAAATCGATTCGATGGCAGGTTTGAAGACTATCTTGCCTTTGTGTTTAGGCGAGACGATCATAGCTTCAAAGGATATGCCGCAGATGACCGTCAATGTCTTCACGGTCTATGATGCGTCTAATTCACGAGCCCCGAAGGGGGGCATTAGACGCAGCAACATCTCAGTACAAGTGCATTATTTTGTAAAATTTCTCGAGCAACACGTAATGTACATTTATTAACCTATTTTTTATACACGAGAAATTTGCTAATTTTATAACAAAATATATTATTGTCACTAAAAACGTTGGAAAACACGAGCAAGTATAAATGCATCAACCCGCAAGGAAAATGAATCAATCCTACGCGAATCCTGTGCGCGCCCGTGTAATTATACAATATTAATGCACTCCGCGTATTTTTCAAACGGCTTTTCTGATTGACTATCTGCTTCTAGGAGTGTATGAATTATACTGATTGTACGTGTGACTTAGGTAATTATGTTAGCAGACTGGCGAATTATACATGCGCTTGGGCGGTACACTATTATATTATATTATATTATATTATATTACCCTATTATATTCATGTTCATACAGCTGCATTCTGATCTAAATAGTCATGGTGCAAAAAATACCAAGAAAAAAATTGACCAATTATGTACTTTTGGCTTGTTTCAACATTATTTTTGGCCCATTTAGGAAAAAAAAAGTTTTTCTTCGTTTGACCTGTAAAGATTTTTTGGAGCGACTCGGCAGGACGACTTTGAAGTTTTACGCCCCTATCCCCTCTTTGACATTTTGGCCGCTTTATCAACTTCACTGGCTGTATATAATCAGGGACCGTGTATACAAGGTCCCTGATATAATGCTTACTTTCTTTTATATTATTCTAGCTGTGTTCACACATGCACTTATTACCGGAAATATTTTATCTAGGCTTATGTCCGATCGAATTAAATATTTCCGCTAATCCCTTATTATTATTATTATTATTGTTATTGTTATTATTATTATTATTATTATTATTATTTTAGTTTGACAAAGTAGTCCCATTTTACAGTAGACTTAGCTCTATATCGCATTTTATACATGTAGGCCCTACATGGTGGACATCTTTGAACAAATGAAAAAATAAAAAAATAACAATGACTCCCATCATCATGCTATTTATTTCTGGGGGGGGGGACCCAAATTAACAAAAAGTCGGCTTCAATAAAATTGCGACCTCGTCTATTTCGTCAGCAAAGATTTTATGCCCCCCACCGTTTGCACCCCCAAACAGGCATCAGTCTTTTGGAATAAAATAAACACACTATCTGTAGTCATGTTGTGTTGTGACTCCCTACATTTTGGTCATCACAAATATTTTATGACACCCCATATTTTTCTTTCCGTATATTTGGGACCCCCCTAATCATCTTATAAAATCCAATTACATGCCTTTCTGTTAACATGCTAATGGCTTAATAAATGTCATCTCCATCTACTCCCAGGTCAGAACACCGTTATCAGGCGTCAACATTGTGGGGGGGCTGATTTTATGGACCATCCCCCTGGCAAATTATTGTGGTGGATTTATTCCCCCCGCCATCCCCCGGGATCTACGCCTATGATTCTGCTTAAAATTTTGCGCGAGTGATATACTCACAGTTATATCCGACAGCCCAATAGTGCTGCATGTCCACAAGTAATTACTATTACCGGACGTAACGTTTCGATCGGTCAACAGCTCTTTACCCTGGTCATCTTCAGCCTTAAATTTCCCGTTTTCGTTTTAAACACATTACGTCGGATATAGTAATTTCTTTTATATCCGACGCTCATTCACACTGCCACTTATATCCGATACTATTACCGACGTAATTTAAGACCGGTAATAAGTGATTTAAGTCCGACTGTGTGAACACGACTTTAATAGCTTTGTTGTTTCCTATATTGTTGCAGATCTATTGTTGGTTTATTTGAGATTCCCTTCTGCACAACATGTTTGTAAATTGTGCTTGTTGTGGTTCAATGAGCCATGTATAATAATAATTGGGCTGATCATTTCACATTATATGTACTTTAAAGTATAGGATAGTAAGAATAGGTAAACAATCTTTACAATGCCTTGCAAGGACATCCCGGTTGTTTGAAGTGATCTTTTATCAAGTTTTCTAAGAAAACATTATTATAATGTTCAATTCTAGACCTGAATAATACCAACAGCTATCACAATAATAAACTGTATATACACATATATTTTATAACAATTTTTTAATATATATTTTCGTTTTTATATCAAATTATTCATCGTTTTTCTGGTTTTTTTTTTTGTGGTAATTTTTGTTCTATAAATTGTACATTTATGTGCAAATTGAGTGCGCTATTCAAATATATTTTTAATTCAAATTAGCCAAATAATATAAGTTATACCTTACATTTCATTATAAAAAGTTTTTTTGAAAATTCCTTGCCATTTGTTAGTCTGTTTGCTGATGTTCTAATACCATTTTACAAGTATCTACCCCTTGTAAAGATGCAAACAAGATTTTAGATAAATTGCGTCATCATTGTTCAACTTTTCTTTAAAATGACTCAGTTTTACAGGATTTTCGATTTGGGGGACTTCTGCTGTCCCCCATGAAGCTACGCCACCGTCTGGAAAATGTGTTGATTTTAAATTAGTCTTGATATCTTTGATGAAATAAATTAATGCTATCAAAATATTCCCCTGATTATAATGTAATAGCAGGCGGATGCCACTCGCTACCGAAGACGATGTATTTATATATAATGATGTAAACCATTAACTGCTAAACATTGGATGTTTGCGTATAAAAAGTGACCACATCCTTAGACCATCGACAGCTTTAATAATTGTCGGTTATGAAGCAAAATATAACTTTGTTACTCTTCATCTAAAGATTCATGAGAATCGGATTTACGGTGAGAACAATATAGGTAAAGCCTGTAAAATATACTCAACATGTTTACTATCTACTGAAGACGAAATAATGCTTTCCTGTGGATTATGTCTAATTTTGTCATGTTCTTTTTCTCAGATCATACTTTCATGACTTACTTTCATAATATTTCATTCACATGTGAAAGATAAAAGGAACATTTTTTGGAGGTACAACACTTTTGACTTCAACATAAAGCCTGCATGCATACAAATTGACCGTTCCTTTAAAGTTTACACTCTAGTGGCATAACAATTTGGTTTTGGTATTGAGGAAACGGTTTTCTCAGCAATCAAACATCGCAGTGAGTCAAATGTTGGTGCATGGATGTATCTTAACATTATTTTTGTGTGTTTATACAAATTTTTAGAATCCGTTTGAAAATCCTCCGTTTAAATCATTTTTACGCACCATGTTCACATGATCAAAAACACGTTCCATTTCGTTTTGGGAAAAAAATGCATATCTTCAATACGAAAACATTTTTCAATTGATCGTCGGCTTTTCATCCCACCTACATACACTTTAGGTATAAATTATCAGATTTATAAAGTTAACTTCGAGTACTGTTAAATATAAAAAATATCAATGTTTAATCATTTGCCATAAAATGTGTTTTACATTGCAAATTTCAAAAAATCAAAATTATTTGATATCAGAAGGACATTCTTCGTATTCAGACTGCAATTCGATATGTCTGATTTGCTATAATGTCAGAAAAAAGGCAATAATGCCAACTTTGTAAACACAGCGGTTCTCGGGAAAGAGAAATTTAAAATCTGGCATGGGGCTGTTTAAAAAAAATTATAACGGGCGGTGATCTGGCATGGGGGCGGTTTTCAAAAAAAAAGACAATGTTTAGGGTTGGTGTTCGTGGATGAAGTAAGCACGAGGCAATATACACCATGTACTGTTGCTCAAATTTTGCTTTCATTTTGAAATGCAAGAGAAGTTTGAAAGCTGACGTTGGCGGTTTTCGGGAAGGGGTATATTGTCGGTGAGTACTTCATATCTAAACATCCTCGTCCTGACAACTCTTTCAGAGGATGCTGACTTTAGACACAGCGGTTCTCGACAAAGAGAAATCTAAAATCTGGCTTGGGTGGGCGGTTTCAGGAAAAAAAACCAATAATGCCAACAGCAGTTCTCGGGAAAGGGAAATTTAAAATCTGGGACGATGGGGTGGTTTTCAGAAGAAAAAAAAATAATGTAGGGGCAGGCCTACATATTCAGTGAGTATAAACATCCTCGTCCTTACAACTCTTTTAGCGGATGCCGACTTTAGACATAGTAGTTCTCGGCAAAGAGAAATCCCCCAGATTCAAGCAATTCCTACATCAGAGAAGATGAAAAGAGAGGATGTTTAGATTAAGCTAATTATCCCAATTATTGACTCCCACGTCAGCATTTGAAGTAAACATTACCGGAAAACATAAAACCTTCATGGCTGAAAAGTTTCATCCTTAAGGAAACAACCCAAAACTTCGATAAAGCCCTATAAACGAAAGGCCTTTCGTTAGAGACGGAAGGGGTAAAAAAGTCCTATTACGTTTGTAAAAAAGTAGTTAAAACATCGGTCAAAGGTGATCTTTTTAAAGGATTTAATATATAGATTTTAGTATTTTCTGAAGTACGATATAAACATTTTACAGTGGTTGCTTCAATATAAAGTGCAGTACTCGCAACCTGCAATTTTTAAGTTCATTTTTAATCAGCTTTAAATATCGCACCTTGATTCTTTTTTATTTGAAAATCCAGCAAGTCATAATGATTTTTTTCGTGCCCAAAAAGGTATGAAGAAAAATATTTTAAAATAAAATAGAATATTGGTTTCTTCCATAAACGTGATCAATATCATTGCATTGTGCATTCCTCCACATCCCCATCCACCATATCGACGGTCCGGTATCATATGAATCCGGGTTGGAATTTTCGATAATATTTGAAAACTTACGTTAGAAAGGAGGGGGAGGGGGTTAGCCTTCTAACGAAAGGACTTTCGTTTATAGGGCTTCATCGAACTTTTGGGTTGTTCTCTTAGAGACAACACTGGACAAATTTGTTGGAATGAAATTAGTACGGTATTGCAAATGAGCCCCCCCCCCCCATCAGTGTTGAATCCTGACATTTTGTACATGTGCGCTCAGTAGTACCCAACATTGATTGGTTTGGGCAGGGGGGGGGGGGGATTGGGGGTGAGCGTAATGTTTAGGCTTGGCACTAAAAAAAGCGCTATTTCATCACTCTAAAAATAACGAAAATATGGCCATTACAAGATGCACATTCTATTTTTTGTTCAAACTAACTTTGTCCAGCATTGTAGTTAGCTAGTTCTAAGTCTTAAATCACAGTCTTAAATTTAGTTAGAATAGAAACCAACTCACGCTTGTATTTAGCAATGCGATTATTTGCTAGCGCCTCGTATGTCTTTTCATCACTGAACAAATGTACTTCAACTTTGTAAATTGATTTTCTGCAAAACTGATGAATCTTTTTACCAACTAAGTATTCACTCAGGAATCAAAATGTTCTGAATAACAGCTCCCATAGGCCTAAAACAAATTGTTTAATTGGCGTAACCCGACCGGCCTTAAACATAGGCCCGACCCTAGACTTTTTTTCTTATTTTTTTTTCAAAAAAAAAAAAAAAAAAACAAAAAAAGATTAAAATTAAAAAACAAAAAAACAATCGCGATTTCAGCTTAAAATGCGTGTAAAAAAAAAAAATTGCCGACCGACCTACCCTAATTTTTTTTTTTCATGTTACGCCAATCAAACAATTCACAATATCAAATGTTAATTTTTTTTTTAAATCGTCTTCAATTTTCAAACCATGAAACCTTCCAGACATGATGATAACTTGAAACATGATGCTACAAATCATTCCTGTATGATGATGAAACCAAATAATACCAATAAAAAACAAAGAAAATAAACTAATTTTGACATACCTGCAGAAGAGGGAAGAGGCTATTTGTTTGCCCTTATTGTCGCGTGTTTGTCCTCTAAGTGAACACTGCACAAGGAACGCGTTTACCATGTTTATACTGAGCTATGATATCCGTTTGTTATATCATGCTCTAAAGAGCATGATATAACAAACTCTAAAGAAAATGCCATCATGCTCTAAAGAGCATGAGGGCCATTGCACAGTAGGTCAATAGCTCAAACTATTTAATGCTGAAGTCAGTCAAGCGTGGTGGAGGACAAGCAGTCACAGTTTTCTGCACTGTTTCACTGCTCTGATACACAGTGCTCTTTCCCATGACGCGTGACCTCTACAAATAGCCTACGTTAAAAGTATGGGGATATGCCTAGTTAACGTCGCTGTGTGACAAATAACCGGCCAATATTAAAAGTACTCTTCTAAAGTTCTAGAAAATATAGTTTTGTAACATGTCCTAAATTTTTAGCTAATTTAGATGTTTGGAAATATGCGTACTTTGGTGTTTTAGTTAATGTTATAGGTAATAGTACATTGCCTAGTTAACGTCGCTGTGTGGAAAATAACCGGCCAATATTAAAAGTACTCTTCTAAAATTCTAGACAATATAGCTTTGTAACATGTCCTAAATTTTAGCTAATTTAGATGTTTGGAAATATGCGTACTTTGGTGTTTTAGGAAGGATATGTAAACGACAGATAACACCAAAAATATGAAGAAATTATTTCCAAACCGTGTTAAGTCTGCAAACCACCATGTTTCTCATTTTCAAGAACGCTGGTTAACAATAAGCACGTATTGTCTCATTTCGTAAACAAAGACCACACACAATTGTTCTCTAGCGCTCGCTTTATAATCGTTCACCCAACTGAAAGTATAATCCCAGCGCATTGCTCCATTGTACGTGTAAAGCAGACACATATGTTGTGTGTATTTAACCAGAGAAGATATGATTTAATCAGTTGAGCTGTTTTCAATGAGTGTTATCTTGGTTTAATAGCTTTTAATGGGGTTTAAGTCCTGTAGACATGACTGCGTCATGCATCATTAAAATCTTAATTTTTGGCAGAAAAATTAAAGAAATATTTCTGAATAATGCCTCTGGTGAAAAATTGATATCATAAAGTGGAGATAATAGAACATTTTCAGAGATAGTTTCAGTTTGTCATGAACTTAAGTTTCTCCTATTGCTCAATGCAGTTCACAGTGCATTGTTTTTTCCTCCAGCAAAATCAACAAAGCATGGATCAATATTTGACCTTGCAGGAAGTAGTAGTCAATCACAGAAGGTGCAGGATTGGTCTTTTTGAAAAATATCGTCACAAAATATCAAATATCGTCGATACTATCTTCTTAAAACTATCATGACAGCGTCACACACTAGCAAGTCTCATGTGAAAATATCTTGTGAACCTCTGATTTTACCAGAACTACTATAGAAATGTCGTCAGTCATAGATCTATATATCTTCATTATATTTAGAAGATACATATCGTCCAAATATCGTAAGTTTCGATATGATATCTACATGATATATATCGCCAAACTATCATTATACAGACAAATCTAGCTCATATGATATTTAAAAGATGTATATCGTCAAAATATTGTCAAAATATTGCTACTCACGTGCTAAGAGATGCAAAGTCTGCTTGAATACTTCTTAACCATCTTGTTCATACTGTGATGTGCCCTGAGTAATTTAATTTAATTATTATCTTTGTTTACAAGCTGACAGTATTTCATGAGATGGGAAACCCCCTTTCACTTGCAAGAGTTGGTGTGTAAAGTCATTTTGTGATTTTCCCCCAAATTACTGTAAACAAAGTCAGATCTTTGTTTGGAACTTGGAAATCCCCAGTTCAGTGTATTGCACCATAAAGAAAAAGCATAATCATTTATGTTTTGAAGTAGTAAGATCCAGATTGACAAACGTGAAATATTATGCTAAATTGGGAATCTAGCGTATTAGCCTATTTAAAGGAATTAAGTCATTCAAATTCACAAGTTATTGCTCTAATTTCAACAAAATAAAAGCTAAAATTTTAAATTGCTTATTGATGAATGCCGACGTATTTGAAATTTCAAGTGACATTATAATTAAAGTTATTTAATAATACACATTGGGAGAGTTACACAACCATGAAGGTTTAAATATTAATGGTTACTTAAAATAGGCAAATACGTGATAATAGGCAGACAGTCAATACTCGAATAATATGTAATTGACTGATTTGCGTGTAAGAATTAGAATTGGGAAATTATTTAATACTCTACCAATACCACAAGCGTCGAATTGTGATAAAGGTTAATACTACTTTAAGGCGGTACTACACCCCTTAATAAATTTGTGTCTATTTTTGCATTTTTCTCAAAAACTAATAACACACTGGCAACAAAAGTTATGTATATTATAGGGGCAAGGAATCCAATTACTACACTGGAATGTCAGTGACCCAAGACAAGCGGTTCGTTGTTTATGATAACAAATAAGCTACCGCTAGGATGTACCTCATTTTCTATCATATATACTGAACCGCTAGTAGTAAGTCACTGAAATTTCAGTGTAGTAATTGGAAACCTTGCCCCAATAATGTACATAACCTTTTTTACCAGTGTATTATTATTTTTGAGAAAATGCAAAAATAGTCTAAATTTACCACAGGTGTAGTACCCCCTTAAATGCAAATATGTCATCGTTATGTAAGTTCCATTGACGGTGCGATTCATTTAGCAAAGCCTGTCTGAAGCTGTTTCAAAACGTGGTGCCTATTATCAAATACCATGTGTGCCCTCGGACGCGGAATTAGGATTTCAAGCTTTTGACTTTTGTCAAAATGCGCGCGTAATCAGCGGCGGCGGATGTGTCAGCCATCGCGTATCGCTTGCGCATCCTAGGGGTGTCTGAGGGGCTGTGCACCCTTTATAAAACGCTCTAAAAATACTTAGGAAAAGGAAAATTCTCGCAATTATATATCTGGACCAGTTTAGGTTTGCAAATTGGGATCCCACAAATTTGGCATGTTTAGATTGAGGGCAAAGGCTTTTTGGCAGGCCGGGGGTGTGCAAGAGATTTTTGGTGGGCCGAGAGGACGGGGTGTAGCAATTTTTGGCAGGCCGTTTGGAAATTTTACCCCCCACACCTTTGTTCCATAACCATTAAGGTATAGGACGTTTTTTGTTTTTGCTATAGCCCCCGAATGAAATGTATTTAATTATGCTTGTATTCACTCAGGTAGCATTGTGTGTGAATTTTACATCCAAACTAAGTGCTATTCTTTTTTATGGGTATTTTAGTGTCTAAAATGGCCCAAAATGAGGGTTTTTCAATATTGCCGTCCATTTCTAATCGTCGCCCCCATAGACTTTAACATGTAAAATAAAAAGGCTCATTCAAATTTAATAGCACCTAGTTCGGATGTAAAATTCACACAAAATGCTTTTTGAGTGATTACAAAGATACTAGGGACACGGTGGCTCAGTGGTTACGGTCTGTTGCGCCCTTGGGCAAGGCGCTTTGCCTCGCTTGCCTCACCCAACCCAGGTGCAATGGGAAGCTGTTAGGGGTTGTCACAGTCGTTGCACGGATGAACCCTGCGCCAATTGAAGGTTGCAAACGTGGTTCCGACATATTCTAATGACGGCGGAATAAATGTAAAGCGCTTTGAGGCTGTTTACGGCATAAAGCGCTATATAAATATCTAATTAATTTTTTTTTTAATTAAATACTTTTCATTCGGGGGCTATGTATTCCTTGTACAATGACACTTCACAATAAAAATGTCCATTGGAAACAAAGGTGCCCGGCTCATAATTATTGCACAGTCCCTAACTTGTTCGTTGGGTATTGGTCTTTAGTAGCCCCCCCCCCTCAATAAGACATTAATAATTATTCAAGAGAGGAAAACGAAAGATACGGGATATAAAGCACCTGGAGTAAGGTAGCAATTTTAGTTCTAGTAAATTATTTACGAACACTAATTGAAGGTTAAAACATTCTGTTAGAGGAGGGAGTAATCCCGGGGGGTCACTCCCATTGTGGCTTGTAGACCATCCGCGATAATCAACTTTTGAAAAGTACCCTAAACAAGGATTTAACCCTTGGCTAAAACGATACCCTAAACAGGGATTTTATTCCTTGCATCAAATGTCATACCCTAAATTTCATTTCCGCGTATTAGCAATTGCAATTTTGCTACTCTTTTTTCCAATTTTTCATGTTTTTGACACCCTAAACACGATACGTGCCTACCTGCGAAAAACTACCCTTTTTACGCGTTTTCATTATCGCGGATGGTGTACATGCCACAATGGGAGTGACCCCCCTGGGGGAGTAATACTTTCATAACTTGTTTACTTGATGTTTCTGCCATAATTGCAGCAATAATATAGCCATTTGCCTTAGTAATTTAGATCAAGTGACGCTCCCATTATCTATGACTTCAAATAATTTTGTTTAACATCTCTACTCATGTAACAACATAGCAATAACAAGTAGCCTTGAAATGCATTGTGTGAGTTTCATTTTAAACATGCTATAAATGCTTTTGGGTAGGGGCGGAACGAACTTATTGCACACGGTATATTAAACAATGTTCACTTAATAATTGCAGCTATAAAATGGCCATTTGCCAGGCCGTCCCTTTGTCATAATTTAGAACGCCTTGTCTTCTGTTGAAAAGTGATGCTCCCATCATCATACTTTCATAACCATGTTCCCTTGATATTTCTTGAATATTAACATAATTGCAGCTATAAAATAGCCATTTGCCATGCAGTCCCTTATATTAGAACGCGTTGTCTTCTGCTGTAATGTAGATCAAGTGGTTCTCTCATTATCACGTTGGGCCTACCATAGTTACAATCCAGGCATACTTTCATAACTTTTTGCCATTTGCAAGACTCTTTTATCATAGAAAACTAAAGTCAAAACTAAAGTCAAATAGATACTAATAAATTAAAAACAGAGCAAAAGTACAAAAAAAAGTACAAAAAACTTATAATATATCTTTTCTCTAATAAAAGCTAATAAAAGTCAGTCTGCACGTCAGAGCTGACAATACAAAGCTTATTCACGCGGCACAGATGACGAATGTAAGGAAAATATTTGCATTAATTTGGTTTATTGAGACAACCTGCTGGCTATCCTAAAAAAATGCCTTCGCAGTAAATGACGATCAGACGAAGAAAAAATAGTATACGAAAATTAAAAATGAGTACTTTCGACAAACAATACCCATTTAAACCAATTGTTCTATAAAGCTAAACTTACATAGCCTGCAAGTGTGTCCCTCCCCTCTGCCATAAGGACATTAGAATGCTAACTATAAGGGGTTATCGAGGTAATAAAAAAATGTAGATATTTATATAGCGCTTTATGCCGTAAAAGGCCTCAAAGCACTTTACATTTATTCCGCCGTCATTAGAATATGTCGGAACCACGTTTGCACCCTACAAATGAGGCAGGGTTCATCAGTACAACGACTGTGACTACCTCTAGCAGCTTCCCATTGCACATGGGTCGGGTGAGGCAAGCGAGGCAAAGCGCCTTGCCCAAGGGCACAACACGGTGGCGGTATGGGGATTCGAACCCACGCACGTCTCGGATTTTGGGTCCAAGGCCGTATCCACTGAACCACCGTGCCCATGAGGTGAGTATTTTAGTTCACAAACCTTACCTCTAAGCAAGAAGAAACTTTTCTACATTCGTGGGCCCATGTTTCCCAATGAATGTACGAATGATTATTACATGGATCGTATCATGGAAGTGCTAGTACTTCACTTATCGTATTTATGCCAGAAGGGGAGTGAGACTTTTGAGCCCCCCCAAAAAAAAAAAAATGCATTAAATTTTGCGTTCTTCAACCCTTCCACTCGCGTCTATTTAAAATGTTCCCCCTTGTTTTCTTCTTTTTCTACATTTAAAATCTCAAGGTTTAAGCATTTTCAGTTGAATAAAAAAAGAAAACGACCAAATATCATTTGCATAGGATTTGTCATGATCTTACTTCGTGGAAGAGCTTCATTTCCTGGTCATTTGACCTGTTGAAAATTGAATCATTTGAATATATAGAAATATTTTAAGCACGGAATTTTAATTCTCACTGCACGGATTTTTAATCTCACTGCACGAACGTATAATACAATAGCCCATGCCGTGTGCCATGTGCCGTAGAAGTGATGTAATAGTATTACCCTGTAAACAAAAACAGCGTTTTAAAAACGTTTTAAACCGGTTATATTTTAGTTTTAATTTTGCTAAAAACGGTTTAATAACATTTGATGTCAATTTATATAAAGGTCATGAAAACGTTTTAAAACGTTTTGTATGAAAACGTTTTAAACCGTCATGGTATGAAAACACACTACAACAACATTTCTACAATACTGTTACGCGGTTAGCAGTCGGGCGTAAACACGGGGAAATCTTGCCTTTTTATATAGCGCTATTTTTCTCAAAAAGTAGACCTAAAATTTGGTGTCATTTTCAGATATGTTATGCAGAATTTTGTTCTGATTAAGATGATATCAAATATATATTTCAAAGTAAGACGTAACTCGACTTAGAGCCTAAAACGTGACCCCTATTTTGCATGTAAAGTCTATGGAAAGCTATTTTGTGGTATGTACCCTTTAAGGACCACTTCCATGCGTTTTCCGCGCGTCTCTATTTAAATACACTCGAAGGAAAGAGGCGGGACATCAACAAGCGCGTTCATGGACGCCGTCAGGTTTTTCGCTGTATGTGCGTTTGCCGCAAATAGGCCTGCTTTTATTTCCAATTTAATAAAAGTTCCGATATTGGTAAATGTTTGAAACCTTTTGATATGAATAAGTTATAACATAATTTTTGCCAAATCCAAGATGGCCCCATTTGGTAGAGCGTAAATGTAATTTTTGAATGGGAGCACCTAGGATCATGAATTAACTCCCTTTTTTTTGCTAATTATAAAATAAAATGGGGTGAACGTGTCTTATCTGAGGTTTAGATTGCTCTATTTGCGGTTTATGTCTCTTATATGCGGTTTACGTTCCATATATATATGGATAAGGCACCTTATCTGGGGTTTAGATGCCTTATCTGGGGTTTACGCTCCTTATCTGATGGAAGTCGCCTTATCTTGGGGTTAGACTGTCTTATCTGGGCTTACGTCTCTTAGCTAGGGTTAAGGCGCTTTATATGGGGTTTAGGTGCTTTATCTGGGATTTAGACTGTGTTATCCTAGGTTTACGTCCCTCATCTGAAGTTAAGGCGCCTTATCTGGGATTTAGATGCCTTATCTGGGGTTTACATTCCTTATCTGGGGTTAAGGCTGCCCGATCTGGGGTTTACTTCTCTTATCTTAGGTTTATTTTCCTTATGTTAGGGTTAAGGCGCCTTATTTGGGGTTCCCTTATATGGGGTTACGGCGCCTTATCTGGGGTTTAGACTGTCATATATGAGTTTACGTCTCTTATCTGGGGTTTTTATTTATTTATTTATTTATTATTCGGCAAAATTGACAACAATACAGAAAATAACAAATATGCAATCAATCATCATCACAAGAAACACACAACCAAGTCAATGAGCCAGGATAACCCATAAAGTTGGCTAAATATGCCATCTTATTTCCAATGGGGTCCAAAATGAAAAGGTGCCTGCAAAAGGGAGATGAAAACAGAGCCACAAAAGAGGGGACAAAAGAGAAATAAGTTAAACATATTCAGCCATTTCCTGGTTCATTGAGGTTGAAGATAAATGGGTTTTGACATGGGATTTGAAGGAATTCTTGTTGGTGATAGACCTGATGTGAATAGGTAAAGAATTCCAGTCAAGGGTACCCTGATAAAAGAAGGAGTTGGAAGCAAGGCCACTGACTCTGGGGACATGGAAATTATGTGAGCTAGATCTGGTACGGTGAGTGTGAGTGATAGTGGTTTTAGTGAAAAACTGATCAAAGTAAGAGGGACCCATTGCATAGAAAATATTGAACATGTGATTGAGTCTGAGTTGTTTGACTCTATCATGGATTTTCAAAAGCTTAATGGAATCCAAGTGTACCTGACCAATATGCTCTCTGGGAGACAAGTTGAGAATGAAACGAGCCATTTAATTTTGGATAATCTGTAATTTGCGTTGATAGTGTTTGTTAAGGCCTGAATACCATGATGTGCAACAATAGTCTATATGGCATTGTAAAAGAGCAGAGCAGAGATTTTTCCGTAAATTCTGATTGAGATATTGAACATGTCTGTAAAGAAATTTGAGTAACTTTGTTAATTATAGAGCTAACCATAATGTCTCCAGAGAGGTATTGGTCAAGTGTCACTCCCAAGTATTTGATGGACGTTTCAGCTTTGATAGTTTGATTATTATAGGAAATCTGAAAATCACCGACCTTGCCTAATTTTGATCTAGTCCCGAATAGAATACACTCAGTTTTTCCCACATGAAGAGACAACTTGTTATTAATCAACCAGTTATTGCAAGAAGATAAATCAGAACTCAGACTATGAGAAATGACCTCAGGATCCTTATGGGATGAGATAATCACACTATCATCGGCGTACAAAAGAAGCTTATTGTGCACCGATGTTTCCATATCGTTGCTATAGCAGAGATAAAGCAATGGTCCAGCAAACTCCCCTGTGGAACACCACAGGAGAGCTGCCTAAGACTGGAATTAATACCATCGATGCACACAAGCTGCTGCCTGTTTGATAAATAGGAAATTAACCAAGTGGGGTCAATTCCCATAGCCTGAAGTTTCTTACACAGGATATGATGATTAACGCTATCGAACGCTTTTTGTACGTCCAGCAATAGCATCCCTACTAATTTTCCCTCAGAAATTTGAGACCTAATAAAATCAGTCAAGTAAATTAGACAAGATTCGGTTGAGTACCCTGACCGAAAACCAGACTAGTATTGATATAATAAATTTGCTGAACAGAGATATTCTTCAACTTGGATGTAAACACTTTTTTCAAGGATTTTGGAAACACAACTCACTATGCTCACCGGACGATAATTCCCTACATCAAGCCTGCTTTTCTTTTTAAACAAAGGGATGCATCAACATAACATGGCAGGCAAAAAAAAAAAAAAAAAAAAAAAAAAAAGGCGCCTTATCTTGGGTTTAGATGCCGTATCTGAGGTTTACGACCCTTATCTGGGGTTAACGACCCTTTAAGGCACCTTATGTTGGTTTTAGATGCCTTATTTGAGGTTTATGTTCCTTATTTAGGGTTAAGGCGCCTTATTTGGGATATGGACTGCTTTATCGGGGGTCTACGTCCCTTATTTAGGGTTACGGCTTATCTGGGGTTTAGATGCCTTATCTGGGTTTAGACTGCGATATGCTAAGGTTAAGTTATCTTAACCACAGGTAAGCAACGTAAACCCAGGATAAGGCCGTCTAAACCACAGATAAGGCGCCTTATTCCTAGATAAGGGATGTAAACTCAAGATAAGGCAGTTCCATAAGGGACATGAACCCAAGATAAGGCGGAAATGACACATTTACGCTCTACCAAATGGGGGCCATCTTGGATATCTGGGCAAAAATTATGTTATAACGTCAAATTAATGTCAGATTCGGATTTCTTGGGGTCGACTTACCGGAAAAAGTGTCTTTGTACACGATTTTAGGTACTCTGGTTCAAAACTTATTTTTTCACGATGGCGCCGGCGGCCACCATCTTGGATTTCTGGGTAAAAATGAGGTCATAATGTCAAAGTAATGTCAAATTTGAAATCCTTGTAGTCGACTTATCCAAAAAAGTGTCTTTGTACACAATTTTAGGTCCTCTGGTTCAAAACTAAATTTTTCAAGATGGTGCCGGCCACCATTTTGGATTTCTGGGTAAAAATGATGCCGTAATGTCAAACCAATGTCAGATTAATCGGAATCCTTGTACTCGACATATCCAAAAACCGAAAAAGTGTCTTTGTGCATGATTATAGGTGCTCTGGTTCAATACTTAAATTTTCAAAATGACGGCGGCGGCCATTTTGGATTTTGGCCTCTAGCGAAAAAGCCGGGATTTTCGCGAGGGACATGGGGCTATTTTTTTTCTAAATGGTCCATAGAAGTCGAATCAATCGTCAAACATTACTAGCCAGAGAGTGGTTTATGAACTAACTAATGGGTTTAAACTATACTGCGCCAAAAAGTATCCTTAGACTTGAAAAAAAACCTAAAAATTCTAAGACTAAACCATATTTGGGTAAACTATTTTTTTAAATAGATGCACTATCTAATCATGACACCCCATTGAATCCAATGTGACCTCAGGAAGTAAAGTTACAAGCATTTGATTACATGATAGTCCAGTTTAAAAAAGTGACAAACTGGCCTATTCAAAAATCGACAGACTAGACGCAGGTTTGAGAGTGGTGGGTTGCTCATTTATGCGCGACTTTTTTAAAATTTAAATTTAAAACAAAAGGAACAAAAGAAAACTAAGACAAAAAATGAAAAATGAAATAAAAGTTGTGAAAAGTACAGAGCAGAAAAAACTGAAACAAAAACTTACTGTTATAAATAAAGAATAAATAATAAATACAGAATAAATACAGAAGCAATGCTATGAATAAAGTTGCACATGAACTGAATACTATGTGTGAGAGAAATTGCAGGGATAACCCACGTTTGACATTTGTAGACAATGCCTCTTCTTTTTGTCACCTCAACAGGTGAAATACTGAATGAATTATATTGAGACTATGTTCATCTGAACAACAGAGGCCTTGGAAGACTTATCATGAACCTACGGTTTGCAATGACCTCTGTTTTCCCTCATTGGATGCCTTATACTCCAAACACTTAAGGGATCTAGAATGAGCGTTTATTGCGTTTCGACAGTATTTTTGTAGGACATGAGAGCACCTCAGACCTATCGAATTGCATTCTGAATACGAAGCATGTCTTTCTGATATCAAATAATTTTCATTTTTGAAAATCACAATATAATACAAATTTTATGACAAATTATAAAAATTTGATATTTTTCAAATGTTTGATATATAACAGTCCTCGAAGTAAATTATATAAATCTAATGATATATTCTTAAAGTGTATGTAGCTAGGAGAAAAAGCCGACGGTCAATTGAAAATTTCGACCTTTCATATTGAAGATATGGATTTTTTCCCCAAAAGACCTAATTTTTTTTGGTGTTTTGGGAAAAAGAATCCATATCTTCAATACGAAAGGTCAACATTTTCAATTGATCGTCGGCTTTTCATCCCACCTAAATACACTTTAAGTATAAATCATCAGATTTATAAAGTTTACATCGAATACTGTTAAATATCAAAAATATCAATTTTTAATGATTTGCCATAAAATGTGTATCAAAATTATTTGATATCAGAAGGACATTCTTCGTATTCAGAATGCAATTCGATATGTCTGATGTGCGCTAATGTCCCACAATAAATACTGTCCAAACGTTCATACCCCAGCCCTTAAACTCAAATAAGGTAAAAAGTCAAACTCATTTCCAAATTGGAGATGAGAACACGAGGCGCAAAGAAACAAATCAAAAGAATACCTGCAAAACTTCTGATTCTGAAGATTTGTGTGGTAAATTTAGACAGAAAATTAGGCCAGAAACTTTATATAGTATATGTAAACATTGTTCATTACATTTTCATGTAAACTGTATTAATGATGTTAATCTTGAAAGTACATCATGGTGGTGTGACATGTGAATTTATTGACACAACTGTATATTAAGGAAAGGACTTAATATTGCTCATATTAACATACAGAGCCTTCGGTATAACCTTAAAGTATTTACAGTCTGCCGCCTGGACAACCAATTCTTTAGAAATGCTTAGTCGCGCTAAAAGTCGATCGATACATGTAAAAATCAGCACAATTCAGAGATACACCTTTTTGCTATGAAATTAATTTTCTCGGTCAAATATAAAGCAATATTTTTTTTTTCTTCAGTAATGTCAGTTAAAAACTTGGTGCTTGGATATAAATTTTTTTTTTAATCCTGGTGTTAAAATTAAGCATCAAATTGTGTCTTTTAGTGTGATATTTTTGATTTTTATAGGCCTTGAATTCGCCTGCGAGCTTTTTACGGAATTCATGTTTTAGCGTCTCAAACTAACATAGTTTGCTAAAGAAAGATATTTCCCACCTCTGTAAAGCACATCGTGTGGGTCTATATGTTATAGTTTTGTTAGAATTTCCGTTTTTGTTTTACCCTTTTTCCATTCAGTCTCCGAAAATGTCAAACTAAGTAAAAGTAGGCAATGGTGAGTACTTTTATCTCGAGAGCAACCAGCTGAAATAGTCGATATTTCCTTTGTTGTTATCCAGGTCAATTTTTCATTGAAAGCAAATTGCCCGACCAGCGATTAAATCCCCAATTGGGTGTTCTGGTTAAACATGATCAGTAGGAGCGCTATAGGTCTGGGAATTTCTTTGCTATATTGAAGTTCTGGCAACACTATAGCCATGCCGGTATTCCTATTAAACCCAGGGATATCGATCCACAATGCTAGTACTAGCCTTTAGATTTCACGTGTTGATTTAGAAATTTTTTCAGCCGACATTGAAAGATGGTGAAATCAAAACGGAAATTCTGACAAAACTATGATATATAGCTCACGGTGATGTGCTTTAGAAAGTTGGGGAAAATCCTTCATTAGCGAACTATATTACTTTGAAAAGCTAAAAGGTTGATCCAAGAAAAAGCTCGCGGGCCGAGCTGAAGCCTATAAAATCGAAAAGCTTACACTAAATGACTGAATTTCAGGCCTAAGTTTAACACCAGGATTAAAAAAAAAAAATCAGTATCAAGCATTATAGTTTTTCCAGCCATTTACTGAACAAATGAAAATTATTGCTTTTCATTTGGCTGAGAAAAAATTTTTACACTGAAAAGGTGTAACTCAAAATTTTGCTCATTTCAACACCAATTTCGATCGTTTGTATTGCCTCATTAAATGACTGAGTGAGCCTTGCAGAACAAAAGAATCGGTTGTGCAGGTAGCTGACTGTTTAAATATTTTCTCAAAATAATATTGATATTCTTTGTGCAACTGAAAGTTGGCTTATTGATGATATTGATGATAATTCAATTGAAATACAAGGTTATAATTTATGTAGAAAAGATCGTGTCGATATGGACCGTGGACATGGTGGTATTATAAACTATATTAAGGTTAGCAACAACTTTAAACTGTTGCGATTTGGTAGTTTACAGCATCTTGCGAATGGTAGTGAGCTTTGGCAAAAAGTGCATTGATCAATACATAGCGAGCTTGTAGAAGAATCTAAATATCATGAATATACTTTTTTCATTTCATTTCATTTTATTAGAAAAAGCATCGTGGCCCTAAGGCCAAATTGAGCAATTTTTACCAAATTTAAAGACATCAAAATATTACTAAATTACAAATACAAAATATATAAACAACAAATTTAAATTCAAATAATGCAAGATAAAAGATGAAAAATATTGCACATATAAAGCAAAAATGGATATTGCCACATATTAAAACATCAGCATGCAGGTGTGAGTCGGCTCCGGGAGTCGGTGTGGGTGGAAAAGGGGTACACAGGTGAAGGGTGCATGAGCGCACGCACCCCGATGCACACACAACGGCATGCCAGCACACATGGTCCCTTCATCTCTGAACCCATACAACACCCAACCACCACAGAAAAAAGCCACTCACACCTGCACACAATATATACTCACACACACACTCACATACCTAATTCACACCACACATATCACTGGGCTCAACAAACTCCAAAAACACCTGGTACTCCCTCGTGCTCCCACTCACACATACAAATAAAGAGATCGTAATAAATTATATAAATAATGACACCTGCATACATGTAATACATCAAAACTGTTTAAAAGCACTAAAAATGGCAAATGCAAAAGGATAACTACTGATTCAATAAATTAATAAAATATGGCACTGGACTATTAGCAAACCTGGATGTTCTGACAGGACTTTTTGATATTGCACTTGAATTGCGGAGATTTCTTCCATGGGCTTCAAACCTAGTGGGGGAATGAGATGACTAGTACGAGCATTGGTTGATAGCCCTTCAGCAAATGAATGACAGAGTAATTCTCTTCTGTTAGTTAAAAATCAAGATTGCACGAAGTAATTGCATCATCATAAGATGTATAGTTCCAACCAAGTATTGTCCTACATGCCCGTTTTGAATTCTTTCAATATCAGCAGATTGTTTTGATGTAATACTTGAGTGCCAAACCACAGCAGCATATTCGAGAACTGGTCTAAGGTAACTTTTAAGAACAATGGTGAGCTCATCTTGAGAGAAGCCAAATTTTTTTAAAGTGCGAAGCATAAAAAGACGCCTATTGGCTCTGGTAAGCATATCATTAACCTGGGCGTCCCATTTAAGGTCATTTTGTAACCAGAGACCGAGCACTTTCGCTTTGTCAACATAAGGAAGAGGCTCATTACCAATTCTCAAATCTGTGTGTAGTGGCTCTGATCTACCAAAATTAACAAGAAGAGCCTGGCATTTGGATGGGTTTCATTTAAGGCAATTGTTTTTGGCCCACTCAGTAAAATCATTCAAATCATCTTGAAGACAGCCTTTAACATTACGATGACGGTTCTCACCAAAGGTCATGTCATCAACGTATTTCCAGTATTGTGATTTGGCATCTGTGGCAGCATCATTAATAACAATTTGGAATCCAATAGGACCCAGTTTTGTGCCTTGAGGAACCCCCCCCTTTGACCGTAACATACCCAGATAAAGAATCATTGAATTTCACACACTGCTGCCTGTTGTGCAAAAAATCACAAATCCATGGCACAATGGTTCTTCTCACACCAACTTCGATCATTTTCTCAATTAACAAGGTGTGATTGATGAGATCGAACGCTTTTGAGAAATCTGTCAGAACCACTGTGCCAACGTTGTGATTTTTTCCGCACCCTGGTGGAGAAAATGCATGAGATTAACTAAATAATGGCTGGTAGAAACTCCAGAAACATTGCCAAACTGTTTGATGTCAATAAAATTCTCAATGTCTTCCAAGATCCATTTACAGATAAAACCCTCAGCAATTTTGGAGAAAATTGAAGTGAGAGACACAGGCCTAAGTTTTTCAACATTAGGGGGGCTGGTCTTTGGAACTGGCACAATTATTGCTTTTTTCCATTGGGTGGGCACAATTCCCTCCTTGTAGGAGGAATTTAAAATATCTGTGAGTGGAATACTGAGTTCATAAGCAAATTCACGCACCAATTGAGGTTTAAAACCATCGGGGCCACCAGCTTTAGATGGATTCACTTTCTTAAGTTCAGAGTAAACATCCCATGGGTAGAGATGAGGGACTGGATTTTTTGCTGGTAAATAAGCAGGAAGCTTAGCCAGGACAAGAGGCTCAATGTGGGCTGACACACTAGCGAACATGTTGTTAATAGTGTTAGCCTTACCTGTAGAGTCATCGTCATCTACTCCTGGGACACTCACTCTGAGCTCAGATTTGTTGTTATTTGTGACAATTTTTATCTGCTGGTGCCACTTACGGGGCTCAGTTTTTGGAGAGATCTAATTCTCTGAGCATGATATGTTAACTTAGCTTTAGTAATCTCTCTTTGAACCTTGTTACGTAATTTACGCCACTCAACAGGGTTAACCTCAAAAGCCAATTGGCGTTTCTTAATCAACTTCTTAATATATGGCGTGATCCATGGTTTATCATTATTGTGAATCTTTTTCTTTTTAATTGGGAAACACTCTTCAGAAGCAGAATCAAGCATGGCATAAAACCTATCAACTTTGCTCTGAGAACCCTCGCATTCAAGGATTTCATGCCAGTCTTGTTTCTGAATCCATGAACCAAAGTGATTAATTCCATCCTCAGTGATGGGACGACCAACATGTATTTTAACAGAGTTATTTCTATTTGAAATCACTTTCGGATTCCATAAGACACCCTTGTGATCACTGCTCCCTATTGGAGAAATAGCAAAAGGATCACTGTACTGTTCAACGAGTTTACTGTTCGTAATCACAAGATCTAAAATTGCATTTTCACGAGTATTGAAGTTTACAATTTGAAACAAATCATTTCCCCTCATGATGGGGTAAACTTTCATGCGGTTAAAGTCACCTGTTATTATAATACCAATCTCGGGATATTTTGCACGTAAAGAGTCCACACTTTGTAGTAGGTGATCAGACAGTAGTTCTTGATGTGGCGAGTCAGTTGTAATATACACAGCACACACAGCGATGGCAGAAATACCACGAGGCAGTCGTTTAGGACGCATCAGTACCCATGTACATTCCAGTTGGACTGGGACCACAATGTCAGCAATATAAGAAGTTGGAATGTCTTGTCTGACGTAGATAGCTACACCCCCACCGCGTTTGTGTTCGCGACTCTTGGAAAATAGGGTGTAACCTCCCAAGTCCACTTGGTGATCAGGGATGGTACTCTTAAACCACGATTCACTAACCACAGCAATGTCAACATTATTAAGTTCAAATATCACTGAGGCCTCATCAAGTTTGTTAACGAGAGACCGGGCATTTGTCATGAATAAAGTTGGCAACATGGTACCACATGAATTATTTTGGTGGGTGGTATTGCAAGGATCAAGAGAAATGTTGGTGAGAGTTCTTGGGCGGAAGTCGCAAGAATCAGCATTAATATCATGGTTATCATAATCACTACGGTTGGTTACTACAATATTTCTCCTTCTGTTTCTACCTCCTCGGCGTCCACGCTGGCGTTGTAAAATACCAAGGGATGTAATGTTATCAACAGTTTGTTTTGGAAGTCTGCTTTTCTTTCTAAGTGCAAGTAACTCCTCACGGGTGTAAGAAATTACAAAGTCAGAACTGTTAACAGGGGCTATAATACCATAGTTTGAATCAGTATTATTCTTAAGCTGAGTGTTGTGAAGGCTACCTATATCATTCTGATGCCAGTGTTCACCGATGTCATTGTGTAAGCTTAACTGATGTGAGCCTACATGTAAACTGTTGCAAGGCTGCAGAATTTTGCACCGTAATTGATGAGAATCATGTCGAGTTTCAGCTTCAAAAGCTGGAAGATTTTTGATATATTGCACAGTCAGGTACTCACATAGTTTATTATACAGATCAACTTGATTGATGTAAACAAGGCTGGTAAACAAGACAAACGAAAATAAACGAGGAAAAACGGAGAACAAAATCATGTTGCTGGCATCAGCTGAGGTGCGCCATCTATTGAAGGTCCTGTGGTTCTTGAGTTATGTTGTAAAAAGGGGTCAAACAACAACACTTTTGTAAAACGTAGATAACTCATTAGCAGCAATAAATTAAGCAAGTTTTCAAAGTATATGATTTGTAGAATAAACTTTTGCAAAAGATCAAGGTGTTATTTTTCAATAATATATTGATTTCGATAATGAAAATCGATTTTTCGGTTGCTTCGACCAACAATACCTCGTCTCCCCTTAAGGAAGGTATAAATTTGAGTGATAAGTCTGACATTTTAACTGATTCAAACATTGAAATCCTATTCTACTTTCAACTCTTTATAGAGTACCTGATGTAAATTATTTAAATGCTGTTGATGACATTTTCCAAAACTGTTTAACAAAGTATAATGAATTGATAATTATGGGAGATTTTAACCTAGATATATGTAAACCAAATAATTCCAAAAAGATTACTGATTTTGCCAAAAACTTAGATCTATGTCAATTAATCAAGGATTATACTAGAATCACCGTCACGAACTCTGGTGTTCATAGTCCGGGATGCTTAATTTCTTTCTGCAACCATAATGGGCCGCAAAATATCACTAACCGCATAGTCCGAGGGGTTAGGATTATATTCGTATTTATTAGTACTAATATAATATATTGTGTGTATGCACTTTATTCCGTAATCAATGAGTATCATAAACAAACACCTTTCTGGCACAACGAATCATAGCACAGTCGTGTAAGCATTAGACTATGGGTACATAAATTGTGGGTTCGAACCCCAGCCAGGTAAACCGTTGTAGAATTTTAATTCTGTCGATTTCTTTTTATTTTATTAAGTAAGGGGAAATAATAATAGTAATAAACTCGTGTTATATCTAGCCTCATAGGCCTATAATTACATGTATGTACTATGTGTTATCGCATTGCGGCCCATTATGGTTGCAGAAAGAAATTACGCGTCCGGGATTGAGTGATCACTGTCTTATTATTGTTAGGAGATGCTTTCTCTCAAAATATGTAAATCCCGTAATTTTAAGCACTTCAATGATATTGATTTTATAAACACTCTAAAAAGCTGAATTCACACATGCACTTATTACCGGTAATATTTTATCTAGGCTTATGTCTGATCGAATTAAATATTTCCGCGAATCCCTTAGCGCGTCCACATTAGTCGGCAATAGCGCTATACGCTGGCGAATTTACGTAATAATCGGATATTCTTGCAGCCGGTCCAGACGCGCAGCTCATCCCGGCTCAACCATAATAAATCTTTCAAGAAACTAAGTGGCAGAACCAACTACTATAACTTTTCATACTTTCCGAACACCATAAACAATTGGAACAGTCTACCCGAACACATAGTAAACATAGAGGACACAAATATATTCAAGGAAACCCTGGCTAGCTACATCAGCCAGCGAAAAGACGTGGACTAATTATATTCTTGCGCACACCATATCTTCTCGGTTGGCTTCGAATGAGAAGCGTTGAGAATATTCTTCAGATTCAGATTCAGATTAACTACCATAGCAATAGGTGAAAACAATTTTTGAATATACCGCACTCCACTGATACGTTCACGCGATACCTCTTCATTAAACCATATCATGCTGATTACTTCACCTGTAAGATTAGTAACTTTGAAAAGACCAGTATTGTATTCAATCTATGATTGCAGACATACACAGGTGATGAGTGTAACCTGCTTGTAGTGCAGCGCGATATGTTTGAAATTGTTTCACATATTGCCAAGGGGGTGACACTAAATTCACGGTTATTCTATTAGCAACGCAAAACCAATGAAAAATTCAGCTGGTTTACTAGCTAGAAAGTGAGGCCAGTTATCGATCCGTTATGAATAATTCATGTTCGACCCCTTGGATCATGTTAATTGATATTGGCAAATAACAACGTTGTTAGTTTTGCGAACTTTGCCCGTTCAATGAGAGTATAGCGCGCCCTCAATACATCTGGGCACAAACCAGGCGAAAACGATCCAGTTTAATGAAATGGCGGACGGGTATTCCCATCAGGCACCAGTGATATGTTTTTTCAAAGAAAGTCTACTAATTTGATATGAAATTACATTTTGCAATAGCACAGTCAAAATTAGGACTTGCTGTCAATAATATGAAGGATATATGTGACCGTACAGCACGAATGAGCCGTAAATGTCCTCAATTGTATTGTGAGTTACAGTGTAAAATGGGCATGAAGGTCATATTCATAGGTATTTCAATTTGGTGCTACGTGTATCTCATTAAATGAGGTACACGTAGCACCCAATTGAGGTACCTATGAATACGACCTTCATGCCCATTTTACACTGTAACTCAGAATACAATTGAGGACATTTACGGCTCATTCGTGCTGTACGGTCACATATGTGACAGAGGCAAGGTGTGAAATACAAGTAGTTTTTGAAGTAATAATAACCTTTGATACCCGACCTGACCTTCCATCATGTCGCCTTATTCGTCTTATGTATTTCTATTATGCTCTCAAGTAAAAGAAAATACCAATCTGCAGTAAGCAGACAGAATGTTACTTGGCTCCCATCATGAATTATTGATTTTATACGGAGGTAAAGAAATGCACAGTTGACTATACGACTATGCAAGCCGTGCAACAATACTCCAAATATTTACGGTAAATCTGAATAGTGGTCACATGTTGAATATCATGTGTTCGGGAAATCACGTGGCAACATGTTAAGATTTCAGGCTTGTTTACTAGTTAATAGCCATTTGTACTCTTTATTATTTATCTTTGTTAATTAACATATATCTTAAATGCTGATAAATCGTGGTTGGCTGCCCATGGTATCTGTTAAATTCAATGTTTTATGAATATAATTCTACCACGCAGAGGGGGTCACGCAGAATAATTTCACATCACCTGACTTAGCTAGATTTCGAAGCTCTGCTCTTCAAATCCATGTACATTTCAAAGTTTATACACTTAATATATTTAATATGATACTAATTTTTTGTTATAACCAACTGGTACACGAAATATACTAGCTTATTACCTATACAGATAGGTGAATATCAGCCTTCACTCAGCAATTTGACATGCCCGGCATATGCAGCCATTCTTCGTCTGGATAATATGACTGTCGCCCTCAATACGTCTGGGCACAAATTTAAATAACAATACGCTGTTTACATATCAATGCGGCCTCATGCTAGTTAAAGCTGCCCCATCCAGGAGTTCATCTATGATATTGCTATGGTAATTAATCCGATTAATTACGTAACTTCGCCAGCTTATGTCCGACGTGTTATGTCCGATAAGCCTATTACCGGTTATAAATCCCTCCTTTCTACATGAGCACCATCAGAAAATTTAACCCGATTGTATTTTTTTTTCACTGAAAATTTACTTCCAATAAACGCCCCTCTTTAGAAAAATTACAGACAATGCGGTAGGTATGTCATGTAAGAAAAATGCAAATTCAAAAGTTCCAAAATTCAGACCAATTTTGTAGGTTTTATTATTATTATTATTTTCTCGGGGGGGTCCCACATTTTCAAAAAGTCGGCTTCAATAAAATTGCGACCTCCCCTATTTCGGCAGCAAAGATTTTATGACCCCCACCCCACCGTTTGCACCCACAAACAGGCATCAGTCTTTTTGAATAAAATAAACACACTATCTGTAGTCATGTTGTGTTGTGACTCCCTACAGTTTGAACATCAAAATTTGTTTTTATATTTTATATATGGGACCCCTAATCATCTTATAAAATCCAATTGCATGCCTTTCTGTTATCATGCTTATGGCTTAATAAACTTCATCTCCATCTACATCCAGGGCCATACTGCCCCCCCCCTGAACCCTCTGGAGGGTTTACATTTACTACCCCCCTCCCCCTAGAAACTCGTGTAGGTCGTCCCAATAAGGATGGTTTTTAAGGATAGTGTTTAGTGCCTTTATCTTAGCATGTATCTGCTCCCCCGACCGTATTGGGAATTCCCCTTGTTATTTAATAGCGTGGCTATCTCCTCCCAAAGCTTTATTTTTTTATCCCAGAAATACTTTCCGTGTCTCTCCAAATTTTGAGGATAGCCAATGTTTCCTTGTCATTCCAATTGACCCCTCTATTGCGTTTACTTATATTAACATTTGCAGCTGCAGCCATGATGATATCACGCAGTAAATTACTCTGCTTAAAATTTTGCGCGAGTGATATACTCAGTTATATCCAACAGCCCAATAGTGCTGTCCACACATAGTTACTATTACTGGACGTAACGTTTCGATCGGTCATAACAGCTCATAACCCTGGTCATCTTCGGCTTTAAATTGTCGGATTTAAAGCACATTACGTCGGATATAGTTATATCCGACGCTCATTCACACTGCGACTTATATCCGATACTATTACCGACGTAACTGTTTGATGGGAATTCATACTATCAAATCCAATTTTTGGTGACATACCTTGTTACAGTTTCATGCTGCTACGCAGCACTTCATCAGACTGGCAACCTTGCTTCTTCTTCTTCTTTCCTGAAGTTGTTGCCGGTGGCGGCGCCAGACGCTGGTCGAAAATATTCGTTAAGAAATAGTTCCCTTCATCTCTGTTCATGGTGTTTTGCCCTCGTCGCCTGATCCAAATTGCCTCTCTAATCTGTCTTTTGTTCCTGTTGGTCTCCCTTGATCTAATATTCGCGTCCTCTCAACCTATGACATGGTTGTTTTGCGCAACGTGGTCTGTTAAAAAAATGGGTTGTAAATGAGTCACAATACAGCCTGTCGAATTCGGAAACCCGGGTACTAGCGAAGGGCCTGAATTACGCTGTTTCACCAGAGATCTATGGCTTAGTATTGGAAGAATATAGTCGCCACAGAAGAGGCATGCAAAGGCCTAAATAAGAGCGATGCATCTCAACTTAGAGCGTAGATTGTGGGCGCGATTAAATCATCAAAGAATCCAAAACCAAATCTTGACAAGGATGAACAGAAAGCTTTAAATCAGTTGAAAAAGGAAAGTTCCATCATGATCCTTCCAGCTGACAAGGGTCGAGCGACAGTAGTGATGGATAAAGATCAGTATGAGGAGAAGGTTACCACCAACGCTCTGCAGGGTCTATTGTTCTATTGTTTCCGATTAGAGCGCTGACATATTGGAAAATGTTGCCAATCAATATTCATGAGAGTGTACATTCAACGTCCAGTTTGTGAAATTGGGTGAGTTGTGTTTGGTAGGTGTGAAATACATCTGACTGGGCGTTTTATTTACGTAACGAATAAAGGCATTGACATCATCGAATGGCTGCCCAGTGCTGTTATGTGTTTAGTTATTATATAGGCCTAATAATTATTATTAAATGTATACATCATTCCTTTCTTTTCCCTTCTCTGTACTTATTCTTTCCTAGGCCTACACTTTATCACTCCCTAGCTCTCATTGTCCCCTCTCACCATCCCTCTCTCATTCCCATCATGTTCCTTATATTTCTATTAATCTACTTGTCTTTATTATATCTTTATTTCTCCCTTCCTCCAGCCCTCTGTCATTCTCCATATCCCCGTCTCCCCTCTTCCTCCCTCCTCCCCTCCCAAGACTTCTCACAGAGGTGAATCTGCACAGCAGAATGTGAAATCCATTTTTGCAGCAGAATGTGAAATATTTATTTATCTTTGATCTCTTGTAAGTGGAAAAAGAGAATCATCATTCCTGCATCATGATAAAACAGTAAAAACAGTCAAAAATGTTGTGTTATTGTGTAATTGATACATTCTTTTGATTTCACGAAGGAACTCTTGATAAACTTGATGCTATCACTGTTACATGTAAAGCCCTCTTCCCTAGTAAAAGTGGCACAATTGTGATTTTACCCTTTCGTCTTTAACTAAACATATCTCGAGATTTAAACAAGCAAATTGAACAGAACAAACGGCATTTGAGAGCTAAGTCTACACCCTGGACGTTGATGTAAACATTATTTCACAACGGTATTTTCTAATTGCCAGAGAGGGCGCTTTTCACTTGTACAATTCTTTTTGAGACAGGCTGTATAGACATGGCAGCCTTCATACATTCTAATGTGTAATCGATCAACAAGAACATTCAATTTATTTAAATGAAACGCCTAACGTGAGGTGGGTGGTAAAGATGATTGCATCGACAGCTAAAGCCTCCTTACAGACTTCAGACCCACACAAGCACACATTTGGGATACGTGAGTACAATGGTACCACTTTACACATGACTGCCCTTACACATGACTGTAGTGTGGTCACCTATTGATACTCGCCTGTTGTGTAGAGCGTTAATATGATGCCGGATCAGTGACCAATTTGATGGCGGAACCCCTTTATTCGAAACAATGGTACCACTTTTATGAATAGCCTGTCGCAACTTATAATCGGCATCAAACGAACAAAAGATTATATAATCTCGTTATAAAAGAAAACTTGTCGCTATTTTGACTAAATTAAAGAAAGAAGGTCGTCTTTCGGAGAGGGAGTACTGGCGCTTATACCCAACTGCGGAAAATACACCTCGCATTTATTGTACGCCGAAGATTCATAAGGAGGGTACACCCCTAAGACCCATTGTGAATTACACCGGTTCCATTAGTTACGCTACGTCCAGGGAATTAGCCACCATTCTTGGTCCGCTTGTAGGCTTAACGCAGCATCATGTTAAGAATCGAAGGACTTAGCCGATGACCTTTCAGGAGTATTGATCGAAGATGAAGAGGAATTCATACCACATGATGTGGTCTCGCTCTTCACTAATACTCCAATTGACATGGCTCTGGACATAATAAAAGATCGTCTAGACCAAGATCGTACTCTATATGATCGTACCGCACTTAGTGTCGAGGACATTATGGAACTTTTGAAATTTGTCTTTACAACTACTTATTTCAGTTTCCGGGACACTATTTACCAACAAAAGTTTGGTACGGCCATGGGTTCACCGGTGAGTCCCATTGTAGCTAATTTATACATGGAATGGCTGGAACAACATTACAACAAGCAGTAGCTACAGCCCCCATCACATGCTAGCCTAGAATGTGGAAACGTTACGTCGACGATGTGTTAGAAATTATCATCAAGGGGGCCGCGCCCGAATTAACAGACCACATCAATCAAATTGACATTACAGAAACATCAAGTTTACTCATGAGACAGAAGAAGGAGGTCAAATTCCCTTCTTAGATACCCTCATTACTCGCAAAGAAGACGGCTCAATCAAGGTACTTGTGTACCGGCAAAATACTCATACGGACCAGTACTTGCATTTCACATCTCACCATCCATTAGAACATAAAATCAGTGTTGTGAATACGCTCATGGACAGGAAAGAAAAAGTAGTCACAGAACCAGCGGACAAGGCTATCGAAGAGGGTAAAATTAAACATGCGCTGAAACAATGCGGATACCCTGATTGGGCTATCAACAAGACACGCAAGGACAAGACCAGTCAGCAGAAAAAGTCTAAAAAGAAAAGCGACACGAACAGGAAAAGTCGGTTGGTCGTGGTTCCTTTTGTGGAAGGATTATCACACTAAGTTAGGAGGATTTTCAACAAGCACGATGTAGCGACAGCCTTCAAACCACATAAAACAATTCGCAATATTTTAGTTCAAACGGGACATATCACAAACCTCGGACTGCGTCTATGAAATCCCATGCAAGAATTGCAATAAGACCTACATTGGTGAAACTTCACGCTTGTTTGGTACACGTCTCAAGGAACATCAAGGAGAAGCGGGGAAGGCAGCACGTGGGGTACATACCCGGTCACAGAGAAAACATTCACTCACAGAAGTAAATAAGTCTGCTATTAACAAGGCTTCAAAGGTTTTTTACCTGAATGGGTGACCAGTGATTTCCTCCAGTTAATTTTCATGTTGATTGTATCAAGGTATACAAAGAATTGGTTACATGTCAATGACCTCTATGTATTATAACTTCAAGGGATAGACCCTTTATGAACCTTTCGTCCTTTTCTATTACGTGGGATCTTTACCTACAGATCATAATCTGGCCTCAGAAATTGTGTATCATATCTACTTAAAAATGTATGGGTCTCTCATTTTGTGAAAATGTATTTGTCAAAAACGAAACGAAAAGACCCATAACTTCTTTAGTAGATACTGTTTTTTCTGGGTAAAAGTCACCCCAGTTAGTACTTTTCAGTATGATATATTTTTTGCAAAGTCAAAATATGAATGTCCCAAAACGCTACTAATTCAACGACGCGACTCGAGAGAGCAAAAAGTGGGGATCTGGACCAAATTTTGACAAGCCATATCTCCAAAACCGCTTGGATTTGAGCATTCATTTTTTCTATGTGTTCATTATGCTCATAGAAGTATGCTAGAAATGATTACCAAAGGTCTATTGCCATTTGGTCTAATACCATTTCGTCTAATTCCCGTTTAGTCTATATTCAATTGGTCTATTACCAGAAAGGCTAATTGCCACTTAGTCTAATAATCATATAGTCTAATGACCATTTAGTCTAATATTGTTTGGTCTAATAACCGGTATGTCTTCTAACCATTTAGTCTAATAACCATTTGGTCTAATATTTCTTTAATACCCATTTGGTCTAATACCCATTTGGTCTAATAACAGCTAGGTCTAATACTCGTTTGGTCTAATAACCAGTTAGTCTAATACCATTTCGTCTATTTATTGCTTGTAAATGCTTGTAAGACTAAATGGTTTGTAGACCAAATGAGTATTAGACCAAATGGCTATTAGACCTATTGATTATAGACCAAATGGGTATTGGACTAAATGGTTGTTAGACTAAATGGTTTTAGACATATTGGTTATTAGACTAAATGGTTATTGGACCAAATGGTTATTGGACCAAATGGTTAAAGGACCAAATGATTATTGGACATAGTGGATATAGACTTAATGGGTTTAGACAAAATGGATGTAGATGAAATGGATATTAGACCAAATGGCATTAGACCAAAATGGCAAATCCCCTTACCAAAGGGCTCCGACTGGCAAAAAATGGACCAAAAAATTGTTGGGGGGGGTTCTGACCCCAGACCCCCTCCCCGAAGTTGGTCCTGGATGGACAAAGTTGCATTTTGAGGGCCCTATATCTTTTAAAGTAAAAGAGTTAAAAGTTTTCTGATGCCAGATTTGAACTCTACACAATTGATTACCCCAGGATACATACTTTTCAAAGTTGTAGGGGGTTCCCTTTATACATTTATGGACCTCTAAACATCGTCTTTCGCGTTGGGACACATTTTTTACGCTGATTCTCCTAAATTTCAAATTGATGCCACGGGAAAACGAAATAGCGTATGAAGCTCCCATTTTCAGGCTTTTACTTTCTCATTAATATCTACCACCACACATAAAAAGAAAAAAATTGAAGAGGTGCTGCTGTGCACATCCCAGGAGTTGACATGGAATGACTCTATAATCACTTTTGTAAGCTCAGGATATTCGTAAAACACATGTAGGCTTGTGTGTTTAATGCTACATTTTAGTTTACCCTCTTGTAACTTTAGTTCTACAAATAGTAGTTTCTTCAAATTCTGCATGATCATACATTGTAATGTCACCTATATACTCGTATGGAAATAAACATGCTTGGGAACCATCAGTATAAAATGACTTTTCAGTTCTGTTTCAGGGCTGAAAATTAAAAATATATACCAACCACTTTTTGTCACTTGCTATATTCAAATTAAAAATATAATATTCAAATCCTTAAAAGAAATGTTAACATGTACCGCGTTTGTTGAAACGGGTCATAACCGGGGACTTCCCAAATAAGAAATACACCTGGGGAAATGCTACGATTTGTTGAGGGTGTTATTTGCGGTCAGTACCGACATTCTATAGAAACATAGAAAGTTAGCAGTTCGCCTTAGGCATGTAGAGGACCCGATAAGTTAAACACTTAAAAAACAAAGTAAACCGTTACTACTTTAGTGGTTTTATTTCTGCCCAAGGAGCGTATCGCATATCGCAACAAAAGTGATTTTAGTGATTGAATTTGCACTTGAGAATATAGGGCTTGAGAGAGTTTGATGCCGATAGGTATTTATAAGAAACAATGCGAGCAGTCCTATTCTTCCCGTCACTATTGTACCAGTGTTAAGATTTAGTGCAGAATGTGAAGTGAAAACATATAAATTAATAAGAGTCGGTCGAAGATAATTTCAATTAATTGTTAGAAACATTATTGTTTGTTTGGTCATTTATTAATATATTAATCGTGTTTAACAAAACATTACTTAATTTTTAATTCTAGACCCTGTGAATACAAACAGCTATCACGCTAATGATTAACTTATATTTTCTTTTCTTTATCAAATTTTTCATCTTTTTCTGTCTTCTTGTAATTTTTATTCTATAAACTGTATATTTTTGTACAAAATTAAATTAAATTTACCACAATAATAAACATGATAAAGAGTAATAACATTTTCTTTTGTATGTGTTGCTCAAACGAAAGAAAACACGTAATATCTTGACCGCTTAACTGTGGTGTTCTATGGGGATTTAATGTCTTAATAAGACATCAATGTTAGTTGGTTGCTCTATTTAGACAACGAACTTGGCTGATTCCAATTAGGTGTAATCCGAAGTGTAAGTTGGACATTGCGTAAAAATGACAAATATGCCAAAATATTAGGTTTGAAATTCGAGCATCTCATGATTTGATATGTATGCATAAAAGCTCATAAAATATGTTCGATAGGGGAGGGGTCTAGCCCGGGGTCTAGTCCAATTAAAAAATCGTGAAAATCTGTGTTAACGTTCCTTTATTTGATATATATTCTTGAACTTTTAAAAATTACATAACTTTGATATGCTTTATTTCATATTGAAAGCTAGTGAACTTGAATGGAATTTAAAAAAAAATATATTAAAAAAGATATCAAATCGAATGTAGGATTAGGCCTAAATATGAAATATTTAGCAACAAGGAATATCCAAATCATCGACATTAAAGGATAACATGGGAATCGAACTCTCAGCCCTTCGCACTGCAGACCTTCAATCTGTCCACAAAGCCATCGCATCTTGTTCGGGTTCAAAGACTTTCTTTTGCTATCCTATTTCTCGTTCAACTTGTTCAAGTATCTCACTCAACAACAATCTTTTCAAAACGGCTTATACTTCAGTTAAATGAGATGATACTACCTTCTTTGACGGCTACAATATTTTGTTACACAATAGAGTACTTATCACACACGTGGAATTTTCTATAAAAACATTGGAAGTATTTTCAATTATGGAGTGAAAATTAATTATCCGTGGTCGGCAACACACATCACATCAACATGATCAAAGGCTACTTACTTTCAAGTAGATGTGTAACTACTTGAGAATAAAAGACTATGAATAGGTGCAACAGTATTACCTACGGGATTATCTCAAGGATATAAATATGTTCTCCCTCCTTTTCATACATCTTCTCTGATATGTGCTATTGTCAATAGTTATTGTCAGGGATCGATACAAAGGGATGGGCATCCTAGTATTACGTAACAAACCGGAAGATGTAGTTTAAGTCTAGACAATAGGCGGATTAGCGGCCATTTTGTCTTCGACATGATTTTATTCACGTGTCCTTATACTTTAGTACACAAATATATAAGTTAACATGTTTACAATATTAAAATTATATTTTGAATAATCAATTATATTATGTAGTAAATCGATGAAATGACGGTGATTGTTTAGGTATTATATGCTTGATAAAATTAAACTGTCTGACCAGCTAGTATTCTCCTCCGCCGTCAGTGTGATTCCAGACATTCCACGTACCATGTTGAGAAGGTGGAGGAGACTAAAGCTGTATTAACGAACACGCATGCGTTAAAAATGATGTAGTTTAAGTCGAACAATAGAGTGACGTAGTTTCCGGCATTGTTCCTATGCACTTTCACCCTCCTGTTATTGTTAAAAGGCAACAAGGTGCGTAATTGCAATGTTTCCTCGGAATAGGAAAGACTCTCTACATCGAACCATGGATGCTGGTGGTTCGAATTAGGAGAAGGTATCTTCCAAAAAAAATCAAATGCTAGGTCCCTATAACTATTCGAATGCGCGTTTCCATATACCATATTGGTTTAAGTATTAATCGACTTCGCCTTAATCTGTAAAGAAACAATCGTAAGCAACCTTTCTGAAATTGGATATAGATTATAGCAAATAGTTCTTTCGGAAAGTAATTAAAATTAATTAATCATACAAGTTAAAAATATTGCGAAACATTATAACATTCAACTATTTTTTTGCGATATAATGTTCTGTATGTATAATTTCAACAACGTGCAGAATAGTGTGAAATTGATCAAAATTATTCCATTTAGTTTGCCAATGGCAATTTCTGGCAAACACATTTTTACAACGTCAACATACATACAAAATGCATCAAATAGTATCATAACTATATAGTTTTATAGTCTTTTGTCGATCTTTAAAAAAAAAAACTTACAATAATAATATTGTAATTTGTGCTTTAAGAGTGAACAAATAAATTGTATTGAAAGTACTGAATAAATATGGATACAGTAGCTACAAGTATGAATGTCAAGCATTTCGTTCATTATCACATGATGGTAGGAAAATATAATTTGTATCGTTCATATTTTTTATTTAAAAAGTAATAACATTGCTACAACGGCTTACTGCTTGTTGGAACAGTCGCAGTATTATGTGATGTTATCAAGCAAAACCAGTCAGAAGTCGGAAATGTGGATTTTGAGATATATCCAAACAAAGGGAGTATGTCACTTTGTTTTCTATTGTTTTAAAAAAACTCTTCAACTGCTCATATATTTTGAAATGGCTGTCTAAATTCAATGGGGGGGTTTTCTGGAACACTTAGCTTTGCAAATATTGTTTACAATCTTATAAGAAACTGAAAATGCGATCAAGCAAAATCAGTCGGAACTCGGGAATATTAAACTTTCAGCTTGTTCTAGGATAGTAAAAAGCATTTACGAGGATAGAGTTTCCGAAACAATATGATACAAAAGGAAATATTTCCTTTGTTTGGCTGAATCTCAAAATCAATATTTCCGAGTTCCGACTGATTTTGCTTGATCACACCACATATTATCAAGACGACTTAAAGATTATCATAGAAATTGCTAGCAACCTAGATCACAATAATATGAATCCAAATCAATTGGATTTGCTTCCCATCTTCTAGATTGAAATGTTCGAATTTGTAGCAATGGAAGTCTCCTTAGATTCTCTGTATATTCATGGGAGTTACAAAATGACAGATTATACATGTTATAGGAGTTGACCTTTTGCATTTTGCATTGCTTTATTATATTATCGAAAGATAACTGGCATTTGATTCTTAATAATTGCCAACGGAAGCGTGTGGCTATTTACATCTTAAAACTGCGTAACTTACACCTGTTTTGTTAACAAATTACGCTCTTTTCCTTTATACCCATTTCATTTTATGTTAACATTAACGTAGCATGCAAGAGTGATGCATTAGTAAAGACATTAAATTGACGATGTATTATTATATTGCGGATATTTTTATTGTTTACGTTCATAAAAAAAGACATTGTTTTCGTATACCTAATACATATTGCAAAAGGCAAGAGATAATCCAACGCATACCACAATGGCGTAAACGGTTTTCAAACACCTGTAACATACACTCCTCTGACGTGTGGTGACTGAGTTGCCGTAAGAAGTGTATGTACTAACGTTAAGCGGGATGACTCCATAGATCATTGTTTGATATTACAACACACACATTGGCCAAGTGACAGGTAATTCTACAGGGAAAAGCTCCGCGTTAAAATGGCCTTAAAATGTCCTTCAGATTTCACACCACCAAATAGTATATATGGTTGTGCGCCCTTGAATTTCACTTATCAGAAAAACCCATTGATTCTGAATTTAAGCATTAAAATGAGCAGAAATTTTAGCCAAATTTGGATTGGTCATGATTAGTAATATTAATTCCTGCAAGTGTACCACAGATGGGAGAGATCGAATAACTTTTAATGATTTTAAGCAGCCTTTTCTTTACAGAAACACCGGCATGGTTTTGCCTGAAAAATAGGAAATTCCCAGACATCGTAGACTTTGAGGGCCAGTCGTAAAAAATAATGACGGTCAACCTATATTTTTTCCCAGCCAGAGGGATCAGGCAAGGGCTGATTTCAACCATCATAGCTGTCGCTTAAATCTGAGTCGCTCCTGTGAAGAAAAAATGACGTTTTCTTAAGGCAAATTTAGCACATATCTCTTATGGGACTCTGATTTGGTGGTGTGAGATCTGAATGGAGCTGTGTGTGTGAGACTGAACTTTTAATTGAGCAAGTTAGCCCTGTGCCTAATTCGTGTTTGGATTCACCGAAGAAGTGCATTGACTGAATTTATGTAATTAAAGGCTAAAATTGAAGAGAACTGCAACATTTGCTACTAATATACCAGTGCTAAGGTGAGTTTATGACCCAAAATGTGTGTTTGAGTGAAAGATTCCATTTCGTAGAGTGACTTAGGCCCATGCAATGTAACCATAATATTTTGTAAGCTTACATCATCAATGGCATGCAATGACTCAGTGCCAGATAGAAGACATTGCAGTATGGTGCTAGGGTACTGGTCGGAACTCATGAAATAGGCGCCTGGATCAGGTAAGCTTACGTTTTGTGTGTTGGGGGGGTGGGTAGGCTAAGCTTATGATTCCACTACTGGTAACCCAGGTAATGTTTACAATCATGATGGTATGCAATGACTCAGTGCCAGATGTAGAAGACATCAGTATATGGTGGCACGTGGGCTAGGGCACTGGTTGGAGCTCATAAAATGTGTCCATGGATCAGGTAAGCTTATGGGGGGGGTAGACTTAAGATTTCACTAATAGGCCATATAATTGAACACTTATAATTCAGACATTGTGGTCATGTTCTTCTTTGTTTTTGTGTGTCTGCCTGGTTACTTGGCCCTCTTGACTGTAAATTGCTGAAAGCCTAAGTCTTGGTGAATTTTTAACATGGTAATCACAATAGATAGCAGATGTCACAGACACAATGATTCTGCTTGAAAACATTTTTTAACCAGCTTCTTGCTCAAATTATGCTAAAAATAAGTTAACTAGATTAAAATAGTCTGAAATTAAGGATAATCAGAAACATGTTGCATCATTCAACTGACACCATGGCACTTTTAGGGCATGTATATCTTATTGCGGTCACAAAAAGGAGCAAAAGCTCAGGGTAGAGTATTACTTAAAGCGTTTCTTTCGTTCTATGAACATTAATTGATCCACTTCAGACCAAAAAAAATAAATTTGATCCACCTCAGACCAGAAAAAAAAGATTTGATGTCAAGGGTGAAAAAAAATTTGTCACAGAATAGTGAAGAAAAAATAACCTCATATAGCTTTTATATTGCCAAATTTTTTAGCGCTTCGCGCGAATTTGCCCCTTTTACCATCAATAATATATTTTAGCTTCCAACTGCTACGTATTTTGTGCGCATTTGTTTATGAAAAGTTATTATGTGAGCCGGGTCTGTGAGTGAAAACACTTGATCACTACTTCACAGTTTTTCACCAAATTCCACCCCAATGTCAAAATTATTATAGAAATCTGTGCCACATGACTGATTGAGAGCATAATATTTGCTAGGGGGTGGTCCATCATACAATCATCCCCAAAGTTGACGCCTGTATGTGGGTTTCTGACAAAATTAACCTAAAAACCACCAATTTATTCCATATTTCACCAGTTTAGCTTTAATATGCCAAAATATTTCGCGCCAGAAGAGGTTCATTATACTTCGAGAAAATTTTACACATAAAAATAATGATGTTTTTTTTGTGGCACTCGAAATTTAGTTGCTACAAAACTTAAAAATGATTAACCAATCACGGTCTGTGTGTGAGTTTGATTGACAAACACATCAGAACGACCTAGTTTTCTTTGGTTTTTAATTCCGACTTTTTATTATAGACATCTTAGAATTACTTACTGACCCAATAATCATATAAAACAAACCATATCAGCGCTGCTGGAAAACAAGACAGTCGGCGCAAGGGACAAACTTGAAACGCGTTATAGTTAGTTTATAACTTAAGGGTAACGTAAGAACATCTATCTGTCAAAGGTAATTTTTCTTTTTCTTTTTGCCCTGACTTGTTCAACTTGTGTAATCACCTGTAAACACCGAATTCTTTCATTTCGGATGTAATTATATCCACTTTTATTTTAAACTTCATGTGTTTGGAAAAATGCTGTAGGATTCGAACTTTCGACCTATCGCACTTCAAACCACTGGGTTAACCACTAGACCATCACAACCTGCTGTTGTCAACACTTGTCACTAACGGGACACGCACGATTGCGACACGGGCCATTTTGAGAGTAACTTTCCAACCTACGACTCGATTATTCCACCAATCATTTTCGCTGAAAATTTAATACAAGCTCACGTTAGCTATAAATATCCATCATTACAGAAAAGCACACGACCGGCGTTTACTCCCTGTTGTAGATATAACCATTTTGGTGATCGTGACATGCAATTTTTCTCATTTTCCCGGCTACTTTGGACATGTTCAAGCTTCTTTATTTCCAATATAATTCAACTTTTACTCGTTTTTTGTTATTTGCACAAATGTTTGGTATCTTATCCGTGATCATGGTACGTATAGCAAAAAACGACCCGTGTCTCCCATTTCTGGAGCTATTTCGCTAAAACATGCATGTTGCCGGTCATATTTTCAACATTTAGTTACGTAACCCGTGTTCACCAACCCGTAAAAAATTTCTATCAAACAAAAGAGGTCACGAAGTTGCCGTCGTACTGTTCATTGATTTGAAAAATTTAAAAACCTGTGAATAATGGAATTGTTTTTTCTATTCTCCCAATGTTCTTTCCTATAAAAATCTTTCTGTTTTGGCCAAAAATAATAACATTTTCCAAAATTGATGCTGTCAGAAAAAGTTGCACTTTTCAACATCCTCATTTATGTCAAAATTAGTTTCAACGAATCATTATTTTGCACTACGTGATGGTTGCATGGGTGACTAAGAGATCAGAGACAAAAAGGTGAAGGAAAACAAAACAATTAAATCAATCGTAACATTGATATCGAGAAATTTTTTTACATTACATGTATGGGATGTTGAAAAGTGCAACATTATTTTAAAGCATCATTTTTGAAAAATGTGATTATTTTTGACCAACACAAAAGGATTTTGATAAGGGATAACTAGTAGGTTAGCAAAAAGATGTCTCTAATCACAGGTTTTTAAATTTGTCAAATCAATAAAACACTAGTACAGCCAATATCCTGAAAATACCATTTTTATTCATGTTTTTACCTGAACGGTCAGGGATCATAATAAATAGTCATGGAATATCATGGAAATTCCTGTAACAGGATTATAAGTTTGACTTTTCAAATATGCAATGCCAAACATTTGGAAACCATTCCTGGAATATCCTGAAACCGACTTATAACTGTTTACAAGATGGGTAGCTATTAAAGAGGATTACACGGAGTTGTGACAATTTGTATTGTCACCTGGTATTAGTGGTGATTGAGTTTACTTTACTCCAAGGACAAGCTTCAATCAAGTGAATTCTATCTTAAGCATGAATGGTTACAAATATGTCTCTTTTATAATGGCTTAATAGGATCAACTTTTTCTCCTTTTCATCAAGTAAATGATGTTTGCAGTTTAGTTAACCACAAATAATTGCTATATCCACAAATCCTCTGTCAGGACATTCCAGGAAAACATTTTGACAGTCACAAGGTTTTTCCTTAAGGGCGTACTACACCCATATATTGGTTTGATTGGTCTAAAAAATTTTTTTTTTTATTTATAGCTAGGCGATATATGCACGGATCATGTGAAATAAAAAACTTATGAAAAAAACCCCGTAAAAGTGTCCTTTTTCACCTATTTGTCTTAAAGTTGATTGGTTGACAAGGACGCTTATTTTTTAGCTTAGCGATAGTACCAGGCGTCATAGGAAGCGCAACACGTGACGTACGAGGCTGGCGAAGATACAGGGCTGACGGCCCCATTCAAAATACACGGTTAGCAATTACAAGTGGAAAATTAACATACTTGCAGTGGGGTACTTTGTCGAACCCCGACGGTTTTAGAGTAAGATAATTTTGCTTTGACACCACATAACAAATTTAGAATTGTTTGTAAAGATTTCATAATTATGTGTTGATTCAATGGCGACCTCAAAATTGGCGATATCACTTCCATCACCGCCTGGATAGTACGTAGTCAATCTCCATAGGGATGGGCGATACCAGCTTTTGGTACCGATTGTCGATCTAGAGCAGTCAGGGGGTGGGGCCGAATTTTTAGAAAAAAATAAAATGAAATGAAAAAAAAAATGGCCGCGGAGCGCGCTTGCGCGACGCAGGGTGTTGTCTGAGGGGGATGTTCCCCCTCAGAAGTAAGAAACTTGTGCAAAATGAAGATCTAATTGAGTGGTGGACAATTTTGGCACTATAGGCTATAGTGTAAAATTTTAGTTGAAAAAGCCACAAATTTGTAAAATTAATTCCCTATAAATTGTGTTAACATAGGAAATATGCAAATGTCGAAAATGGTCATATGTTTATCCACTACGCTGTCTGAGGACGGATGTTCCCTCCTGAGAAGTTTAAAAAATTTGCAAAATGAAGGTCCAATTCAAGCCAATTGGTGCATCATTTTTACACCATTCAAAACAATTGTATTTGAATGGGGCTTCAACCAGTGGCGTAGCTGGGATTTTTTTCCAGGGGCGGGGGCAAATCCACCAAACAAAAATTTAGCCGCCCCTTCCTCAACAGCCCGAAATGGTTGACCCATTTTTTTTCCGGTGGTTTGAGAAAGTGAAGAGAGAGAGAGAAAAAAAAAGAAAGATTATAGGTGCTAGCGCCCTAAAAGCAACACATTTTGATATTATATATTACCATTTTCTCCCCCCCCCCTCCTCTCCCTTTTTTCCTCTCTCTCTCTCCTTTTTCCTCTTTTTCCTTGAGCTAGGGGGCGGGGCCCAAATAGCGCCAGGGGGCGGGGGCCCAAACAGGCAATTTTGGCAGCTACGCCACTGGCTTCAACTTCGTCAGTACTGCTGGTTTTTTCCCCGTTTTTTGCCAATTTGTCATTTCAAAAATACCAAATGACAATTTGAATGACTTATCCTTTAAACAATTTTATTTTTTTACACTTGCGCTGGGATCACTGAATGGGTCTTTAATATGAATTCATTATGAAGTTCCCAATACATTTGGACGCGAAAAATATTGGAAATTTGCAAAAAAACAACATCATAAACTTCACCTCTATCACTCGAAATATCTCGCACATATATCACGCCATGGTATGCCGCTGAGTATATCCCATAGACAATCCCGAGGACAATCCATTCATTCCATTGGAATTAAATCACTATACCACACTAAGGGGCATTCGGTGAGAGCAAAATGTAAAAAATATGGGGTCATTGGGTGAGAACATGACCTTATTTTTAAATGGAATCTTTGGGTGAGAGCCGGAACAGTGCCGCAAAAACCTCGAAAATCGAATTTCTAGTTCTAAATGGCTTCAAATTTCATTGGTTTTTTTTCCAAAAAAGGTAACAAAATCAGTGATAAATGAAAGTTGCTGTTCAAATTGAACTTGTAAGGGTCTTTGGGTGACAGATCAAATGGAAAAATCAGGTGGTGGTCGCATTGCATTCTCTAAATTCAGTAAATTTTTATCTTCAACCGTGTAATTGAATGGGATTATTTTGAAATTTTAAAACGATTGAAATATCACAAACAAAATATAGGCCTATGTTAATAAATAATATAAATACAAGCTCAAACCGTTGGGGTTCGATAAAAATATGGTCTTTGGGTGACAGCAATGCTGCAAAAGGGGGTCTTATCCAGCCCTACATACGCGACACCTCCGGCCTGAAATCGAGAATGAAAGATTAGAATATTTGCTTATAATTATTTGTTTACAATTTTCGAATATTTTTGTTTTCAATACGTTTCATAATTATACATTTTATTTTTTCTATATTCTGTCAAAAGTAGCCTATCGTATGGCCGATACCAATTAATGGTATCGACCCACAGTACCGATCGGCGGTATCATAAGTATCGCCCAACCCTGAAATACAAAATTATAATGGCGACCTCCACAAACGTGGAAATATCATCTGGCAGGAATTGTTTCAAGTGAAATAGAGCGGATTGTCTTCTCTGATGTAAGTAAAAATGGTGGCATATTAATTATGCTCCAACATACACTGTCAACGTTCTCACTTTAGTTGATTTTTAGGGTTTAGGGTTAGAGTTAGGGTTAGGGTTAGGGTTAGGGTTAGGATTAGGGTTAGGGTTATGGTTATGGTTATGGTTATGGTTATGGTTATGGTTATGGTTATGGTTATGGTTATGGTTATGGTTAGGGTTAAGGGTTAGGGTTAGGGTTAGTGTTCATACGCATATCCATCCCAGCAAGGCATTTACCGTGCCCATACGACCCGTATGGATTAGGGTTAGGGTTAGGGTTAGTTAGAGTTAGGGTTAGGGTTAGGGTTAGGGTTAGGGTTAGGGTTAGGGTTAGGGTTAGGGTTAGGGTTATGGTTAGGGTTAAGGGTTAGGGTTAGGGTTAGTGTTCATACGCATATCCATCCCAGCAAGGCATTTACCGTGCCCATACGACCCGTATGGATTAGGGTTAGGGTTAGGTTTAGGGTTAGAGTTAGGGAGTTAGAGTTAGGGTTAGGGTTAGGGTTATGGTTATGGTTATGGTTATGGTTAAGGGTTAGGGTTAGGGTTAGGGTTAGGGTTAGGGTTAGGGATATGGTTAGGGTTAGTGTTAGGGTTAGTGTTCATATGCATATCCATCCCAGCAAGGCATTTACCGTGCCCATACGACCCGTATAGATTAGGGTTAGGGTTAGGGTTAGTGTTCCCAGCAAACACAAAACGTTTTCGACATCATTCGCAAAAGGCTATAAAAGGTTGTCAGAAAACGTTTAAATGTCGGGTTATATAAAGGGTATAATATTAAGAGTATAAAACATTTTCATAACCTTAAAAAACATTTTTGATAATAAACTGCTCAGCAAACAAAAATGTTTTACAGAAAACGTTTAAATGTCGGGTTATATAAAGGGTATAAAAACGTTTTAATAACATTCTTAACAAAATGTTATTTTGGGGTTGAAAAAATATTTTGCGAAAAATATTTGCCCAAAATATTTTCAGTAACGTTTTAAAAACGTTTTCATGACCTTTATATAACCCGACATTTAAATGTTATTAAAAGGTTTTAACATAATGTTATTTAAGTATTTACACAATATTTGACAAAAATGTTTGCAAAAATAGTTTACAATATTTTTGAAAACATTTAAACATATTGTTGTAGTGTGTTATCACACAAAAGGTTTTAAAATGTTATCATGACCTCTATATAACCCGAGATTTTAATGTTATTAAAACGTTTTTACCTAAACCAAAAGCCAAAATATAACTTATTTAAAACGTTTTTGTGTTTGCTGGGTTCATACGCATATCCATCCCGGGAAAGCATTTACCGTGCCCATACGACCCGTATGGATTAGGGTTAGGGTTAGGGTTAGGGTTAGGGTTAGGGTTAGGGTTAGGGTTAGGGTTATGGTTATGGTTATGGTTAGTGTTAGGGTTAGTGTTCATACGCATATCCATCCCAGCAAGACATTTACCGTGCCCATACGACCCGTATGGACATAATGTGTGTACCCTTAACATTTCCAAAGGTGGCCAAATTTCCAAGTCGTTCAGTTGACCGGCTCCCAGAATTACTTTACCGGAGCGCCCAAAACAAACATTGTGGGAGGGTTGGAAATGATTCCTTTATTCACAGGTCTTTAAATTTCTCAAATCAACGAAATTTATGTCAAGTTATGCAAAGAAATGTTTTGTAATTTTAGGGGGGAGTTATTTGTTGTGAACCCTTTATTTCCAGCATAGGTGCATCGGCATGTGTCTGCGGCTTGGGCACGCCGACAACTTAATCGGCGAGATTGAGCACCGAGGCCTAACTCTCAATAATTCACAAATGTACGAGGAAAGACTGAGAGGGTTAGCATAGACATCAACTCAAACACCCAGTACACACATATATACACGTAACACATTGTGTCCATACGGGACCAAGAACCACTAACCGCGAAATGTGGATATCCAACTAGTTTGCCCCGCAGGGCTACAAAGAAGCACTAACCGCGAAATATTGATATAACTTAAACTATAAATTAGCCCCCGAAAGAGGGCAGGGCTTGAAGAATGAAATTATGAGGTAAAAAGTAAAAGAAAAAAGTAGAATTCGGGTTAGGGATTAGGGTTAGGGTTTAGGGTTAGGGTTTAGGGTTAGAGTTAGGGTTATAGTTAGGGTTATGGTTATGGTTATGGTTATGGTTATGGTTATGGTTATGGTTATGGTTATGGTTATGGTTATGGTTGGTTAGGGTTAGGGTTAGGGTTAGGGTTATGGTTAGGGTTAGGGTTAGGGTTAAGGGTTAGGGTTAGTGTTCATACGCATATCCATCCCAGCAAGGCATTTACCGTGCCCATACGACCCGTATGGGTTAGGGTTAGGGTTAGGGTTAGGGTTAGGGTTAAGGGTTAGGGTTAGGGTTAATGTTCATATGCATATCCATCCCAGCAAGGCATTTACCGTGCCCATACGACCCGTATAGAGTAGGGTTAGGGTTAGGGTTAGGGTTAGGGTTAGGGTTAGGGTTAGGGTTAGGGTTAGGGTTAGTGTTCATACGCATATCCATCCCAGCAAGGCATTTACCGTGCCCATATGTCCCGTATGGACATAATGTGTGTATATAGTGTTCATACGCATATCCATCCCAGCAAGGCATTTACCGTGCCCATACGACCCGTATGGATTAGGGTTAGGGTTAGGGTTAGGGTTAGGGTTAAGGGTTAGGGTTAGGGTTAATGTTCATATGCATATCCATCCCAGCAAGGCATTTACCGTGCCCATACGACCCGTATAGAGTAGGGTTAGGGTTAGGGTTAGGGTTAGTGTTCATACGCATATCCATCCCAGCAAGGCATTTACCGTGCCCTTACGACCCGTATGGACATAATGTGTGTACCCTTAACATTTCCAAAGGTGGCCAAATTTCCAAGTCGTTCAGTTGACCGGCTCCCAGAATTACTTTACCGGAGCGCGCAAAAATTTTGGTCAAAATGGGGTTGCATGACCAATACGACCGTAGCCTACACTTTAATACATGGAGATGTATTTTTTATTTGTTTTTCTGAGAAGTCGAACCTCTTTGGAAAGAGGTCGCGACCCCCAAAAGAGTCGCGACCCATGGATTTCATTGGGGAAAACGGTGTTGTGGAGCAAAATATCTCTATATAATTATTTAAGATAAATTATGTAAAAATCTCAAAATTGATAACCTGCCCAAAAGTGTCTCCTTGTGACATGACACGTCACAAATGTTCAATTTCACACTACGTTAGCCTTATATTTGGTCCGTCTTTGAAGCCACGAGTATATATCCTCAGCTCCTAATATCACAACCATCATGGATGAGATAGCGCTTAGTGCAATTATTGAGAAGTTGTAACTACCAGCCGTGAGTTCGTACAGCCACCCTAAAAGAATAAAGAAACACACATTAACCCGTTGGTTTATCTGCTTTTTTATGACATATCAGGCTGAATAAAATCAGCCAAACTCGAGCGTTTTTGTATGACAACAGAGCACTCTCCCATAGACAGAGAGCGCCAAACGACCTTTAATATACGGTAGCCATCTTGTCAATTGTGGTTTGTTATTGTACTTCATTATTTCGGCTTAATGGCTTAATATGGACCCTTCCTAACAGTTACTACTAATATTCTGCCCATATTTGATTTTAAGAAAAAAAGATACAACTTGCTTGATCGCTTATACTGTTTGTGAAATAACAAGGGCCAAGGCGTGCGCAAGTTTTCGAAAGTGGGTGGGTGGGGGCACGGGTCTGATTCCCCCGACTGAACAAAAATTGTCTGCTCTCTTCGCTCGCCGTAATCAGGCCAAAATAAAGTTGTGATTTGTTTCGCCAGGACGCTCAAGAATCTTACAAGTGGCAAAGTGTGTGGGAATTTGTTCGTCAAACGAGACGAAAAGAACAGACCCTCAACTGAAACATTGCTATAGATTGGTCTTTGTATTGGTATACAACCTGTCTCAAAACAATTGTGCAAGTGGACAGCGCCATCTTTGGCAATTATAAAGTTGTTGTGACATGATGCTTACATCAATTTTAAGGGAGCAGTCCTAGCTTTTAAATACCGTTTGTTTCATTCACTTTGATTTCGGCAATCCAGCGATCTGATTCACTAAACACAAATATATGAAAAACCTTTTTAGAAAATTGAATAGAATGTTATATCCAAATACCTGTACAGTATATTTAATAAAAGAACATTCGTTTGTAGGATCAGAAACATTATGTTACAATTGAAGACCTGGGCGCAAGAAGTCCACTTGGCCCCTCAACATGTATACACTAATGTTGCATATAGTTTCTTAGGGTTTTATAATGTTTAATACATGTTCCAGGGTGAAAACATTATGAAAGGTTGTGAAAAATTTATTTTGGCCCTGAACATGTATAAAACCTCACAAAACTATACGAAACTATACCCGGTACGCAACTTGAGTGTTGAGGGTCCAAGTGGACTTCTTGCGCTCAGGTATTCAATTGCTCAGTAACATTTCAAACGTATACGATATGCAATATGTCGTTGACGAGATTTTAATTTTACAACAGAGTGTGCAATATTTGTTTGTCTTTTAACATGTATTGAGTGACAAAGAGAACAGTATTTACCATGATAAAAAATCTATTGACATTTTACAGCAGAACGAAATATTTATTTATCATTTAATCTGTTTCGTTGTTAACTAAACATATCTCGAGATTAAAACAAGCAAATTGAATAGACCAAACGGTATTTTTAAGCGAAGACTGCGCCCCTGGCGTTGATGTAAGGATCGTGCCACAACAGTATTTTATAATTGCCAAGGAAGGCGCTTTTTACTTGCACAGTTTTTTTGAGACAGGGTGTAGTCCAAATAATGTTTTTGCGGAGGGTGTCTGCCTTTCGTTTGTTGCAACAAAACATTAGTTAAGAGACATATACTTGAAAATGTACATACTGCACTGGGAACACCTCAGGTAACACAAAACGTTCGATATCATCCGCTAACTAAGGGTAGAAAAGGTTGCCAAAAAACGTTTAATTGTCGGGTTATATGTGAGGGGACGCGGCGAATCAGCCGTAAACTCGGCAAATTGTATTCTGAGTTAAAGTGTAAAATGTATGTGAAGGTCGTATTCATAGGTGTATCAATTCGTTGCGACAATTATCTTATCAAACGCTGTTTAAATCAATCAATAATACTACTGCTGAAGAGGATAATAAGCTTCTACCTATTTCTATAGAATAGTTCATGTCTTTGTTTGCTTTGGCAAAATCCTGTTCAAGTGGTAGATAACAAAGCATTGTATTTTGTCTAGGTATGTATAATCAACAATGAACAATGACAGGATATTTCTGAACCTCGTTGACTTGCAGATGATTTGAAATGACCGCCAATAATGACTGTTGGATATTTATTACCAGAAATGTAGAAAAATAGACACATGTAGAACCGATAAAAATACAATTTTGTCGAAGGAACAGAGTTCAACAAATCATAACCACGCTTTTGGATATCGTTTGAAGTCAAATGATATACCATTTTAAAGCTTATGGTATATATTTTCTAAACACGAAATAAAACTAAATTGACCGGGGCCGACTTTACGGCTGATTCGTCGTGTCTAGTCACATATAGGGTATATAATGGGTATAAAGCGTTTTCATAAGATTAAAAAACATTTTTGGTAACCTACTGTAAATATTCTAATACAACGTTATTTAAATGTTGTTTGCAAAAATATTTGACAAAAAATGTTTGCAAAAATATTTTACAATAATATTTTGAAAACATTTTAAAAACATTGTTGAAGTGTATTTTCAAACAAAAAGTTTTAAAACGTTTTCATGACCTTTACATAACCCGACATTTAATGTTAAAAAACGTTTTTATCTAAACCATAAATCCAAAATATAACCTGTTTAAAACGTTTTTGTGTTTGCTGGGACGGTTGTTTGATGGCATGTAATTTTTAAGAACAGTTGAACAATGATGGAGCTATTTATCTTAAATCTTGTTTGCATCTTCACAAGTGGTAGACACCTGTATAATAGTATTAGAACATCACGAAAAAGACCTACAAATGGCAAGGACATTTTCAAAAAACTTTTTATCATGATATGTAAGGAATAAGTCATATTATTTGGCTAATTTAAATTTAAAATATATGTAAATAGCCCCCTCAAATTGCACACAAATGTACTGTTTATAGAATAAAAATTACCACAAAAAAGCATAAAAATGAACAATTTGATATAGAAATGAAAATCTCTGTTTAAAATAGGCCTAGCTAAAAAAATAATGTTTAGGCTATACAGTGTGATAGCTATTGGTATTATCCAGGTCTAGAATTTAACATTATATAATATTTTGTTAGAAACAATAATAAGTGATCATATCAAGCTACGGTATGAAATATATTTTGTTTCATTTTTCTGAATCGGTACTGCATATGTGCGAAAAGAGCCCAAAATGCACTTTGTTTACGTCCAACGTACGGACAGCATATTAGGACCCGCCATGAGTACGGGTACGGGTACGGGTCCCAGGCCATGGGTACGGGTACGGGTCACAGGTCCTGGGTACGGGTACGGGTCCCAGTCCAAAAGAAAAGATCTTGAAATGTTTTCCCAGTTTGCTGTTTTTTCTGTATTGATCAGTCATTGTGAATGTAGCATACATGTATATGTGTGGCAGTTTGCACAGGCTGATGTGTGCAGCATTCCTGTGTAGCCAGGGCTGGATTTATTTTTTTAGGGCCCTGGACCAGGCTAAAATAAAATCAAGGGCACTTGCTATAGCTTTCTATCTGGATCCATGTGGCTTTCTATCTGGATCCATGTCTTACTCCCCACCCAACCCCATGTTTTGATTATGATCAGAGGACTCACAGAGTGGGATTTATAAGTGGAGTTAACATGCATCTGGGAAGTGAGAGTATTCTATTCTCAATTTCCTGCATTTCGTCGGTCGCAACACATAGTGGCGTACGTGAAGGACAAAAAACGTTTCCGATCAAAACGTTTTTGAAGGATATGCTACTAGTAACGGAGTCGATACTCCTCCACTGTTATCTGTCAGTGGCCCCATTCCATTTGTAATTGAAATTTAAGGTTCAAACTAGTAAACTGTATCTTTAATAGTTAACAAGAAATAATTATTGTAGGATAATAGCTAGCTCTAAACCTATACGCCACTGTGTGAAACGGAAAATTTTGTAAATCACTCTACGCCACTATGTGTTGCGACCGACGATTTGTTTAACCATGTACTCTACGGGTCCCAGGTCATGAGTACGGGTACGGGTACAGGTCCCATGCCTTGAGTACGGGTACAGGTCCCAGGCCATGAGTACGGGTACGGGTACGGTTCCCAGTCCATGAGTACGGGTACGTGTACGGGTCCGATGTCAAAGTAGGGCATGAGTACGGGCACGGGTACGGGTCCGAATCCATGGGTACGAGTAAGGGTACGGGTACGGACATTGGGACTCGAGTACGGGTACGAGTAACGGGTACGGGTACGGGTACTACAAGTCTGACGGACAGTGCAGCATCGGGACATGTACACACGAGAACATGTTGCTTGCCGGACTAGAAAGCAACGTATTGGCTTGAAAATGTTCTCGTTTTTTCACACAGCTGCATAACTGAGACGAGTCAATATTTCGTATTGTATGTAAGTTGGAAGACAATCCATATCCCAAACTAATAGCCTATTTAAAAGCTATATTTATCGATATTTAAAATAATAGATGGGTGTAGTTCATGGGTTTACTGAAAGAACGCTTTGATCTAACAGTACATTAATCGATTTTGATTACCATCAATGTGTGTTAACTGATTACACAAACAAACAAACAAACAAACAAACAAACAAACAAACAAACAAACAAACAAACAAACAAGGTTTACCAGTTACGTATCCACTTATAATATAACCAAAGCCATGTAGCATTTGAAGCCAAGCAACTGCGCTGATTCGGTCATCACAGCTCACGGTGGCATGAATAGCAGTTAAGATTTCTGTCCCTATTATGGCATATCCAGCACCAAGAAGACAAGCTAACACGGACAATGTCAGGTATGAACCTCCAAAGTAGATCCCTGCATACGATAAAGTCATCATTATTGCACCAATATAGAGCATCTGTCGGGCCCTTTCCTCGACTTGAGTTATTGCTAGAATCACCCTCGTCAGTAAGGCTCCTATACCACTGAAAAGAGCTACAAGCGCCGCATTAGAGGGTGTTAGACCTTTATTTTGGGCAATAGAAACGATGTACACTACCCAACCGTTGAAAGCATACCCACAGAAAGTATGAACTGTAACAAGTGTTATAAAAGGCCAATTTCTTGAGAGATTCTTGCTACAGATGTCTGAAAAAATAACGCAGCTTGTGCAACGTTCCTCGGTGTTATTTTCACTGCTGGAATCTGATTTTGTCAACAAAGGTGTGCTTAGTTGGACAGTGTCTGCGTTATCGTCTTTAAGAGATCTAGCAAGTACGAACACAGCAGGCAGATAGTGAAGATTTAGTCCTCCGAGCAGCAACATCGCTCCTCTCCAACCGTAAGTATCAATTAAAAGTTGTGTCATCGGTGCAAAAAATATCAAAGCCAATGGAAACGCTGATGTGATAATATTTGCGGCAAGATCGTAATACTTGTTTGCGAAATAAGTACCGATCATAGCTATGTTAAGCATATCTGCAACGCATGTGAGACCTGTACACACAGTAGAAATAAGAAAAGGTGCAAAATTACACTGTCCCTCAAATTGGAGAATTCGAATGTTATTCGATTCATTCTTTATAAGGGATCTTTTAAGGGTTTTGATTTGATTCGAAATTTGATTTGAAATCTTTATTTAGGGATTTAAACTACTTCAGTGACAAGCACTGCTTTCCAAGCAGGCCCTCATACAATGATATTTAGAACATTTTTACAGAATATTTAGCAACATGTGCGCTTTATTTTTGTGGGACATGAGAGCACATCAGACACACCAAATTGCATTCTGAATGTGAGGAATGTCCTGATATCAAATAATTTTGATTTTTTGATATCCGCGGTATTTTATGGCAAAATATTAAAAATTATTTTGTTCACATTTTAACAGTACTCGAAGTAAACGTTATAAATCTAATGATATGTGCATAAAGTGTATGCAGCTGGGAGGAAAAGCCGTCCATCATTTGAAAATGTTGACCTTTCGTATTGAAAATATACATTCTCCCCAAAGCTATGAAAATGTTTTTAAAAGTCTTTTGGGGAAAATGTATATCTTCAATTCGAAAGGTCAAAGTTTTCAAATGATGGGCGGCTTTTCCTCCCATACACATTTAGTACATATCATTACATTTATAAAGTTTATTTTGAAGACTGTTGAATATCAAAAATATAAAACATAAAATATCAATCTTAAATAATTTGCCATAAAAGTGTATTATATCGCGCATTTAAAAAAAAATAATGTTTGATTTCAGAATGACGTTTCTCGTATTCACAATGCAATTGGTATACCGTATGTGAATTGGTAGATAACAAATGATATTGGTGTCGATAATTTCATTCCTTTGTTTTTATAATCCTACTCCACCATGCCTGGCTGACAGGGTGGAGATTGACCTTTACGGTAAATCCCATAAGTCTTTGCGAGTATACCTGAGATGTCGTTATTTGACGTCACACCGATGCGCACATCGTTAAGCGAACATCGTTACTACGCATTGCAATTTAGTCTCCACGGCAGCCAGTTTGGTTCCGCACCCTCCACACAAACAGTCTGCCAATGATAACGAACGAGGTCATTTTGATTGGCTAGCAGGGAGGTAAATAACATGTTAACTGGGTGGGCAAATGCCCACCCAGTAAATTATTTTGCCCACTCAGTAAATTCAACTTGCCCACTGCCCAAAAGTGCCCACCCAGTAAATTATTTTACCCACAAAAAATTGGGCACCATATAACAATTATCATCAAACTAGTACTACTGCCGCCGTCATAATTTCCTGCCGCTTGCCGTATCAGCCAATGACAAGCCTTGATTGTGTTCGTTTGTCTGCAATGCAATGGTAGTATGAAACCAGGTAGTGGCCGCATTGCATTCTCTAAATTCAGTAAATTTTCATCGTCAAACGTGTAATTGAATGGGTTTATTTTGAAATTTTAAAACGATTGAATTATCACAAACAAATAGGCCTTTGTTGATAAATAATATAAATACAAGCTAAAACCGTTGGGGTTCGATAATGAACCCCACAAAACTAACCGAGAATATTGGAAAATGCCATACGGCCGGGCGGTTTCACAAGTTGTCGGCTCGATCATGTCATCCGCCGCCTGTATGAAACCAGCTTGATCTCTTGAAATCAACTTGTATTTTGAAAGTGATGTATCTTTTCTTTATATCTGCCAATTTATTCATGTTTACAACTTCCGAGTGTAGGAATTATTATCACACAGTACAAAATGGTATAGGAAGCCAAAAACTATTATTATTTTCAGCAATTTCCACACAAAACCTGAAAGTATTCTTATGAGCCCATACATTTGGATATTCCTGAATAAGGCGTGTTTTTCAATCAATCTAAACTTTAAATGATGAAAGAATACTTGTTATTTTACATTATCATTACTTTTTACACCTTTTAACTGGGTCTTAATTATCTTGTGCAGCATTTGGGCCTATGTTATTCAATTTAATTAACTGAATACAAATTTTAATTATAGTTAGGAAATAGGTTCATTACATTTTACACCTATATACATTGGTCTTTATTATTTTGTGCAACATTGGGGCCATAGGTCCATATAATTTAGGGTTGTCCATATATTGCCAATATTCTAGTCAATTCATTTACCGGCTTGGGTAGAAAATACAGGGGAATCACAACACATACCGCAGAGATGCCACTTTGGGCCACTTAAAAACCCTCAAAAACTTTGTGAAAAATGTCTGTAATAATGTGTATATTTGGATTAAAAAGTCCCAAAAATTGGCGGAAGATAATTAAAAGTGCGGACATTTTGACTTAATAAAAGAAGGAATTCAGGCATGAGAAGGAATAGTGGCATCTCTGATACCGGAAATTACTGGGAAATACTTGTAAACATTGAAATTACTAGTAAATACCTATTTTTTTTAAAATTAATTTTAGAAATAAAGCATTGTTCATGTTTTTAACACGTTTTCATAATATCTTATCAAATAATTTCAATACACTTTAGAAAATACCACTCGTCCAAAAGAGGTATAATTCGTTAATCTGTGAGTGATGTGTGTTTGTGACAGGAGGTTACAGCATCTACAGAGTAAACGTCAAAACATTATTTCACTGTAATACCAAACAAAAACATCACCCTTCCCGACTAAATTTACTGCTTATTCTCTACCTAGGAGTAATGGTGAGTGATAATTAGTGTAAGATTTTAAATGTTCAAAGTGAAATATAATACAATATACAATTTTTCTTGAAAGTTGCAACATGAATATGCTAATAATATCTATATAAAATGCATTTTAGGGGAGGGTAAAGTCCACTTTTTACATGAAAGCAAACTTCCACGCCAAACCAGGTCTACATTTCCGAAAATCTGGATTGCTGCCCACCCAGTAAATTATTTTCCCTAATTTGAGGGCAAAAATAAATTAAATTGCCCACCCAGTAAATTATCCTTATTTACCTCCCTGTTGGCTAGACGTTTCCCATGACGTCATCCAGCACGTGCTGCTCGCGTATCTGATTATTCAGCTAGGAGTTCAACCCACGGGCAATCAAGCTCCCGGATGCAGCACTGCTGTTCGGTTCTCATTGACTTTGCATTGTCGCCCTCTTAGCTAATCAGGAACGCCGTATACGTGGTCATTGGCAGACTGTTTGTGTGGAGGGAGCGTAACCAAACTGGCTGCGTAGGAGATTGCAATTGGGACATTTTCTGCAGATATCTTGTCGCTCAACAATCTACTCGTAAGGCCAAAAAAAGTATGTCTCAGACACATTTGGTAAAAAAAGCTAAGTGCTATGGGTTTTTATTTTAATTTTTTTTAAAGAAAATGAGCTATGCGATATGCGATATTTTATATTTTTTATTTTTTTTATGCGATATTTTTTATTTTTTTTTATTTTTTTGCAATATTTATGTACTTTTTGATTTTCAAGCACAGAAACATTATTATACACAATATTTTATGTGTCTTTTTTACAATTATAGTAAAATGTGTACAAAAAACAGCAACCAAACTGCAAAAAAAAATTGGATCGCTATTCGATACTGAAAAATATTTTAAAAATGAACATATAGGCAAAAAAAAAACCGGCCAACGCGTAACACTATAAAGCTAAATTGGATTTCACATAGCAATGCGCGAGGGTGTCTGAGAAATACATTCCTTTTTTTCTTGGCCTAACACTATTAAAGTGCTTACCTGTCAGAAACATACCGATCACTAAGAGACTTATATCCGAAGCTATAGAGCTTAATATCAACCCTAAAGTTGTAAATATCCCACCAAATACCATCGTTGTGTGAACCCCAACGACTTTTATCAGCGGCTGGGTCAAAACACCTGTCAAAAATGTAGGACTGAGATGCATGATGAAGAACAAGAACATGGCGATCAAAGAATGGTACAATAATTGACTTTCAATACTATCATGACTATTATATTCCATCAAAATTTAAAGTATTAATATTCTATTACACGAAGGACATTTACGATTAATTAGGGTTGGTTAATTAAACATACATGAAACACAGAAATTAGACCCAACGGGTACCGACTTCGCCTTTATGTCGTTCGACCGATCTATCTATTAGAGAATAAACAATAGGAATTTTTGTATTTACTATCCTCTACCGTGTGATAGACGACAGGCAGGTCCAATATTTTGAATAGTGGATGCCGGTGTGGACGTCTATCATAGGTAGAGGATATGTAAAAACAAAACTTCCTGTCGTTTATTCTCATTCGTAGTCCGTTAAATATTATCTTAATAACTGTAAATTATTTTTTAAAGCAAAAATTAAGTTACCGTCATAAAAACTCCCCTTATTATAAAATGAACGAAACTTGTTTACAACTTCACGTATTCTGTTGCGCGTACCATGGAATAAAGAATAGAGCACGAAGTGCGATGGAATTGCAACTCCGATCGTCGATGTGAGGTCAGCGATCGTCACGCTTGCAACATGTGGACGTAGATGGCAGCAGCATTTTTCTTTAATTAGCATATTCGTGACGTCATGTTAACGTAAGTCTCCACAGCACTACGCATATATTTTTAGGTAGCTTTTAGTACTATCGTGGTGGCAGCAGCATTTTTCTTCACTTTTCTAAAATGGCGGCGCCCAGGGTTTAATGACAAATTCTTCTATTTATCAATATTTCATGAAAATTTACTAAACAAACGGATACAGTAATGACAGTTAATATTTAAAGTACATGTATAAATGGTCACAGTTATAAAAGAAAGAATATAAGAAACATAAACAAATGAATTGTAGCAATATTCAATATTAATGGCAGCGGCCGTGAATATCAATGGCGCTGGCGGGTAATACACGGGGGAAGCCGACGGTGTCGCCACCTTGTTGCATTGCGCTGGTTTACGAGTTGTTGGTGACAGGTAAGATATGTATATTATAGGGGCAAAGACTACGACTACTGCACTGAAAATTCAGCAACTCAAGGCAAGTAGTTATTGATTTATTGATCAAATATTGGTTTCCCTCATTTTTGACTGTAACTCCACAACCGTTGTCTGTGCTGAAATAAAATTTCCAGTGCAGTAGTTGTAGTCCTTGCCCCTATAATATATATATCTTACTTAGGCACAAAATTGGCCAGGGGTGTAGTACCTCTTTAAGATAACATATGAAATCATCATACGAACCGATGATTTTTTTTGTTTAAGGATAATGAATCATATTAATATGATTGTTATGTTAATATGATTATTATTGTTCAATTATAACTTACCGATTACATTTCCAGAAAAAAATACAAGAGAAACAACGACACCAATAGTTTGTGTGTAGGATTCAAACGGGTCAAGCAGTGCCGGAAGTAATACACCGACTGACTTGATGATGCCATTTTGTAGAAAATTCAACACCCACATTGAGACCAAGATGATTTTCCTGGTTCTCAGTAGTTCATTGTTTGTAATCAAAGATTTCATATCTAAGGAAATAATTGTGTCAAACTACAAAATGCAGCTGGAAAACAAAAAAAGGTGCACATAAACATCAGAGTAAAATGCGTAACTTTTGATTCCGTATGCTCCGTACTCTCAAAAGATTTGGTTTTATATCTGATGAACTTGCAGTTATTTACAAAGGCTATGTACGGCCATTGTTAGAATATGGTGATGTTGTATGGGATTCGTCTTTGACATGTGAACAGGTTAATTCTCTTGAAAAAGTGCAAAAAAGGGCTTGCACAATAATACTTGGCAAGAAATACAACTCATATACTGATGCAATTGAAGAATATGGAATTCAGACTCTTTCTGACCGTAGGAAAAATTTGCTCAGTCTCTGCCAAAATGTGATCGTACGAGCAATCTCATTCCCCCTACAAGGCGTTCTATGCATTGCAGAGAATTGCGCAATTCAAATTCCATCACTCGTTTACCTTGTAGAACTGAGCGGTTCAGAAAGAGTCCAATTCCAGACTTCATCAACTTACTTAATGCTTAAAAATTGATGTCTTGTTTCACCCATTGGTGACCGTCTACGGCACATGAGCCGTAAATTCCTCCCCCGGTCAATTTTGTCTTATTTCGTGTTTAAAAATAAACATAATAAACAAAAAAATGGTATATCATTTGACTTCAAACGATATCCAGAAGCGGAGTTATGGTTAGTTAAACTTTGCTCCTTCAACAAAATTATAGCTTTTTTCGTTTCTATGTGTGTCTCTTTTTCCACATTGCTGGCAATAAATATCAAACAGTCATAATTGGCGGTCATTTCAAATCATCCCCAAGTCAACGAGGTTTAAGAAGGTTCTCTCATTGTTAATTGTTGGTTATGCCTACCTATACAAAATACAATGCCTGGTAACCCACCACTGGAAAAGGATTTTGCAAAAGCAAACAAAGACCAGAGCTATTAAAAGTTCTATAGCCATCTAAGGTAGAAGCTTATTATCCACTTCAATAATATGATTATTGATTGGTGTTGTGACTATCAAAATAAGACAGATGTCGCGCCAGCTTAAGTGACCGATGAATACGACCTTCGTACACATACTCAGAATACAATTTAGGGAATTTACGGCTCGTTTGTGCTGCCGGGTCACATTGATGCAGTTTATTATTTAGGGTGACTGTGTTTGGAAGTACATGTAAGAGGTGCGCTCAAGAGTGAGTGAGGGGGGGGGGGTGTTTGTGAGGATAAGTGTGGAGATAAGATTAGTTAAGGGGTTTGGTTTCATAATTATGTGCAATATAATTTTTGTGTTTCTCTTATGCTTTTTTGATGCTTATTTGATTTGGTGTGTGGCGCGTATTATTTGCGGTCACTGTGTTTGGGAGTAAGAGGCGTGCTTAGGTGTCAAGTGGGTGTGTGTGAGTGTGGTGTGATGGGGTGAGTGTGGAAATAAGCTTTTGTAATTATGTGCAATATAATTCTGAATATTATATGTTTTTCTTATGCTTATTTCTTGTAATATGTTTTTTAATAACTTTTATGTGTAATAATAGTAAATAATTTTTTGATGTTTTAATATTGTAAAAAGTAACGCAATTTGGCTATTTGCCACGATGTTATTTTAAATATGAAATGAAATGAAATGAAATGAAATGAAATGAAATGAAATGAAATGAAATGAAATGAAATGAAATGAAATGAAATGAAATGAAATGCACTTTCAGCTCTAATGACACCTCAACTAGCTTCATCGGACATCTGGAAGTGAAGTTATGGTGCATCAAAGGTCAAATTCCTAATATATTTTACAAAGAAATCCATATACTGTTTTTGATTGAAAATGCCGACTTTACGATCAGTTTGTGGTGGATGGGCACATATTATGAGTTCTGAACTCTGAAATCATAACATTGAAGACATAAAATTTAGCCGTCCATCAATAAGATCATATTATAGTTTTTGTTTAATTTTATTTTTCTCAAAATAAAATGTGTGCTGCAATGAGAAATTAGAATATCGTCAGCCTAGTAATATAATTGCTATTGTCACAAGTAAATTTTTTTGTAATTTTGAGAACAAGTAAAAAAATGCATTTAAACATATTTTATTCACCAATCGTTGGACAAGAATAAATGACAATGAGATAAATTAAAAGGAATAATCGGAAATGATTAGGATGTTAGGACTGATTTATAGGTTAAGGCCCGGTCACACTATGACGGACGATAAGCAACGAAAGGTGACGAACGTGAAAATCACAAAATGTTGACGGCAAAGCGACGGCAAAAGTGGAAAAACAAGATTCGCTGACGAGTGGGAACGACCTTCAGCGAAAACACGACGACAAGCGACGAAAGACTGCGGCAGGAAACGGAGACTTGCGACCAAAACCGGACGTTGTCTGGGCGGCGAGTGACGATGTCTCGACGGAGCCCGACAACAAGCAACGAGGTCGGACGGCTGGCAGCGGATTTGCTTGCGGCAAGGAACGGCAGCTGACAGTGGATTGCGGCGATGATGACGTGACTCAGCGGCCGACATCAAAGCCTGTGTGTGTGTGCGGGTCGTAGTCCACTTTGGCGTTTCCACTCTTCACAACGTTCTGATCACCCACTCAAAAATATCAATGATAATCAAACATATTAACATCAATATGAACAATAATAAAAAATATTTAAATCAATATAAATAATAATCCAAACTATTAATATCTATATCAATAATAATCAAAAATATTAACATCAATATCAATAATAATCAAAAATATTACACATATCAATAATAATAATAAAAAAATAGTAAAATTAATATCAATTACAATTAGTTCAGCTCTGACTTCCTCAGGACAAAGTACCTAAGAACGAGACATGTAGACAGCCTCTTGCCTACTGATGACTCTGAAAAGAGCCGTTGAAAAGACTACCCCTTGTCAACAGAGAACAAGGAGATCTCGCCTATCTGCTAATATACATCTTTTTATGGCTCTGAAAAAAGCCATTCACCGAAGACTGCCCCTTGTCTACAGAAACAAGCAGACCTCGCTTATCTGCTGATTTTAAAGGTTGATGGCTCTGAAAAGAGCCGTTCACCGAAGACTGTCACTTGTCTACAGAAACAAGTAGACCTCGCCTATCTGCTAAATTTAAATGTTTGGTGGCTCTGAAAAAAGCCGTTCAATGAACGGCTCTTTTCAGAGTCACCAACATGTTGAAAATTTGCCGACGAACGCGACGAATAATTTCGGCCGTCTGCGGTCGCCAACGGATTTGATTTTTGATTATTATTGCTATAGGTTAAATACCACTAATTATGTATTACACGTGTTTCAATGGGAAAATGCCTAATTTCGGGTGGAATTTTCTCATATTCAGAACTCTCACAGTTCAATGTCACCAATATCAGGTGAAACTATATGATTTAGATGCCAAATGATCAAAAATTCAACATAGGTTGACCTGAGACTTTTCTTGTTTTAACGCACTGAACCGTAAACACCTTAAAATGACAGTGCGCCCTCGAAGCTGAAAGTTACAATATGATAGGGCAACTATTTACTAAAAACCGAAGCCGTGCGTATGAATTTTGGTACTATTACATCAAAAATGTCATATAATGAGAGAAAATGTACCATTTTGAAGCATCAAACTCTAAAAAGTACTTTTTTGGCTATATAACTTGATCAATTTCAGCGATTTTAATGCAGTCTTTTCGAATGCCATGAAAACAAATAGTTCCTCGTCGTATTTCAATGTATCGCCCAGGCCTATTAGTGGTCTTTAACCTATATAAGCACGAAAGTGCTCCAATCTCAGGTAAAATGCCATGAATGTAAACATTGACATTTGCAATACATGTTTTAACAAGAAAATTTCTGGAAAACAGCATGACGAGTAAAATATCAATGGTTTTCGGACACCCTGTATGATGACTGTTTTGCTGTTTTTGCTTCAACCTAGGACTATATCTGGAGATTCGTATCTGCAGCATGTCCTAGCACGATCAGATCAGATTAAGATTGATTTAGGGTTAGTGTTCCGATTTAGGCTTGCTGATTGTTGATTAGGGTCAGGTTCGCATTAGGAATAGGGTGTTTTATAGGGCTAGGCTCGTGGATAGGGATAGAGATACGGCTAGGTCCGAGGATTAGATATGAGTTTAAAATAGAGTTATAGTAGGGTTATGGCTTGAGTTAGGATAGAGTGAGGCCATACATGATGCTGTAGAGGCCCATAGACAACGTGTAGACAAAGACTAGGTTTTATTTTACACGCGACTATAGGCCTTGCATGCGCCTTAAAGCTTAAGCAAAATGCCTAGCCTAGGCCTATACTGCATTTACACGTATAGGCCTATGTACGATATTTAGGGCAAGGAAATCACCAACAAAATGTGCACGTGGTTCTAATTAACAAAGTGGCATATCTATATGATCATCAACATTGATTTTTCATCATCATTAAGCTTTCTATATGTATACGCAGGCAAGCGAAGGTTGTTGAATTTAGAAGCCCTGAAATCACAGAAACCAGCCGTAAACCCAATACTAATGCCACAAGTCTCCCCCCCCTTTAACCCGTTACTACCTCAACGGGTTCTAAAAACATACCTTAGTAGTCGAAGAAGATGCACGTTTTCTTGCCAGGGCAAATACAGTTAAATATTGAGAAATGTAAGCAAAAAATAGCTAGAAAAGTCTCCATGACGAATATCAGATCCATAGAATTCAGTGTTTCTATAGGTTAAATACCACTAATTATGTATTACACGTGTTTCAATGGGAAAATGCCTAATTTCGGGTGGAATTTTCTCATATTCAGAACTCTCACAGTTCAATGTCACCAATATCAGGTGAAACTATATGATTTAGATGCCAAATGATCAAAAATTCAACATAGGTTGACCTGAGACTTTTCTTGTTTTAACGCACTGAACCGTAAACACCTTAAAATGACAGTGCGCCCTCGAAGCTGAAAGTTACAATATGATAGGGCAACTATTTACTAAAAACCGAAGCCGTGCGTATGAATTTTGGTACTATTACATCAAAAATGTCATATAATGAGAGAAAATGTACCATTTTGAAGCATCAAACTCTAAAAAGTACTTTTTTGGCTATATAACTTGATCAATTTCAGCGATTTTAATGCAGTCTTTTCGAATGCCATGAAAACAAATAGTTCCTCGTCGTATTTCAATGTATCGCCCAGGCCTATTAGTGGTCTTTAACCTATAGATATTAAAAGTTTAGATTATTAGTTATATTGATTTTACTATTTTTGATTATTATTGATATTTATATTGGTTTTTTATATTATTATTGATATGTGTAATATTTTTTATTATTATTGATATTGATGGTAATATTTTTGATTATTATTGATAAAGATATTAATAGTTTTGATTATTATTGATATGTGTAATATTTTTGATTATTATTGATATCGATATTAATATTTTTGATTATTATTGATATAGATATTAGTAGTTTATATTATTATTGATATTGCTTTTACTATTTTTGTTTATTATTGATATTTATATAATTTATTATTATTATTATTATTGATATGTGTAATATTTTTGATAACTATTGATATTGATGTTGATATTTTTGATTATTATTGAAATAGATATTAGTAGTTTGGATTATTATTGATATTGATTTTACTATTTTTGTTTATTATTGATGTGTGTAATATTTTGTATTATTATTGATATTGATGATAATAATCCTGATTATTATTGATATAGATATTAATAGTTTGGATTATTATTGACATTGATTTTACTACTTTTGATTATTGTTGACATTGATGTTAATATTTTTTATTATTATTGATATTGATATTTTTGAGTGGATGATCAGAACGTTGTGAAGAGTGGGAACGCCAAAGGGGACTATACGATCCGCACACACACAGGCTTTGATGTCGGCTGCTGAGTCACGTCATCATCACCGCAATCCACCGTCAGCTGCCGTTCTTTGCCGCACGCAAATCCGCTGCCAGCCGTCTGAGCTCGTTGCTTGCTGTCGGGCTCCGTCGAGACTTCGTCACTCATCGCCCAGACAACGTCCGGATTTGGTCGCTAGTCTCCGTTTCCTGCCGCAGCCTTTCGTCCCTTGCCGTCGTGTTGTTTTTCCTCTTTTTGTCGTCGCTCTGCCGTCAACATTTTGTGATTTTCACGTTCGTCACCTTTCGTTGCTTATCGTCCGTCAAAGTGTGACCGGGCCTTAACGTCGCTTGTTGTTCACCCCTATTCGTCATAGTGTGACCGGGCCTTTAATGAATGCGTCTTACCTGTTGAGAGTGAAATTGTACAAAATAATGCATGCGTACTGAGATGTTGATGCGTCTAATACACGAGCCCCGAAGGGGGGGGGTCCATTAGAGGCAGCAACATCTCAGTACAAGTGCATTATTTTGTAAAATTTCTCGAGCAACACGTAATGTGCATTTATTAACCTATTTTTTACACGGGAAAAAAAACCCGTGATTTTTGCTTATTTTATCACAAAATATATTATTGTCACTAAAAACGTTGGAAAACACGGGCAAGTATAAATGCATCAACCCGCAAGGGAAATGAATAAATCCTACGCGACTCGAACGCGTGCGAAAGCACTGCGAGTAGTACGCAGAGTGCGCGCCCGTATAATTACACAATATTAATGCACTCCGCGTATTTTTCTAACGGCTTTTCTGATTGACTATCTGCTTCTAGGAGTGTATGAATTATACTGATTGTACGTGTGACTTAGCAGACTGGCGAATTATACATGGGCTTGGGCGGTACACTTTTATATTCATGTTCATACAGCTGCATTCTGATTTAAATATTCATTTTTTCCAGTGTACATTTTACAATCAAAGTTTACTCAGATAAATACAGAAATTTGATTTTTATACACCAGGTGTTTTTTTTAAAATATTAAACAATACATAAACAGTACCAGTACACACACACACTCACGTACATATTTATATATCATTTGTCTAGCTTTTATGATAAGAACATTAAAACAACATGTTTAGTTGAAAAGTCCCTTCCAAACATGCCCTTTATTTTTTATAAATTCGGTATTCTGAATCTTTTAAAAGAATGAATCTTTCCAATTTATGATAATATTCTATTTCTTTCTGAAGAGGGATAAAAGAAAGGGTTGAATTTTGGCATCTTTTTCTGTATATAAAACTTAGTTAAAATGAGAATGAAATTGATAGCACTATTTAGTTTTCCTAAATCTGTCCCGAAAAGAATATGATTTCGGTTGAATGTGATAGGAATACCGAGTTTTTGTAAACACCAGGTTTCGAGCTGAGACCAAATGGGTTTTACCCCCGGGTTTTACCTTTTTACAGTATGATAAAACATGAATTATCGTTTCGGGTTCCTCGTTGCAAAAAGTACATATATTATCATTTCTTTGTGGTTAGAATTCCATTTAAAATTCTGTATTAAAACCACCGTAATTTTGTATCCATTGTACATTTAAATGGCAACAAAGAGTATATCTTCCATTCATCATCTGAAAAGCTACTATTCAATTATACCTCCCATTTTTGTTTTGCTTTTGGTATCTTTGAGGACATAAGTTGTTTGCAGATTGATCTGCAACCTTTTTTATCTTTTAAAATAAAACTGAAATGAAATGGGATAAACGGCTTAGGAATTGCAATAAATGTAGTGTTTTCCTGAAATAGATGCTTGAAATTACTCTTAATTGCGCAAATTACACTGTTGTATTCCAAAATAATTTGTTTCAATTTCATGAAGAAAGAGAAAACGGCTTTGGCTAACATGGACAAGGTCAGAGACAAAATCAATACCTGCTGTCCGGCATTTTTTATAATTTATTTCTTTACCACCAATCTTAAAGCATTCGTTTTCCCATAAACATGATCTTAAAACATCATCAATTGTATTAGGGTTGTGCTTTTTTTTTTACCTTAGAACAAGCTAAAAGAACTTCTTTCCAAAAAACATTTTGGGAATTTTTTGCTACTTTTAGTGTATAATTTGCACCGTTTTCAAGATCATTAATATGTATACCAGTTAAAATAGAAAAAAACATCAATCCTTTAGCATCAATACTTCCATTTACAATTCGTCTAATCCATGTACATTTCAGTGCTTCAAAGAATAAATCTACTTTAACCAATCTTAAGCCACCTTCAGAATAATCATTTGACAATTGATCTCTACTTATTTTATCTCTTGTACATTTTACGAATAAAATTATAGATTTTGTTTTGTAAATCTTTTATAAAGTCTTTTGACGGGTTATGAATTGAAAAAACAGGGTGGTTAAACTTTAGTATCAGTAGGAATTTGACTATAGTTGTTCTTCCAAAAACAGTTAAGTTTCTTTTAGACCAATGATGCATTACCTTTGTCACCGACCCCATAACCTTATCATAGTTCAAATTAACCATTTCAACCAAATTGGTTGAAAATTGTACTCCCAATGCAGAGAATTTTCCGTCTTCAACCCACTTTAGATTTGTATTTGTAATGCCAGGGTTTAGTTTTCTACCTCTAAGTGACCCAATATACACAACATTTGTTTTATCTTCGTTTATTTTCAACCCTGACAAACGCTCAAACAAATCAAGTGTTTTTAACGTTTGTAGTAAACTCTCATTACTTCCATTTAAGATCACAGTCGAGTCATCAGCGTATTGGGTGATTTTACAATTAATATTTTCAACTGTAATACCACATTTATCAGTATTTTTTCGGATGAGACAGCCCAACATTTCAGCACAAATTAGAAAGATATAAGGGGACAAAGGGTCCCCCTGTCTGCAACCTCTACCTAAATCGAATTGTTTTGAGGAATTTCCATTTACCAAAACTGAGGATTGACTTTTGTTATAAAAAAGTTTGATCCAAGATGGACCGATATTTAGAAAATCTAATTTTTTTAAAATTAATTTATGAGAAACGGAATCAAACGCTTTTTCAAAATCTATAAGCAATAGCATGCCTGGTTGGTCATGTAATTTTGTGTATAAAATTAAATCATAAAGTAATCTTATATTTTCTCCAATACACCTTCCTTTCATAAAACCTTTTTGATCATCATTTATTAGGCTTGGTAAAATCTGTTTCATTCTTTCAGCAATACACGATGAAGCTAGTTTATAGATTATATATAACAAAGTAATATATAGGACACCAATTATTTAAGAATTGTTTTGGTTTGTTTCCTTTAGGAAGGAGGGTAATACTCCCTAATCTCTGCGTAACTGATAATTCCCCTGATTCATATGAATAGTTCAGAGAACGTAAGAGATAACCTCCCAAGTCTTGAAAAAAGACTTTCCAAAATTCAGTGGTAAACCCATCAGACCCAGGACATTTATTGTTTGACATTTTCTTAAAGGCAGTTAAAAGTTCATTATAAGTCAAATGTCCTTCGAGCTTTTCTAATTTCGAATTGGTATTGCAAATGAGCCCCGATCAGTGTTGAATCCTGACATTTTGTTAATGTGCGCTCAGTAGTACCCAATATTGATTGGTTTGGGTAGGGGGATGTATTGGGGGTGAGCGTAATGTTTAGGCTTGGCACTAAAAAAAGCGCCATTTCATCACTCTAAAAATAACGAAAATATGGCCATTACAAGATGCACATTCTATTTGTTTTTTAAACTAATTTTGTCCAGCATTGTAGTTAGTTCTAAGTCTTAAATCACAGTCTTAAATTTAGTTAGAATAGAAACCAACTCACGCTTGTATTTAGCAATGGGATCATTTGTTAGCACCTCGTATGTCTTTTCATCACTGAACAAATGTACTTCGTTTTGAAAAATGAACTTTGTAAACTGATTTTCTGCAAACCTGGTGAATCTTTTTACCAACTTAGTATTTTTTTTTAAATCAGGAATCACCATGTTCCGAATAACAGCTCCCTTAGGCCTAAAAAATTGTTTGATTGGCGTAACCCGACCGACCTTAAACATAGGCCCGACCCTAGACCATTTTTCTTATTTGTTTTTGCAAAAAATGAATAAAAAAATCAAAAAAAGATTAAAATTTAAAAAAAGAAAAAAATCGCGATTTTCAGCTTCAAATACGTGTAAAAACTTTTTTTTTAAAGATTGCCGACCGACCTACCCTAATTTTTTTTCATGTTACGCCAATCAAACAATTCACAATATCAAATGTTTTGTTTAAATCGTCTTCAAATTTCAAACCATGAAACCTTCCAGACATGATGAAAACTTGAAACATGATGCTACAAATCATTCCTGTATGATGATGAAACAAAATAAAACCAATAAAAAACAAAGAAACTAAACTAATTTTGACATACCTGCAGAAGAGGGAAGCGGCTATTTGTTTGTCCTTATTGTCCTGTGTTTGCCCTATAAGTGAACACTGCACAAGGAACGCGTTTACTATGTTTATAGTGAGCCATGTTCTCTAAGGCTGCGATCGCATAGAAGTATACGGTATACTGTATTTGCTATACGAAATACGCTCATTCGTTCGTATAGGAGTATACTATGTGAACTCAGCCTGGTCGAATGAGCGTATTTCGTATAGCGAATAGCGAGTATACATTTGTAGGTCAGTTTACCAATTGTCTTCGTCTAATCAAATGCTTCTATATCTTTACTTCTTGAGGTCACATTGCATTCAATGAGGTGTCATAATGTGCAGAAATGAATTTACCCACATATGTATGAATAGATGCGATGGGATTACCTGCGGAATTATCTCTATTATTAGGGATAACCATCAAAATTTCATGTTGACCCTATTGCTACAAAATATTGTTTTCTGGGTAGAACTCATCAACAGAAGTATTTTGGTGATTAAATGGTCAAAATCGGTCAAAAACTTTTCGAATTATGAATTATCAAAGTTTCCCATTCTGACCGGTCATTGGAACAAAATAAAATACAAGGTCCAAAAATAGCAATTGGGAGCAAAATTGGCATAAGCATATATTTACCTTTATATATTTCTTTATTTTAACATATTTGCAAACATGAAACAAGCATATTGTGAAAGTATCAAAGGGTTTCTTATGAAATGGCACTTAACTAGTCACTGGCATAACTTATTTTTTTCAAACCGAGGCATTGAAATCATGCATTTAGAGGACATTTGCCAAAAATCATCCAAGATAGCCGATATGGCACAAAATCAAAATTGCACTAAGAAGGTGAACTTTTTTTTCACAACCAAGAATTTCAATGTTATTGGGTTTAATATGACCAATTAGTAGGAGTATGTAAACAAAATCTTAAGTTTTGAAGGTCATTGACTCATTCACAACAATAGAGATTATCCACTTTACTCATCATGCTCATGTGTGACTTCTAACAAAAGGCGCTGGTTCCTGTAGTATTCCTCATTCAAACCAAAGATACTCAATACATTATGAGTATCTTTGTTCAAACAATTCAATGCTTGACCTCGGAGTTACCTGCATGACTATCGCGGGCTATTTTGAAACAGTTATGGTTGCACATTCAGGTGAAAGTCCTAAACAAGGTATAGCCAGCACCAAGTTGTAGATGGTATGGGCCTAAATATAACAAAACATTTAGGGTTGACATCAGGTGAAAAATACATCAAATGTGCACGAAACTTCACATTTATGTTCAGAAAGGTGTCTTCTTAGCATGATTCGAAAGGAGTATGGAAATTCCAAAGGGAAGCTGGTGATTTAATTTGTAACTCAAGATCTACTTGTTCAATATTTTAACCTTTTTACAGAGGGTATGACAGAGGTATTACTGGCAACTCTGCCAAATTTCAGCTCAGTAGGCTACATTTTTCACCTGAAATTATTGACATGAATATTGTGTGCCATTCTTGAGCAGTGCTGAACTCAGCCCCCGCAATTAAGCGCACTGTGGCGATGGACCAATTTTGACTCGCACTTACAGAAAAACGAAATAACTTACGTTGCTGTAATTTGCAAGATAGTTACAAAATATAATTGGCAGTAACTTCCCTAAAATGAAATCAATTTAGAAATGTCTGTGCAAGCAGTGCACAGTTGAGCTCCCTGCATGTCTATGGGAGTGTTCTAATCAAGTTGATGGTTCATTGGTCATCCCTACTATTATATATATTATTCCATTAACCCTCCTCGTCCTTGCATCTTCTCTAGGTGTTAGGCGGCTTTTATTTGCAAAATTGGACGCTCAAAACACCATTATCAAGTTATTGAACAGCAAGGATGAATATAACTGACGAGTTTCTTTTTGTGCCTGGTGTATATCGCCAAACTATTACAAAATATATATAAATCTAACTCATGATATTTGGAAGAAATGTATCGTCTAAATATTATATTATAGTATATATCATCTAAATATCGCAACTTTCTATATGATATCTACATGATATATTTATCTGAAATATGCAGCTTTCTAGATGCTGTTATAAACTTGATTCATGATATTTAGAAGGTATACATCGTCTAAATATCATCAGTTTCTATATTATATTAACATGATATATCGCCAAAATATCACCTTTCTAGATGCTGTCATGTCTTTCAAAAATAATAGCGATAATAGTTAGACAAGTCTAACGTCATGATATTTAGAAGATATATATAATCGTATAATTATATCGTCAACATAGGCCCTATTGCTAGATTCTATATGATATTTACATGATATATATCCCTAAAATATTGTCTTTCTAGATGCTGCGAACTTACACGTCAAAAATAATGGCGATATATCTGATAGTTAGACAGGTTTACAATACAGGAAAGAAAGGTTGGCACACTTTACCTGTCTTTTGGTATATCTCTTCCCCCGCTCCCCCAATTCAATGTTGTACCAAGCCATGTTGTCAACAGGTCCGTGAGACCCCCAGCATTGAAAGATGGGGGAGTGGGGAAGGTGAGATATAGGGGGGTCTGCACTTCACATATATTGCATGCATGTTTCACTCGCCTCTCCAATTTTGATAGCGCACGCATTTCCAGTGTTTAGTGCAAGTGTGCCAACTATTTTTTTCCTGGATTGTAGTTTTATGATATTTAGAAGATATATATTGTTCAAATATCGTCAGATTCCATATGATATTTACATGATATATATCGCCAAAATGTCATCTTTCTACTACTGTCATATGTCTTCACAAGATAGAAACGATATATCTGATAGTTAGACAAGTTAGTTTCATGATATATTCCCGTCTCACTTCATTAACCAAGGTTTTGCATGCATAACTAAACGTAATTTAATGTGAGGAATAGACTATATTCATCATTTATTTATTATATTATTCATTTATTCATTTATTATTTATTATGTGTAAACACAGATCAAATTTTATTTCCGGATCTGTAGTTTAAAACAGATTTATAAACTTTATGAGAGAACCCACGCGATTTAAATTATCATCAGAACACAATGCAAGTGAAGCGAAAATATTTTATGACAGAAATCAAGGCCAGCAGCTGTTAATGCCTTGCATAGTTTAGACATGGAAAAAAATATGCCAGAAATTAAGCTTTTTGTTTCGATAAATAGGTTTTAGATTTTCATGAAAACACTCAAAAACATTTAATCTAAATTGTTTATCTCATAAGTATTAATTATAACGTACGTGAAGGTCATACCATATAACAATGCTCACGTGCTAAGAGATGCAAAGTCTGCTTGAATACTTCTTAACCATCTTGTTCATACTGTGATGTGCCCTGAGTAATTTAATTTTAATTATTTAGCTTTGTTTACAAGCTGACAGTATTTCATGAGATGGAAAACCCCCTTTCACTTGCAAGAGTTGGTGTGTAAAGTCATTTTGGGATTTTCCACCAAATTACTGTAAACAAAGTCAGATCTTTGTTTGGAACTTGGAAATCTCCAGTTCAGTGTATTGCACCATTAGAAAAAAACCCTAGGAAGTGATGTAATGCGAAATGTTAATGTGTATAACTAATCTTGGGAAATCCCAAGATTGCATCATCTGTTGTGAAGATGTGAATGAAGTAATGGTTTATTAATAGATGATGGGTTTTTGCATGAGTACTGGTATAAAATGTGAGAGCTTGAATTGGCACTTTACAGAATGTCGTCATGGACTCTACATGATTTTGTTGGTGGTCATTGTGTTTCAAAAAGGGGTACATTATTAACTAGTTTACATAGCCAACAATTGAGCTATTTTAAATACAGCAACGAAGGAGATTTTGAGTACCCAAAAATGTGATCTTCCTCGTTAAAGGATTAAAGTTCTTCTGTCGAATTGCTGGAATCTGGTTTATAAAACAACACATCTGTCAAATACAGTGGAATAGTGTTAAAGAAGCCTGTTTCCTGGAGGAGCTAAGTGTTTGGAGATCTGCGCAAGGAGTTAAGTGTTAGGATGACGGCGCAAGGAGTTAAGTGATTGGAGAACGGCGCGAGGAGATAAGCGTTTGGAAAAGGAAAGAGATAAGTGTTTGGAGAAAGCAACACCATTTTTGTGTGGGAATTTTATTCACAAGGATATTTATAAATGCAAGTGTACAATGGACTTCGCTGATTTTTGCAGGACAAGTAAATAAGGATATATACATCAGCCGTCCATAACATTGCAAGCACTTAATGATCACCAACAAGAAGACTGCCGGTTAAGTACTGATAAATTAAAACTGTGATTGTGTGATTTTATTGTTTGCTTAATCAAACAGTGTATTTGTGTTGTGCATTCGCGTGAATTTGGGTAAAAGGTGATTTTGGCCTTGAGTCAAGTACGACTCGTAACAATACCCTACTTACAGATATACGGCATTTAGATAATTGTACGCAGGGAAACTATCACATTTAGACACTTCACCGCATTTACCATCAAGCTGACTTATTGTCAATATTGTGATTGCTATTAGTATTCCATATATTCATGCGAAACATTTTACATTACGATTTGTATGTAGTAAAAAAATTAAACATTAGAATCGGGCCTTAAGGACGTTTTGTTTATAAAATGGATAATTACAATGAAAATAGTAAATTGTATTAAGAAGAATACCATTAAATAAGAAGTACCATGGACGACAAGTAATTACAAGTATTACTTTTCGCATGGAGAAAGAAGTTTTCCGAAGTGATGAAAAAACTGGGTCATCATACGTAGTTCTTGGGCGAGCACTTACGCCAGTTGTGCGTTACGTCAATGCACGCAGTTGTGTGTTTACGTGGGCGTGTAAAGATGCTCGCGTCCATGTGATTATTTTGCGAACATTTCCGATGGTTCCTGAAAATTGGAATGAAGTCACTACTTGCACAAATGTTGATGATGCTTTGTCATGTTGGAATAGAATGTTCAATGATGCCTGTAACGAACATGCACCCATTATAGAAAAGAGGATCAAAGGTTTTTTACCTGAATGGGTGACCAGTGAATTCTTCCAGTTAAGTAAAGATAGGGACTATCATTATGCCAAAGCACATAGAAGTAATGATCCAATAGACTGGCAGAATGCTAAATCATTAAGGCATGGGTAAAGGGCAAACTTTAAGTACTGGTAACTAGAGAGAGAAAGTGACGAGGAATCCCAAACCACGGCACCAGGTAATGACCGGGTCACCAAGTGCAAATGTGCCTTTCTTTTGGAAGGTCCCTGTTTTCTTTTTAATTGGGGCGTTTTTTCCGAAATTTGATATTTTGGTCATATTTCAAGAAGGCGACATACCAAAGACAAATCTTTTTGCACATACTTTGTTATTGCTAATACAACTCTTTTCTGCATACCTACGTTACAATTCGTTTTGGTGATTTAGTAATACTATACATTTGTTACTGCATTTTGGCGTTTTCGATTCGATTTTAGGCTTACCGGGAATTAACGTTGATTTATGGTCCTCCTCCTTTTTTTTTACTTTGTCGTCGGCTTTTGCAAATAACAGAATATAGATTGGCTCTGAATAGGTATGGTAGTCCTCTCGGTGGGCTTTTTCACGATATAATTACTTTGAATTCCATGTAACAACCCAACATTTACCTCTGAATTCAGGGTTAATGGCTACTTTCTGAACAGCCGTAGACTCAAAAAAATGGACGAGTGGCGAATATGGTTTTATACTTCCCGCATTGATGATTGCCATTGCCCCAACGCCTAATTATATACTTCTTTGTATATGTTAATTGTATCAAGGTATACAAAGAATTGCTTACATGTCAATGACCTCCATATAATTATTATGACTTCAAGGGATAGACCCTTTATGCACCTTTCGTGCTTTTTTTACGTAGGATCTTTACCTACAAGCATGTGTCAGGGGCATATGCCAATATTGCGTAACGCTAGAGGTGAATATATTTCTTTGATATGGAGTAGTATGTATGGTTCGGTGGCCGAGTGGTCTAATGCGTCGCATTTCTTAGTTGCTATTCTGAACGTCGCTTATTCGAAACCTTGCTATGCCATATATTATTCTTATGCTGCTTTATTTCATTTCATTTCATTTCATTTTATTTCATTTTATTTCATTTTATTTCATTTCATTTCATTTCATTTGATTTCATTTCATTTCATTTCATTTCATTTCATTTCATTTCATTTCATTTCATTTCATTTCATTTCATTTCATTTCATTTTATTTTATTTTATTTTATTTTATTTTATTTTATTTTATTTTATTTTATTTTATTTTATTTTATTTTTCGATTGATTGATTATATATTTGAACGACGTGATGATTGAATGAGCAGATTGATCGATTGCTACTTTAGTTAGTCTCATAAGTCTGTAGATAAATTTGTTAGCATAATCACTTCTGTAAGCTCTAGTCTGTGTTACAGACCGTGTACCTATATTATCCATAGGGAGAGAAACTACTGGGAACCACACACTCTCGGAAACCATAGTGGGCACTCGCCGCAAGCCGCTTCGCAGCTCGAATTCACCGCTCACCCCCCTTGATTGCAGAGTCCAACACTAGCTCGAGTCAGTCTTTGACAAAGATTAGTAAGATCTGGATATTCGTAAAATACATGTAGGCTTGTGTGTTTAATGCTACATTTAGTTCACGCTCTTTCGCGGGCTTCTGGGGCAGTGGAGGCTTTGTTAAACTACGTCAATGAAGACAATTTAAAGGGATTTTACACGCTCTTGTAACTTTAGTTCTACAAATAGTAGTTTCTTTAAATTCAGCATGATCATACATTGTAGTGTCACCTATACAAATAAACATTTTCTTGTGGACCATCAGTATGAAATGGCTTTTAAGTTCTGTTTCAGAGCTGAAAAATAAAAATATATACCAACCACTTTTTGTCACTTGCTTTGACACCACATAACAAATTTAGAATTGTTTGTGAAGATTTCATGATTATGTGTTAATCCAATGGCGACCTCAAAATTGGCGATATCGCTTCCATCACCGCCTGCCTGTGTATGCCAACCTCTGTAGGGATGGGAGATACCAGCTTTTGGTATCGATTGTCGATCTAGAGCAGTCAGACGGGGGGGCCATTTTATTTAAAAAAATAATTAAAAAAATAACCGCGGAAGGGTGTTTCTGAGGGAGGATGCTCCCCTTAGAAGTAAGAAACTTGTGCAAAATAAAAACCTAATTGAAGCGATTTGGTGCACTATTTGGCACTATTAGTGTGTAAAATTTTAGTTTGAAAAAAAAATGCGTTTCGTGGACAAGTTTTCCCTTTTATTGTAGGCCTATAAATTGTTTAAAAAAATAAATAGGCGAAAGCAGAAGCGAAAATGGCCACTTGTTTACCGATTATGCAGAGAGGTGATCATCATGGGATCATGTACTCCCTGAGAAGTTGGGAAAATTTTGCAAAACAAAGACCATTATTTAAGTGATTTGGTGGCCCATTTTGGAACTATTAGTGTGTTAAAATTTTAGTTTGAAAAAGCCGCAAATTTGTGAAATGACGGTCCATGAAACCTTCCGTGGACAAGTTTTCCTTGCAGGTATAGGCCTATAAATTGTGTTGACATAGGGCCTAAATTTGCAAATGTCGAAAGAAGAGCGAAAATGGTCATATCTTTAGGCTACGCAAGGGGGATGTCTGAGGGGGATGTTCCCCTTGAGAAGTTTGAAAAATTTACAAAATGAATGTCCAATTGAAGCCATTTGGTGCATCATTTTGACACTATTTAAATCAATTGCTTTAAACAGAAAAAAGGGCCCGAACTCAATTGGCAAAACTCGAGACTCCCGGCACATTACCAAAAAGCATGCATTAATCGGTATGGAGGACCCGCCTTCAAGCAATGCCTAAAGATTCAAGATGTTTTTATTGTTAAAAACCTTACTAATACAAGGTACAGAACATAAGAACTTAACATATAATTTCAGTACGTAATAATCGCAGGCAGGGCCGTCCCCATGAGGGGGTGTTCATTTCATTCGGCTGCGAAGCAGGCGACTACAAAGTTTCTCCATGTACTACGATCTGAAGCCAAAGTGGCAATGGCATCTGGCAGTAGAAAGTTGTCGAAATCCCCCAACAGTTTTTGCACATAAGACAAGTAGGATGTTCTTTGCCTTCCAGGTCTTCTTTTACCATGTAATGGGGTGTAGAGAGCATATCTTCTGCATGGTTCATCTTCCTGCATCCTCAGGATATGCCCCAGGAATCGTAGTTGTCGTGATCTGACAGAGTTGATAAGAGGCACAGTGTTGGTGATGGCATAGAAACTTTCATTACTAACATGGTCGGTGCGCTTGATGTTCAGCATTATCCTGTAACATGATGTACCAAAAGCGTTGATCTTATTTTCCATATCAGTAGATATCACCCAGGACTCACAGCCATAAAGCAATACTGTAACACAAGTGGTATTAAACAGCTTGACTCTTGTTGCAACAGTGATTGTTGGACTTCTCCACAGATGCTCCAGTTTCCAAAATGCATACCAAGCAAGCGCCTTCCGCCGGGAGAGGTCACTGGTGCTAGAGCCCATCATGGAACCAAGATATTTAAAATCGGTGACATACTTGATGGGTTCTCCGTATACTTGGAGTGGTGGCTGAGGATTGCAGTTGATGGTCATGTACTCAGTTTTGGGAACACTGATGATGAGACCCAGGCTTTCTGCTGCAGCCGCTGTTCTGGTCAGCTGTGCCTGTGCCCGCGGGATGGAAGATTCAAGCAAGGCAATATCATCAGCGAAATCCAAGTCGTTCAAAACCTTGGCAGGATAACGCCTGGAGCGACGCGGGTGTGTTTCAACACCGCTGTTATTCCCCTCGGTAGCCATCGTCATCAAATAATCGATGAGAACAATGAATAGGAATGGGGCCAGAACATCCCCTGCAATACTCCAGTAGTCACTAGGAAGGGATCCGAGATGTTGCCATCTACCAATACGGCACTTTGCGAATTAGTATACAGTACACGTATTGCCTTTACGATGCTCTCAGGGATACCGCAGTGCCGCAAAACAGAAAACATCATATTCCTGTTGATTGTAGGGGGTTGCGACACCCCCTGGCAAACCCTTAAAAAAGGAAAAAAAGAAGGAAAGGGAGAGAGAAGGGGAAGAAAGAGGGGAGAGAGGGAGGGAGAGAGAGGAGGAGGAGGGGAGGGGGCTCAGTCGACAGAAATGTTGAGACAAAATTAACGATTTGCATCTCCCTTTTGGTTTGTTTTAGACCCAACATTAGGCCCATTTTGGAACATTTAGTATTAAAATGCCAAAATTGCCGCGCGCTTCGCGCACATTTATTTTGGCAAACCCATTCTGTGAGTAAATCTGCGAGACGCCCCATTGGAAATTCCTTCTTTTTTTAAATCTCAAACTTGAACACGATCACGAAGTCTTAAAAATGACAGTTATAATTCCATCCTTTCTATTATGTTAATCATAAATCTGAGTGCTACTAGTAGGGCAGCTCCTCTGACACTTGGAATAAGTATAAGGCTCTCGAGCTGGATCAAAACACCGGGACTAAATGAATACAAAGTTGTAAAGGCCTGTGCATTTTCCTTTAGCACGATTTTAGGACATGACGATTGTCCTCATTGTGTTCATTTTAGCATTGAAATTGCATTTTTTTTCACACGCTTCGCGCGCATTTATCCCAGTAATTAGTAACAGATCAGTGGGACAATTTGGACATTTTGACCCATGGCCTGGTGACTCCGGTACACCCCCTTTTTACACCCCGCAATTTATCAAAATTTGGTTCACTTAGTTCGGGTGAAGGAATTCGGGGGACAGCTTGGACAAACTTAGGTTACAGTTGGGGGAGGGGTAAGGGGTATCTGCGCCAGGGGTAGCAATCATGTTGCACAGGTGCCAGCAAAAGGTAAATCAGGCTACAGGCCGATACCAGCAAATTTTATTTCTCGATACCACCCCCTGAGAAAATGGTCTAGCGACGGCCCTGATCGCAGGCCTATTATATTCCGGGAATGGACTATATTATAGGACCGCCCGAGTAGGATATGTTTGTTGGGAGGGGAGTGGATGGGCATGTAGGCCTACGTGTGGCTGTAGGCCTACCACATTCACGAAGATCGTAACAAACAATTCTAGGACTACCACACAATTTATTCGCTACCTGAAGTCGCTAATAGATAATGAAAGATTACAATATTTGTTTATATTTGTTCTCAATTTTCGAATATTTTTGTTTTCAATACGTTCAATAAAATTATAGGCCCCTACATTTTATTTTTTCTATATTCTATCAAAAGTGTCGTATAACGGAGAATGGTCGATTACCAAATGGTATTGACCATCCGAGTACCGATACCAATACGGCGGTATCGAGTTTCGCTCAACACTAGCCGTAAATTAAGATGGCGGCGGTTGGCCAGTCGGACTGTGAAATGTGTGCAATGGCAGGAGATTTTAATGAAATTGTCTGGTTTCACACCTTGTGATGTAAGTATATAGCGTGGAATATTAATTATGCTCCATCGTGCACTGTCAACGTTCCCGCTTTAGTTGATATTGTTGAATAACTTGTGACAAATCAACATTTTTGTCCAAAACACATAGCGTTTCACACCACACATGTTATTCGAATTTTACTCACTGACGACCCTAAAAACCAGTTAGAACTAAAAAAACAAGCATTATCTTATCTTTTAGATTCTAGTTTATATAACCTGAAACAGATGTAATGACTCGCGAACACAAATTTTGCACATCATTGTCAACTTAAAGGGGGAAAATATGGGTTATTTTCTTTAGACCCTGAAAGTGATGCCAACCATGTGTTTTCAAAGATGTGCATAATTAATTAATTTCCCCCCAAAGATAAACGCTTAACATGTCTGTGTGATTGGATTTACGGTAGCAATTCTGAAATTCTCAATAAACTCGATTTCGTGAATGGAGGTCTATGTACCTATTCCGGGCTTCTACCTTTAAAAGCATGTAAGCTATATTGATACTGATGCCACCAATAGAACAAGAAGATTTGCCCCTTCATTTTGCATACCACGTTGACCAATTTTTTCTCATTTCTTCACAAAAATGCAAAAAAACACACACAAAAATACTAAGGGTGTAGTACCCCCGTAACAAAACATGACTTAATTTTTAATTCTAAACCTTACAAATTTAAACAGCTATCACGCTAATACACATGCACGTAGCTATGATTAACTTATATTTCCTTTTCATTATCAAATTTTTCATCTTTTTCTGTCTTCTTGTAATTTTTATTCTATATAAACTGTATATTTTTGTGCAAAATTAAATTAAATTTACCACAATAATAAACATGATAAAGAGTAATAACACTTTCTTTTGTATGTGTTACTCATTTTTATAATGTCCTAATTCCACTTAACAAATGTAAAGATGCAACGAAGATTAAATAGCGCCATCAGTTTTTAACTTTGCTTAAAAATGAATACATTTTTACATGCCATCAAACAACTGTGCAAATGTAGACAAATGGATTTGCTGACGTCAACCTAAGCCATGCCTAGCTGCCTATACTACAGAGTACATTGACTAAAGATTCACATTGTCAACCTTTCAACCATGGCATTTTATATTTTATCATTCAAGATGTTATTCAATATCTTTGAACTCTAAAATTACTCCAAAACATTTGAAAATACGTATCTAGTAGTGTATGTCACGAATATTCAAATATACAAGATACACGATACAAGGACAATATCATAATACTAACAGACAATTTAATACAGGGTGTCCCAGAAAAAATTACCGAGCAAATGCATTTGTACGTAAGTCGAGAAGTAGACATCAGAATCCAAAAATCTAAACATCGGCGTGTAGCTCATTTTATTTTGCATCTTATACGTCAATTTTACTGGAATCGATTGACTGATTGTGAAGAAATGGGCGATTACATGACGCATGCGTCAATTCACTTCATTCCAAGTTTGAAAGAAAGACCATTCAACACAATGCGCACTATAGTGGTTAACTGTCAATGGGCTTCATGTATTGTTCTGTGAAATCCTTTTCGTTCCTTATAAACAACATTTGCAAGGCTAAGTGTTGCAGAAAACCCCCATTGAATTTAAACAACCAGTTCAAAAGAGCAGTTTCTAAAACAATAGGAAACAAAATGACATACTTCCTTTGTTTGGATATATCTCAAAATCCATATTTCCGACTTCTAACCGATTTTGCTTGATAACATCAGATATACTGCGACTGTTCAAACAAGCAGTAAGCCGTTGTAGCAATGTTATTACATTTTAAATAAAAAATAAGAACGATACAAATTATATTTTCCTACCATCATGTGATAATGAACGAAATGCTTGACATTCATACTTGTAGCTAATGTATCCATATTCGTTCAGTACTTTCAATACAATTTATTTGTTAAGGGATGGGGTATGAACGTTTGTTATGTCTGATGCAATTCGATATGTCTGATGTGCTCTCATGTCCCACAAAAAATACTGTCGAAACGCTCAAAACGCTCATTCCAGATCCCTTAAAGCACAAATTACAACATTATTATTGTAATTTTTTTTAAAGATCGACAAAAGACTATAAAACTATATTGTCATGTTACTATTTGATGCATTTTGTATGTATATTGACGTTTATAAAAAATGTGTTTGCCAGGAATTGCCATTGGCAACCTAAATGAAATAGTTTCGATCAATTTCACACTATTCTGCACGTTGTTGAAATTATAGAACGTTATATCGTAAAAAAATAGTTGAATGTATAATTAATTAATTTTAATTAGTTTCCGAAATACCTATTTGCAATAATCTATATCCAATTTCAGATATGTTGCTTACAATTGTTTCTTTACAGCTTTGGGCAAAATCGAGTAATACTAAACCAATAAGGAATATGGAAACGCGCATTCGAATAGTTATAGGGACCTAGTAGGTATTCTTGCCCAACTTTCAAATGGTTTTAAATCTATGAGTGACATTTCATATAATAGCCGTATATGAGGACATACACAACTTAGTTTCCCCGGGACCCATTATACAGGGTGTCCCAGAAAAAATTTCCGAGTGAATAAAATTGAACGTAAGTCGAGAAGTAGACATCAAAATCAAAAAATTAAAAATGTAGCGCATAGCCTATTTTCTTGTGGATCACGTACGAAAATTGTATTTGATTCGGTTGACTGGTTGCGAAGAAATTAACGATTACATAATGCGCGCATCAATGCAGTTCATTCCAAGTTTGATCACAGGCGGTTTTTTCATACTCGCTAACTGCTTCCTTAAGTTTGCGTATCTCATTAAATTTAGTCCACATTATCTATTTTATAATCCAACGATGTTATGTTATTCAGGCTTTCACTGAAGATAAATAACAGTTTGTCCGAGAAAGCTTTGATTTCTGCAATTGGAGGCTCTCCAACTTTAATTCTTTAGGTTGTACAGATATGTCATATTTAACTTTCCAAAGAACATTTGAGCCAAGAATGGCAATGATCACAAAGTGCTTTTCAGTTTAAGTGTGATTTTTGATACCATGTAGCATAAATGTTTAAGTTTGCATTACAATTTCTACGAAATATTCCAAAAACTTGAACGTGTGTGAGAAATATTTTAAGCCAGGTGGTATTATTCTTTTATGCAATAAATCTTTATGCTACATTTATATCAACATTAACGAAAAAAGATATTTACAAGTACAGAGCATCATTTTACATGCAAGCTTTCATTTTCAATATCGTGTAGGTTTTCATTTGAACAAAACCTAATTAAATGTCTTGCAAGAAACATATTGTTTATAATCCTATAATAAACTGGAAATTGAATGTGTCCGACTTCAGACTGATTTTGCTCGATCACACCACATTATGTCATGCGATCAAGCAAAATCAGTCGGAACTCGGAAATATTAAACTTTTAGCTTCTTCAAGAATAGTAAAACGAATTTACTCAAAGCTGGATTTGCAGAAAACCCCATTAAAATTAAACAACCAGTTTCAAAGATATGAGCAATTAAAGAGTTTCCAAAACAGTATGATACAGTATCGATATTTCCGAGTTCTGACTGATTTTGCTTGATCACACCACATATTACCAATACGCCTTTAAGATTATCATAGAAATTGCCAGCAACCGAGTACATCACAATAATATGAATCCAAATCAATTGGATTTGCTTCCCATCTTATAGATTGAAATGTTCGAATTTGTAACAATGGAAGTCTCCTTAGATTCTCTGTATATTCATGGGAATTACAAAATGACAGATTATACATGTTATAGGAGTTGACCTTTTGCATTTTGCATTGCTTTATTATATTATCGAAAGATAACTGGCATTTGATACTTAATAATTGCCAACGGAAGCGTGTGGCTATTTACATCTTAAAACTGCGTAACTTACACCTGTTTTGTTAACAAATTACGCTCTTTTCCTTTTAATATACCCATTTCATTTTATGCTAACATTAACGTAGCATGCAAACGTGATGCCTTAGTAAAGACGATAAATTGAGGGTGCATTATTCTATTGCGGATATTTTACAGGTATTGTTAACGTTCATAAAACATACATTGTTTTCGTGTACCTGATACATATTGCAAATGGCAAAAGATACTCCAACGCATACCAAAGTGGCGTAAACGTTTATCAAACACATGTAACATACACTCCTTTGACGTGTGGTGGCTGAGTTGCCGTAAGAAGTGTATGTACTAACCTTAAGCGGGATGACTCCATAGATCATTGTTTGATATTACAACACACAAATTGGCCAAGTGACAGCTAATTCTACAGGGAAAAACTGGCATTAAAATGTCCTTCAACTGACACCATGGCACTTTTAGGGCATGTCTATCTTATTGCGGTCACAGAGAGGAGCAAAAGTCCCGGGTAGACTATTACTTAACACGTTTCGTTCGTTCTATGAACATTGCCTACTTACAAATGTGGGAAAAGTTCAGCTGAAGTTGCTAACCTTGATATGCCAAATCATATTAAACATGATGATTGAATTTTATAACTGAAACGTCATTTAGCTATTAAAAAGGCTTATTACTTAATTTTTTGATCTTGATTTTACCTCTACGTGTATCAGTCATAAATAGACATTATGAATGATTTGTGACTTCATACCTGGCGCCGCCACTTTTACAAACTAACAATAACTGAAGACTTGAAATGTGTATTTGTATACTTTGATCAGTGCTGCCTTGAATGCGTAGAAAGAAGCTTCGATGAAATTATCTTGGGCGCAGGAATTCCCCATAGCAAATGTGAAAGAGTATGTCTTTTGGGATGAATGACATTGACATTGGTAAAGCATTCTTCTTCATAATCAAAAACATACCAATTAGTTGGGTAACCTTGTTCGTCATTTCATATATTTTCCGATAATATTCTTGACAAATATGTCCTTTGAAAACGAATAGGATCAAAATGCATGATTAAGAGCAAAGCAGCTGAGTTTTTCCTTTTGTTCGTGTACGTGGCATTTGTAAGCGTTACAGTTTATTGTGACCATATATAAGAACTTATGACGGAACCCTTCACTAGTACTACTGTATATTTCGCTTGCCAGAAAATAAAGTTCGCTAGTCCGAAAAAAAGTTCGCTTGTCCGAAACATAAATACATGGTAAGGGTTGGCGTTAAGGTCAGGGTTAGGGTTCTCTAACAATTAAGGGTTAGGGTGAGGTTTATGATTATTTAGGGTTAGGGTAAGGGTTATATTAGGGTTCGGGTTATGGTCAGGGGGCTTGCCAACCTTAGGACTGGATGGCAGATTTAGAGCCAATTATCATACCAGAGGATGATTTAAGCACTTCCCACCACGCCACTGTGTTGACTTGCGGTTAGCACAGCTGTGTGAGTGAACATGACACCACTACTCGCACATTGCATTGACGGGCATGGTTAAATTTGAATTTGGACTGATATATTTACAATAAAAACGCATTCAAAATGCTAGTCAGTAGTATACACAGCTATAGGGACGTTTTTGAATATTCATGAGTTCATGAATATTAATGAGGTAGGCGTGGCTAATTAACATATATGAATATTCACGAGGGGTGTGGCTAATTAGCATATATGAATATTAATGAGGTGGGCGTGGCTAATCGATAAAAAAAAAAATTCCCCAAAAAAATTTTTGAAAAAAAAAATGAAAAAAATCAAAAAAAAAATTTAAAAAAAAATTTTGAAAAAAAAAAAATAAATAAATTTTTTTAAAATAAATTTCAAAAAAAAAAAATTAACAAAAAAAAAAATTTGAAAAAAAAAATTTGAAAAAAAAAATTTTGAAAATATTTTGAAAAAAAAAATCATGAGGACGCGGCCAATTGCCACCGATGGATATGAATGAGCGAATGTAAATAAAATACCGGCATTTTGAACCGAGAAGTTGATTTTTTACCAGCGTTCATATTTATAGGGACGTATTTATGGATGTTAATATTTAGGGACGGTGATATGAGTCGATGAGCATTGAAATGAGCGAATGAGCATTGAAATGAGCGAATGAGCATTGAAATGAGCAAATGAGCATTGAAATGAGCAAATGAGCAGGAAAATGAGCAAATGAGCAGGAAAATGAGCAAATGAGCATTGAAATGAGCAAATGAGCATGGAAATGAGCATTGAAATGAGCAAATGAGCATGGAAATGAGCAAATGAGCGTGTAAATGAGCAAATGAGCAGTGCAATGAGCAGCGAAATGAGCAAATGAGCAGCGAAATGTGCAAATGAGCAGGAAAATGAGCATGGAAATGACTCAATGAGCACGTAAAATGAAATAAACAAACGTAAGATTCTATCTTCTTTTTAAATTTTTATTAGCAACTTCCAGAAAAGTGCGGTCGATTAACGCGCTTTAGTCATCGCTTTCCATCTCGACATCCTCTTCGTCCTGTTGGAAAAGCCCGGCGAATTGAGATCGATGTTTAGCCAACGTTATTTTTACCGCCTTGCCTACGTCCATGCCTTTATCCGTCTTCTCTTCGAGATCGATCACGATATCCTGATGAGTTTCGTCATATTTCAAATGGACGTTATGTGCCAAAAATGTCCCGTAGCTGTCAAAAAAATCACGTTTAACGGCCCATGCGGTTTTCATATTGGCCTTTTCTTCAGCCAGGTCTGCAGCCATACCTTCGTTTAAGCCATTCTCGATACGTGGCATTATCCTCCAACTCCACGTCGCTATCTTCTCCTGATGCCGCGCTTCCCCGCTCGGAATCATCCGGCTCCGAAATTTCGGGTTCGGAATCGTTTTCATGTGTCTCCTCAAGTTGAATGATCGAACGAAACGTTTGTCGCACGCGTGACAAGCTCATGTATATTCGCGAGCTAGCTCATGCATATATGAATATTAATGATGGGGGCGTGGCTAATTAGCATATCTGAATATTAATGAGGAGGCATTTCCGGTTGACCTTTTCAAAATGGCGCTATATCCGGTTGACCTTTGACCCGGACAGGACCTTGTGACCTTTGATGAGCAAGTGAGCAGTGAAATGAGCGAATGAGCGGCGAAATGAGCGAATGAGCAGGGAAATGGAAATGAGCAGGGAATTGAGCAAATGAGCAGGGAAATGAGTCAAAGAGCAGTAAAATGAGCAAATGAGCAGTGAAATGAGCAAATGAGCAGCGAAATGAGTCAATGAGCAGGTTATAAAAATGCCTGTTTCACCCCGTTCTTGTCATTTGGAGATCAGCTCTCGAGGAGTCGACGCATGGCTTCTATTTCAGCGTTCAAAACCCACCCTTGTCACGCGTGCGACAAACGTTTCGTTCGATCATTCAACTTGAGGAGACACATGAAAACGATGCACGGCGAAGAGGAGAAACGCTCCGAGACGGACGATTCCGAACCCGAAATTTCGGAGCCGGATGATTCCGAGCGGGGAAGCGCGGCATCAGGAGAAGATAGCGACGTGGAGTTGGAGGATAATGCCACGTATCGAGAATGGCTTAAACGGGCCCGAGTAGCTACTCGCGAGATGAGGGCCCAAAAATACGAAAAGTACGTCAACGAAGGTATGGCTGCAGACCTGGCTGAAGAAAAGGCCAATATGAAAACCGCATGGGCCGTTAAACGTGATTTTTTTGACAGCTACGGGACATTTTTGGCACATAACGTCCATTTGAAATATGGCGAAACTCATCAGGATATCGTGATCGATCTCGAAGAGAAGACGGATAAAGGCATGGACGTAGGCAAGGCGGTAAAAATAACGTTGGCTAAACATCGATCTCAATTCGCCGGGCTTTTCCAACAGGACGAAGAGGATGTCGAGATGGAAAGCGATGACTAAAGCGCGTTAATCGACCGCACTTTTCTGGAAGTTGCTAATAAAATTTAAAAAGAAGATAGAATCTTACGTTTGTTTATTTCATTTTACGTGCTCATTGAGTCATTTCCATGCTCATTTTCCTGCTCATTTGCACATTTCGCTGCTCATTTGCTCATTTCGCTGCTCATTGCACTGCTCATTTGCTCATTTACACGCTCATTTGCTCATTTCCATGCTCATTTGCTCATTTCAATGCTCATTTCCATGCTCATTTGCTCATTTCAATGCTCATTTGCTCATTTTCCTGCTCATTTGCTCATTTTCCTGCTCATTTGCTCATTTCAATGCTCATTTGCTCATTTCAATGCTCATTCGCTCATTTCAATGCTCATTCGCTCATTTCAATGCTCATCGACTCATATCACCGTCCCTAAATATTAACATCCATAAATACGTCCCTATAAATATGAACGCTGGTAAAAAATCAACTTCTCGGTTCAAAATGCCGGTATTTTATTTACATTCGCTCATTCATATCCATCGGTGGCAATTGGCCGCGTCCTCATGATTTTTTTTCAAAATATTTTCAAAATTTTTTTTTTTCAAATTTTTTTTTTTTGTTAATTTTTTTATAATTTTTTTCAAATTTTTTTTCAAATTTTTTTGAAAATTTTTTTTTCAAATTTTTTTTTCTAAATTTTTTTTTCAAAATTTTTTTTCAATTTTTTTTTTGAAATTTTTTTTCAAAAATTTTTTTGGGGAATTTTTTGGAGCGATTAGCCACGCCCACCTCATTAATATTCATATATGCTAATTAGCCCCACCCCTCGTGAATATTCATATATGTTAATTAGCCACGCCTACCTCATTAATATTCATGAACTCATGAATATTCAAAAACGTCCCTATAGCTGTGTATACTACTCTAGTCGATTTCACATTTTATGTTACCTACAGAAGGTGTGAATTATCCTTTATGCATACATCACTTTTGTTCTGAAATCGACCAAGTAATAATGACACACGCACAATTCTTAAACAACATCTTTTGCACAGAATTCAATGGGATTTGAAAAGAAAAGTGGCAGTTGAAACTCTAGTGATAACACGTTTGCAGTGCATGATGGGGCTTCCTTAAATCATCCTCTGTTATCATACCAATCCGTAGGCATCAAAGCATAAACCTAATCCAACTATGTTTCTGAATCAACCGATCGGTTTTGAACCCACAATCACCGAATGATCTGCAACCGGATTTGTCCATTTGACTTTGGGACTATGACCATGAATCGTGACAATGATTGAAGGGAGATTTGGATAATAGAGTAAACCATACGGGGAAGGGATAATCGTGGGTTGGGGCAAAACTACGTATGGGCAATTTTTTTTGTACTTGGAAACGCCTCAAGCCAGTGTGAAGATATTAGAATATATACAACATGTACAATAGAACATAATTGAACAATTTTAGATAGTCCAAAAGATTTTACTTGGGATTTATTTTGGTTTACCGCAATTTTGTTTGTATAAAATGGCAAATAATTATCGCACATCAAAGGCTGAGGGAGCATAATCATTTTAATAATTCAATCCCGGACAAACAATGTCAATGAAATCCATATAAATAAATGCATAGTGTCTTCTAAATGAGACCACGCTATTATTTAATCCCAATGCTTGAAAACTGTTTAAGTTACTCGCCAGGGAAATTGTTATTATGACCGAGATCAAATTGTCAATAAAAAAATTGTCAGAATTTAGTGCAGTTTTGAATTAATTTACACTTTCTTTCTTCCTTAACACCGTGTAATGCATGTAAATACATCCACCACACAAAACCAAGGTGTTTGTTGCATACATGTTCCATACCCATTTCCTTTAACTGTAGAATATTATATTTGTTCGTGTTTTCAATTTTTTGAATTAATTTACACTTTCTTTCTTTCTTTCTTTCTTTCTTTCTTTCTTTCTTTCTTTCTTTTTCTTTCTTTCTTTCTTTCTTTCTTTCTTTCTTTCTTTCTTTCTTTCTTTCTTTCTTTCTTTCTTTCTTTCTTTCTTTCTTTCTTTCTTTCTTTCTTTCTTTCTTCCATCCATGATTGCTGCATACTTTTTCCATACCTATTTTCTTTTACTGTAAAATATTATATTTATTTGTGGTTTTATCTTTTATTTTAGTGCTTTTTGAATAATCAAAATTGCATTGACCGTCCAATTGCACCAATTTTAACAGTTTATTGTTAAATTAAACTACAGATAAAAATTTCTTTGCAGTTCACAGTTCATTAAATTTCAATGTTCTTAATCAAACATGTTAAAATTAAGACCACTCAAACAAGTGTGGACTTTCAGTTTGTAATATATAAAACGTTTTTGTATTTTTAAGATCTGCCATCACATATTCCTACAGCGCCCTCAATGGCTTCCAATATCTAAAGTTGTTAATAAAACATTTGTTTCCAACTTTTGTTACCAGGGTGTTATTAGTTTTTGAGAACAATGCAAAAATAGTCACAAATTTATTGAGGGGTGTAGTACCCCCTTAAGAGCGAACAAATAAATTGTATTGAAAGTATTGAACGAATATGGATACATTAGCTACAAGTTTGAATGTCAAGCATTTCGTTCATTATCACATGATGGTAGGAAAATATAATTTGTATCGTTCTTATTTTTTATTTAAAAAGTAATAACATTGCTACAACGGCTTACTGCTTGTTGGAACAGTCGCAGTATATCTGCTAAATATGTTAAAATTAAGACCACTCAAACAAGTGTGGACTTTCTGTTTGTAGTATATAAAACGTTTTTGTATTTTTAAGATCTGCCCTCACATATTCCTACAGCGCCCTCAATGGCTTCCAATGTCTAAAGTTTTTAATAAAACATTTGTTTCCAATGCTATAAGCAAGTCCAGTGCCCCATTTAAAATAGTATCAAACAGACACTAAGCATCAGGTGTAGAACGTATACAATGTTATCTTTGGATATGTACACTATGTTTAAATATGTCATCGACAGATAAGATCATTAATAGCAAAGAATGCTTAGGGCTTGGTATCAATGTTGCTCCCATTTTCTGGCCTATTTTGTAAGAGGTTCCGAGCTTGTCGCCACAATATCAGATATATGTTTCATAAGAACAGACACAGTTCAAAAGCTATGGTCATTTGAAGTGTTTATATCGTCTGGACCTAATTAAGTTGCAAGATATATTTCAAGTATCATGTTGCGTGTGTAGCTTCTATAAGTAATATGTTTTCTTGTTTTGTTTTTTTCGGAATTATATGACGAAAACAATAGTCGTAAGAAAACAAGATAGCCCCTAGCAATATTTGACAAAATGTTAGCTCAGCGTAATTGCGACAAAATGTTTTCCTTTTGAGATGTTGTTGGATATAAATTAGTTGATCCCAATCTTAGCAAACCGTACACCCGGTTTCACAAACTGGATTAAGAGGCTAACATTTCAAAGCTCATTTGTATGTAAATTAGCACAGGATGCATTTCATCATGCTCATCAAGCTACCGGCGATATTTCTTATTTGTACTACATATACCTTATCAATACTGTTCATTTTCTTGAAGGTGAATCACTTTTGGTATGGAGCACAAATATAATGCGCTTAAGTGGCAAAGTTGTATTTCACTCAATGCAGTCAAGTCCACAACGATAAATTGTTAAGCGTGTTTTAGCACAAATATTCTCTATCAAAATTGTTCAATACATTTTTGATTACAACACGCACATTGCAGCCAGACCTGCTCGTAAACACCGCTCTGAACTTGCTGTCTGGATATAAAATTCTGTTCAAACTACGTTTTAAGCTTACGAATATTTTATGAATTTTTTCAGCAGGATATGAGATAACGAGAATAAATAACAAAATAAGAATAATGAGAAAAACACTAACGTCGTGACCCTTATTCAAAAAGAATTGGTTTATAAACAAAGCAAATTATTTTAACTGGCATTATGACACTTTTTAACACTTAACACCTTTATTAATACATATTCCGTTGAAATACTAATACTTAACACCTATAACAACATATATTTTCACACTCACCATACACTTCAACAGAATTTCGCACAATTGATTACATTCATTTGGACACTTGCGTTAAAATTTGATCATGCGTTCAATAACACATTGATCATCTGCTAACGAACGTGGACTTTTTGCCTGCTTCGCGCTCGTTTCAACCAAAATAATCATTATGTAAACGAGTTTGTTGCAGATCTGAAATTGTCCAAAGTCTCGGGCGTAGTTTCGCTACCACCCATAAAATTACGCCACTGGAACCATGTATAGCAGGCCAACTTCCATCTCCCCAATTTCAAAATGAAATATACAGTAAGCCAAAAAATTAAGGTACCGGTTGTGTTCACCCCCGTATATCCTAAATAAAGACAAGTATGTCAAAATTAAAACAAGCAGCCGATACCTGTAAACCCAAAGAAAAAAATGAAATCAAAAGTTGCACTTTTGTGTTCTATCAACATGATCAATGAAAGCACGAGGCTAGTTTTAACGTGCTAATCAATGGAAGCGCGGCGCTAGATCTCTTGTTCGCGAACGTTTTGTGTACACATCAATATGGCTTGCAATGCAGCAAACTGCAACTTTTAAATTGGTATCTTCCTTGGGTATTTGGATCGTCGTGTTTTTATTTCTAGAACAATTTCAACAAATGAGATCTTAAAATCGAGCTAAAAGATGCAGCTATTGGCTGCTGGTTCCAATTATGACATATCTGTCTTTGTTTAGGATATACAGGGGGTGAACATAACTGGTACCTTAATGTTTTGGCTTACTGTATATGCCACTGACCGGGTTTGAGCGAAAACAATTTTTAGAAAAACAATATGCCATGAACTATCTATTATCAAGATTAAATGATATTTAGTCAAGTACAGACAAGTTGAAGATGATGATGGATACTGGTACATCAGGTCAGTAAGCCGCGGGCCCTTTGCTTGTTTGACGTTCACTGACACAAAATAAAATTGTTTAACAACCCAACCAGTCTTTCAAAGCCTTCCCTCTCGGAAAAAAATAATTGTAACGATCACTGCATAAATAGTAATTGTAGGAATTTGATCGTCGAAAGCATGTTATATATCTCATTCAATGTTTTTTCTTATCCCGGATCGAGGTATTCCGTACTCTGTACCACTACACCCATTTAACTTTTTGTCTGCTTGATCAATATTACCGTGTCATGGAAATTAGGTCAATTGGGAGGGTCGCTAGGGGAGGTTATAGCCTTTGTTTTGTTTATCATATTATAGCTGCCATATGCAATTCGTATGTAATATATAATCACTGATAATGTAAAACGTATTACTTCAGTATGTGAACTACAGTGGCTTAAACCTAACCACACTAAATCTCACTAGGGAAACCTCTGCGCATGAATGCATCCCAAAATGTCTAAGGGGGGGACTTACTTTTTGGAACCGTTTACATATGATATGTCTAGAGAATTGAATACATGAATTCAAAACCCACCCAAGTCCATGGGATGTGATTTTGAGAAAAAACATGTGTATCATTTTAATTCCTTCAGTTAGATTTACCTGGTCAATATAGTAAGTTTTACGTGCAAATGAGTAGGCTAAAGTGTATTAGGTATGACGATTAGCATTTCAGGGACTTCGTGGGGTTCATTTTAAATGCTGGACTTGGGTGTTTTTTTTAATCATATACAAAGACAATAATGTTGTAATGAGATTACCACTAGTAAGATAATACAAAGTAAAGCACACAGGCATGTAAAATGTTGATAAGCATTCTGCCATGTAATATAAACCACACACTTTCCTTTATTAAACCCATTATTTTCAAAAGTCCCTCTCCAGTAATGAATGTGTTACAAGTGGACTTTTATACATACTGGATTTCAATCAATGTGTTACAAGACTCAAATCAAGACTCAATTTCATACATGCTATTTTGCTCATGCTCAATAGACACAGAGGATGATATGACAGGCTTATGTATAGCAACAATTTCCCATGCTTAACTCAATTTGGCCAAAGTATGGACTTGGGTGGGTTTTGTATTCATATATTCAATTATAAGACACTTGTCTCTATCATTGTTCATTGATAATCTAGTGTACAGGGAAGAGGAGCAGCAAAAGGTTTAGTGCAGGGCAATGCAAAAATAGTTTTAACCCATTGCTACATGGTAATCAATCATATTACATAACTACCGGGTGTCCCAAAAAAAGGTTACATGTAGATTTTAGAAAATAATCAAAGTTAATGTTAACAAATATAAATGTCCTTTTCATGACAAAATCTATGTACCCTCTACTTGTACTCATATGAATGTCAAGTTCACAATACGCGTATTTAACTCGCATTCCACACATTCCTGAGCAAGCTGTTTGTACCATGTTTACGCGACATAATGCAACACGAGGTTCGCTTCCCGCACACTGCGTACAGTGCATTTGGCGGGTAATTTGAGTAGGTCCAGCCATAGCATGGCAGGCGTAGTATATTATTTTGTTGAACAGATAATTAAACTTGTTCCTTGTTCAGTTTTATTTTGCGAGTTCAGTCAGAAAATGGACAATATTCTTACAGTATATAACACAGCAGCGATTTCAATCCAACAAAACCCAAACAAAGCCTAAATGCAAATTGTTATTAATTCTATTATGTTGATGGCAGGAGATACAGCGTGCAGAAATGCCTTCACCAAAATGTGTTCCTCTCTAATTATCATCTTTATTTTTACCACCAAGAGTTAAGAAGCTCTATAAGAGATGTGCAATATTTAACTGTAATGTGGTTCTTTAGTACAAAAAGTTTTTCAACCATGAAAAAGAGAGAAATAAAAGTAATAAGTAAAATAGAAAACAAAAATGTGCTTGTGTTTAACTTTCGTTGTACGATATTTTGATGATTAGTCACTCTTGATACTCCTGTCATCTTGCGCTTATAAGTTAAGTTGCTTTTAAGATACGGATTTGAAACTTAGCAGACAATTACAAGAAGGATGCATAAATAATACCTGAAAAAAATGACAGTGATTTGTTGTACCATCGCAAAATGAGATTCATTTTCTACATGTAACCTTTATATGGGACACCTTGTACTTCTACGGCAATTTCAAGTGTGGAGTCGTTTTACCTGGTAATACATGGTTGACGCCAAAAGATGAATTGTATTTTAAGTGATGAGCAACTTTTACAAACATTTGACCAGGACTTTGAGGGGAAAGTCTGCAGATTAATATGTTAGTATAATCACTTCTGTAAGCTCATGATATTCGTAAAATACATGTAGGCTTGTGTGTTTAATCATTGACCATTGATTTAGAAATGGTCTATGGTTTAATGCTGCATTTTAGTTCACGCGCTTTTGCCGGCTTCGGCGGCAGCGGAGGCTTTGTTAAACCACGTAAATGAGGACAATTTAAAGGGATTTTACACGCTCTTGTAACTTTAGTTTCTGCCCCAAGGAGCTTATCACATATCGCAACAAAAGTGAAAGAGACATATTGTAGTGATTGAATTTGCACTTGGGAATATAGGGCTTGAGAGAGTTTGATGCCGATAGGAATTAATATTAGAAACAATGCAAGCGGCCCTATTCTTCCCGTCTCTATTGTACCAGTGTTACGATTTAGCGCAGAATGTGGAGTGAAGACGTGTACATTAATAAGAGTCGGTCGAAGATCATTTCAAATAATTGTTAGACACATTATTGTTTGTTTGGTCATTTATATATTTATTAATGTGTTTAACAAAACATGACTTAATTTTTAATTCTAGACCTTAAAAATTCAAACAGCTATCACGCTAATACACATGCACGTAGCTATGATTAACTTATATTTCCTTTTCTTTATCAAATTTTTTATCTTTTTCTGTCTTCTTGTAATTGTTATTCTAGATAAACTGTATATTTTTGTGCAAAATTTAATTAAATTTACCACAATAATAAACATGATAAAGAGTAATAACATTTTCTTTTGTATGTGTTACTCATTTTTATAATGTCCTAATTCCACTTAACAAGTGTCTACCCCTTAGAAAGATGCAGCGAAGATTAAATAGCGCCATCAGTTTTCAACATTGCTTTAAAATGAATACATTTCTACATGCCATCAAACAACTGTGCAAATGTAGACAAATGGCTTTGCTGACATCAACCTAAGCCATGCCTAGCTGCCTATACTACAGAGTACATTGACTAAAGATTCACATTGTCAACCTTTCAACCATGGCATTTTATATTTATCATTCAAGATGTTATTCAATATCTTTGAACGCTAAAATTACTCCAAAATATTTGAAAATACATATGTAGTAGTGTATATCACTAATATTCAAATATACAAGATACACGATACAAGGACAATATCATAATACTAACAGACAATTTAATATAATGGGTCTCGGGGAAACTAAGTTGTGTATGTCCTCATATACGGCTATTATATGAAATGTCACTCATAGATTTAAAACCGTTTGAAAGTTGGGCAAGAATACCTACTAGGTCCCTATAACTATTCGAATGCGCGTTTCCATATTGGTTTATTAGTACTCGTCTTCGCCTAAAGCTGCAAAGAAACAAACGTAAGCAACATATCTGAAATTGGATATAGATTATTGCAAATAGTTCTTTCGGAAACTAATTAAAATTAATTAATCATACAAGTTAAAAATATTGCGAAACATTAGAACATTCAACTATTTTTTTGGCGATATAATGTTCTATATGTATAATTTCAATAACGTGTAGACTAGTGAGAAATTGATCAAAATTATGGCAAACACATTTTTACAACGTCAGCATACATACAAAATGCATCAAATAGTATCATGACTATTTAGTTTTATAGTCTTTTGTGGTTTTTTAACTTACAATATTACTATTGCAATTTATGCTTAAAGAGTAAACATATTATATTATATTGAAAGTACTGAATGACAATATATAGATATAACAATAGCTACGAGTATGAATTTTACGCATTTCCTTCCTATCAAATGACGACAGGAGAATATAATTTGTATCGTTGTTTTTTAAATCTTTTATTTAAAAGTAATAACACTGTTACAACGGCTTACTGCTTTTGGAACAGTCGCACTATATGTGATGTGCTCAAGCAAAATCAGTCGGAAATATTGATTTTGAGATATAGCCGAACACAGGAAATATGCCTTTTTGTTTCCTATTGTTTTGGAAACTCTTTAACTGCTCATATTTCTAAATTCAATTAAGGTTTTCTACAACACTTAGCTTTGCAGATGCTGTTTACAATCCTGTAAGAAACTGAAAATTGAATATGTCCGACTTCAGACTGATTTTGCTTAACCACACCACACTTTACCAAGAAATTATCATAGAAATTGCCAGCAACCTAGATCACAATAAATATGAATCCAAATCAATTGGATTTGCTTCCCATCTTCTAGATTGAAATGTTCGAATCTGTCGATAATGGAAGCCTCGTTGGATTCTCTGTATATTCATGGGAGTTACAAAATGACAGATTATACATGTTATAGGAGTTGACCTTTTGCATTTTGCATTGCTTTATTATATTATCGAAAGATAACTGGCATTTGATTCTTAATAATTGCCCACGGAAGCGTGTGGCTATTTACATCTTAAAACTGCGTAACTTACACCTGTTTTGTTAACAAATTACGCTCTTTTCCTTTTAATATACCCATTTCATTTTATGTTAACATTTAACGTAGCATGCAAAAGTGATGCATTAGTAAAGATATTTTACAGGTATTGTTAACGTTCATAAAACATACATTGTTTTCGTGTACCTGATACATATTGCAAAAGGCAAAAGATAATCCAAGGCATACCAAAGTGGCGTAAACGTTTATCAAACACATGTAACATACACTCCTTTGACGTGTGGTGGCTGAGTTGCCGTAAGAAGTGTATGTACTAACCTTAAGCGGGATGACTCCATAGATCATTGTTTGATATTACAACACACAAATTGGCCAAGTGACAGCTAATTCTACAGGGAAAAGCTCCGCGTTAAAATGGCCTTAAAATGTCCTTCAACTGACACCATGGCACTTTTAGGGCATGTCTATCTTATTGCGGTCACAAAGAGGAGCAAAAGCTCAGGGTAGAGTATTACTTAAAGCGTTTCGTTCGTTCTGTGAACATTTTCTACTTGCAAATGTGAGATGATTTCAGCTGAAGTTGCTAACCTTGATATGCCAAATCATATTAAACATGATGATTGAATTTTATAACGGAAACGTCATTTATAGCTATTTAAAATAGTGGCGTAACTAGGGTTGGTAGCACCCGGGGCAAGAAACAAAATTGGCCCCCACCCCCACTCTTTAAACATTGCGCGCGGAGCGCGAGAAATTTTGGACAAAAAAGGACTACCACTAATTAATTGTGGTTACTATAAGTTGAATATTCGCTCTTAAAATGCTCTTTCAATTGATTTCGTGCTGAAATGCGCGCATAAAATTTGACTTTCATCACTTGGAGGGGCGCAAAATCGATGCTGAATTGGTCAATTTAGCGCCTCGTAAGGTTGGCGCCCGGGCACGTTGCCCCTCTGCCCCCTATTTAGGCCACTGATTCCGACGGGTTATTAATCCGAAGGTTCGTTATTACGAATGCTAGTTATTCCGAAGATTCGTTACTCCAAACGGTCATTATTCCGTAGGTTCGTTATTCTGAAGTGACATTTAAATTAATAGGAGTATTGATCCTTCGAGGGTAACGAGGTTTCAAATAATACATAATGCTAAAATTGGAGCGGGTATCGTTTTGATGCCCACCTGTTTGAAACTTATCATTTATCATATTTAAACATTTTCTTTTCTTAATTATCACTTAATTAAAAACTAATTGATATATTTTAAGACTTGTAAAATATGCGCATTTGTTGATCTTTTCGCAATCCACCAAAAACTCAATTTCGACAAATATGGTACATCCGACCTCCATTAACTAACCCGACGATTTGATTTTCGAAAAAAAAGTTTTCACCCACAGTGACTTGCAATGTTGTTTCTTTCTTTTCTACATGTTCTGATAATATTAGTAGATCAAGAACTGAACACAAATGTTCGTGAAGTGTTAAACAATTTAACTCTAAACTTTGGATTATATATTTTGGTACAAGCCTTAAGGGATCTAAAATGAGCGTTTATTGCGTTTCGACAGTATTTTTGTGGGACATGAGAGCACCTCAGACCTATCGAATTGTATTCTGAATACGAAGCATGTCTTTCTGATATCAAATAATTTTCATTTTTGAAAATCACAATATAGTACAAATTTTATGACAAATTATAAAAATTTGATATTTTTCGAATTTTGATATATAACAGTCCTCGAAGTAAATTATATAAATCTAATGATATATTCTTAAAGTGTATGTAGCAGGAGGAAAAGCCGACGGTCAATTGAAAATTTTGACCTTTCATATTGAAGCTATGGATTTTTTTTCCCAAAAAGACCTAATTTTTTTTGGTGTTTTGGAGAAAATAATCCATATCTTCAATACGAAAGGTCAAAATTTTCAATTGATCGTCGGCTTTTCAACCCACCTACATACACTTTAAGTATAAATCATCAGATTTTTAAAGTTTGCTTCAAGTACTGTTAAATATCAAAAATATCAATTTTTAATGATTTGCCATAAAATGTGTATTAAATTGCGAATTTCAAAAATTCCAAATTATTTGATATCAGAATGACATTCTTCGTATTCAGAATGTAATTCGATATGTCTGATGTGCTCTAATGTCCCAAAATAAATACTGTCCAAACGTTCATACCCCAGCCCTTAATGTGAGGTATACAAAACACAGTATGTAAATAAAAATAAGATGCCACCTTCGGAATTTGTAGGTGAGTTATATATTACAGCGTCGAGTATCGTAGGTGATTACCATTGGATGAAAAATAATCAAGAACGTAACTACCCCCCTTAAATAATGACCATTATTCAAAAACGGGTAATTGTATTACAAATCTGTAAAATTCGTTGGAAGCAGCATTTATTTCTGCACATTTTGACACCTCATTTGTAGCAATTGACTAAATATTGACGTCACATCGTACATTTAAATCAATGTAACCCCAGATTTGAAAGTTGCAGTAAATTGTATTGATTTTGTATTCAGTGTAATGAAAGAAATCTGTGTAATAATATCTGAGCGTTTTTGTATTGTAGGGGTGTGTATGTAAGTGCAACTTTCAAATCTGGACCTCACTACATTAAATTGCCCTGCATTTTATTGTGTTCTGGGCTATCTCGTATCAAATGAGGTGTCAAAATGCGCAGAAATAAATTCTGTTTCCAAAGCATTTTACAGATTTGTTATTCAATAGCCCCTTTTTGAATAATGGCCATTATTTAAAGCCATAATGTACGATCTTATAATATGAAATTGGTTATTAAAACCTGATTTTTTGCACATTTGTAATGTTTACACATGTCCCAACTTGCACCTGACTGGAATCGGCCAAATTGCGGTCTTTGTAGGTCAACAGAGCAAAGTTCGACATAAAGTCATAATTTTTTATTATGACTTTATGTCCTCCCATAGAACTGCATGTTAAAGGGCCAAAATAACCAGTGGGATTTCTTTCACTTTACCTGGTTGTTTCAGCTTAAAATGGACAGCAACCATTACCGGCAGTTGTTACTAATATAATTTCAACATTTTGAACAAAGAATAACAAAATTAAAATTTGATAGAAATCGTACATTAAGGCTTTAAGGGGTTAGTTACTTTTTTGAGATGTTTATAACGATCTATGACGTGATCACACGTGCTTACCACACCCTGCTATACCATTTGTAGCCACAGCGCTGTCTGATTTAGTCGTAACTTACCGCGTCGTCAAATACTAAATTTAATAAAGCTTACTTTATACAAACGTCGCTACTATCTCTGTTAAACTGAACAAAGATGTAAATCTTTTATTACTCTTCTGAATTTCCAGCTCCTACTTCGTCATTTGAAGGATGCAAACGGGATGAGTTTCTACTATAAAAAGTTGTTCAATTACCTCTGAAGCAAGTGTTGATTTTGTATCTACCTAGTGGTAGCAACATAATAACAGCAACCTAACATTTTGTAGAACTTTTCTGGCCATTTTAGTTTAACGGAGCATCTTCTTCGGGTCGAGATATTAAAACTCGAGATCGTAGTTTCATCCTTTGCTTTTGAGTTCATGTCCTTGAGTTTTGGAGGATCCAAAGGACTTGCAAATATATCTGGAGCATCAAACTCAGTAAGTAACCAAATTCGTATTGTAATAGCAAGATGTTGATTCAATGAAAACGTGTGTGTTGGTGTTTCAGTGAATCGTGAAAAAATAGTATTAGAAAAGGTCAACGTTATGATTTTGCAATGAACATTATTATATTATTATTATTATTATTATTATTATTATTATTATGTTGGTAAACAATAATTCAAATAAAATGGACAAACAATTGAATTGACCGGATTTGCATTTAAAATAAGATAATTATGTATATTTATTTAAAATAAGATAATTATGTATATTTATTTAAAATAAGATAATTATGTATATTTATGCTGTATTTGGATACGTTTTCCTCTATCATCGTAACCATTCACCTGTTAGACTAGTCATTCTAAGTAAAACAATGGACACACTTGGAAATAATAACACCGGTGTTTTGCTTGCTAGTGTCTTTCTTTAAACATCCTCCTGAAAAACATTAAACAAAAACAAAAATGGCTGTTTATTTAGGGCTCAAGTTTCAAAATTGGGTGAAATCTGGGTAAAAACCATACTAATGTATTTCTCTCATTAAGATTCAGAAAAAGTTTAAGTTTGACCTATCTCCAATAATGAGATTTCATGAGTTGTAACATTGTTTTATAAGTTTTATAAGTTTTGGTAGAAATTTGTCAATTTCTATAATTATTGTGAAAAACAACTGAAACACTTGCAAGGAAAGAAAGAAGGAAAGAAAGAAAGAAGGAAAGAAAGAACGAAGGAAAGAAAGAAAGAAAGAAAGAAAGATAGAAAGAAAGAAAGAAAGAAAGAAAGAAAGAAAGAAAGAAAGAAAGAAAGAAAGAAAGAAAGAAAGAAAGAAAGAAAGAAAGAAAGAAAGACAGAAAAGAAAGAAAGAAAGAAAGAAAGAAAGAAAGAAAAAAAGAAAGAAAGAAAGAAAGAAAGAAAGAAAGAAAGAAAGAAAGAAAGAAAGAAGGAAGGAAAGAAAGAAAGAAAGAAAGAAAGAAAGAAAGAAAGAAAGAAAGAAAGAAAGAAAGAAAGAAAGAAAGAAAGAAAGAAAGAAAGAAAGAAAGAAAGAAAGAAAAGAGAGAGAAAGAAAGAAAGAAAAGAAGAGAGAAAGAGAGAAAGAGAGAAAGAGAGAAAGAAAGAAAGAAAGAATTGTAAAATTTGTAAATTTACTTGGTAGCCAGGCTTAAACGATAAACATACTACACACAGGTTAACAGGGAAAGTTATTATTTTCAGATTTTTGTAATATTTTAAGCATGAAGAAAAATATAAAAACGTATTGATCATTATGCAATTCTACAGAGAGAACAAGAAATTTTAATTTCGAATTACTCGCCTTGGTAAACAATAATTCAAATAAAATTGAAATTAAAATAAGATAAATATGTATATTTATTTAAAATAAGATAATTATGTATATTTATTTAAAATAAGATAACTATGTATATTTATTTAAAATAAGATAATTATGTATATTTATGCTGTATTTGGATACGTTTTCCTCTATCATCGTAACCATTCACCTGTTAGACTAGTCATTCTAAGTAAATCAATGGACACACTTGGAAATAATAACACCAGTGTTTTGCTTGCTAGTGTCTTTCTTTAAGCATCCTCCTGAACAACATAAAACAAAAACAAAAATGGCTGTTTATTCAGGGCTCAGATTTCAAAATTGGGTGAAATGTGGGTAAAAACCATACTAATGTATTTCTCTCATTAAGATTCAGAAAAAGTTTAAGTTTGACCTATCTCCAATAATGAGATTTCATGAGTTGTAACATTGTTTTATAAGTGACATCGGTAGTGGAAGTTTTGGTAGAAATTTGTCAATTTTTATAATTATTGTGAAAAACAACTGAAACACTTGCAAGGAAAGAAAGAAAGAAAGAAAGAAAGAAAGAAAGAAAGAAAGAAAGAAAGAAAGAAAGAAAGAAAGAAAGAAAGAAAGAAAGAAAGAAAGAAAGAAAGAAAGAAAGAAAGAAAGAAAGAAAGAAAGAAAGAAAAAAAAGAACAAAAAAAGAAAGAAAGAAGAAAAAAAGAAAGAAAGAAAGAAAGATAGAAAGAAAGAAAGAAAGAAAGAAAGAAGGACAGAAAGAAAGAGAGAAAAGAAAGAAAGAAAGAAAGAAAGAAAGAAAGAAAGAAAGAAAGAAAGAAAGAAAGAAAGAAAGAAAGAAAGAAAGAAAGAAAGAAAGAAAAATAAGATAAATTCAAATATCTGGTCATATAAGTATTGTAAAATGTGTAAATTTACTTGGTAGCCAGGCTTAAACGATAAGCATAATACTACACACAGGTTAACAGGGAAAGTTATTATTTTCAGATTACTCGCCTTTCACTCAAAGCACCATATTTAGATTTTTGTAATATTTTAAGCATAAAGAAAAATATAAAAACGTATTGATCATTGTGCAATTCTACAAAGAGAACAAGAAATTTTAATTTCGAATTACTCGCCTCAAAGAATCATATCACGTTTGTACAGCCTCGCAAATTTATTCGAAATTTTCAAAAGGGAACCAGTTTAATTTTGAGCATTATTTTACTTTTTACTTACTTTATATCATTAGAGTCAACATAAAGCTTTTTTCTCTGCGTAGGCTTTTTTTCATTCTCATGATCAAACAAACAATAATAAAATGAACACCTAAATAGGGAAGGCAATATTTTTAAAGAAAAAATCTCTGCATGGTTTTATACAGGGTGGTTCAATAAACATGCATTGGAATGGACATAATGACAAATTCAGAATATGGAGACCTTCCATGGATAGACTACAGGATCATGCAAAACTCGTGAGTCCGACACCCGCAAGACCCTCACTGATAGACATTATAAAAGATAGTACTGGAATTGAGGCAACGGAATTCAGAACAGCTATACAAGGCGGACAGAAATTAGTAGGAAACCATGTAGTTATAGGACATCACAATGAAGGCCTATGCATGAATTTAGCAAGCAAGTAGCACCAAGGAACATTACATTGCCATAATCGATCTGAGAGAGAACCACGGGCGCACAAGATGGCAGACACTATAATCCACGAACCTGCGTATCCCATAAATGTAGAGGAGTCAGACACAGTCAAACCCAGACCACAAACATCCCCACATGAACAGACCATACACGTCTCTAGCACGAAGTCAAAGAGGAGGCACATCGCGCCCAAAATGAGAATACTCGAGGATAAAGAGCTTCGTTCCGTCGTCACTGAGGATAAGCATTTCGGAGTAGCTATACTATAGGGAGGTGAAAACAGACGCGGATTCAGGCAGGGGCACGTCCGTTACCGGGCCAACACCCATTATCCGGCACATGACTGTTTCGCGAAACAAAAAAAAAGGATGTTCAAATGGGCGACTTTATCTCCCCTATTTGCACAATTTTCCATCTCCGAGGGGGCATCAATTCTTCATCATCCTTTCTGTTTCTCTAGGATTACTGTTTCTCAAAATGAACTGATTTCCAATATGATGTACGCAAAACAGTGGGAGGTTAGCGAAACAAAATGACTTATGGCCTTACCGGGGGAGTGGGTGACTAAACTTCGAAGGGAAGGGTTATTGAAGGCCATTGCTATTTGGTATATTTGCTCTTACAATTATATTCTAGGTTAAAAGGTTTTTCAGATCCCCTTAGTAAAAGAAATACCTTGGGCATGCAGAAACATCTTGCTTTGACTGCTTTAACATTTATTGTGTGTGCACAGAAACAAAAGGGCATTCCTGACTGTGCACTGGACTGCTTAAAACCTAAGCAACCAAGGAAGACGAACTTGTCAGGTGAGTTATCTTTCTCTTTTTGAATTAAAAATACACTTATCTTCAAGACAAATGTCTTGGGTACACCCGTTAGTGTCTGGGTAGGGGTGGGCGTGGACCCCTCACAAGGACGGCCATGATCTAGAAACGTCCTAATTAAACTGTTTTTGACATTTATGTATAAAGAGACAGAAAGGGATTCCTGACTTCAGAAAGGACTTTTGCATAAATGAAGTGCAATAGAGAGCTTATGTTATGGGTACACCAGTTAGTGCGGTTATATGGGCGGTGTGTTGACCCCTATCATAGCGACGGCCCTGAATTAAAAACTTCATGCTTTAACTGTTTTTAGCATTTATCTTGTATGTGTATAGGCAGAAAGCGATTACTGACTTCAGACACGAGTGCTTAAGGGTTGACGAGGTATTTTTGGTCGAAGCAATCTAAAAATCGATTTTTATTATCTAGATCAATATATTAGTGAAAATTAACACATTGATGTTTTGCAAAAGTTCAGTCTACAAATCGTATACTTTGCAAACTTGCTTAATTTATTGTTGTTAATGAGTTATGTACGTTTTACAAAAGTGTTGTTGTTTCATCTCTCTTCACAACGTAACTCAAGAACCGCAGCACCTATAAAAGTATATCTGTGATATTTTAATTCTCCTACAAGCTCGCCATGAATTGAGCAATGCAGTTTTTGCCAAAGCTCACAACCATTCGTAAGATACTGTGAACTACCAAATCACAACAGTTTAAAATAATTAATAACCTTAAACCCTAAGCAAGCAAGACGAATTTGTCAGATGTAAGTAATCTGTTTCTTTTTGAATTAAAGATTCTAATAAGCGACTAGAAAAAAAAAAATAAATCTTATCTTCAATACTGGTTCTTTTGTATATATACATGTAGTGCAATAGAGGGCACATGCCATGGGTACACCCGATAGTGTCTGGGTAGGGGTTGAGCGTGGACCTCTATCTCACAGCGACGCCCCTGATTTAGAAACGTCCTAATTTTACTTTTTTGACCTTTATATGTATACAGAGACACAAAACCTAAAGCAAGGACGACGAACTTGTCATGTGAGTTATCTTTAATGATTTGTTCTTTTTGAATTCAAGAAAATCTAATAAGATGACACAAAATAGCTGGTACTTACCACAAGCGCCCTCTACCGCCTTAGCTGTCTTACAGTATGCCCGTGCAACTTTCAAACTGGCTCTTAAAACGGGTGGATGACTTCCCTTACGCTGATGGATAAGGTTTCTCCCCAAATTCAGTGACAAATTAACCATTCCCGACGAAGAGAATAGCAAGTCATTCCTTTACATTCCAGGACAACTTCTATGTGCTAAATGTTGTGTTTTGGCCCAGGAAGGTTAAATAGTAACAGCGTATCAACAAAGCATATGGCCCAGATGACATCCCGGTACTGGTGCTTAGAAAAGCAATTTTCTGAGTCATAATGATCTTGTTGAGCTGCCATACTTTGGATTCTCTTCCCTACGAAAAATAGAGGGGACCCTTGACCTAAGTCATAATGATAGCAAGTCATTCCTATTTACATTCCAGGACAACTTATATCTGATAAATGTTGTGTTTTGGCCCAGGAAGGTTAAAAAGTAACAGCGTACCCGGACTAGAAAAGCAATTTTGAGAAAAGGATTCATACCTGTACAGTGGAAATCTATTTCCTTACTTCAAAAAAGGGGGAAGCTGCTGGACTGTTTAATAGTACTAGTACGTAAAGTCTTTTATTAAAAGTTGTCCTTGATGGAAAAAAGTCAGGAGTGAAGGGTATCAAGGCTGGAGTACCTCAGGGTTTTAAATTAGGACCCTTGCTATTTATCATATTCATCGATGAAATTTCAGCAAACCTGACCAACCAATCCATCCTGTATGACACCACCCATAATTCATTAAATCCATTGACAAGCTCAGCTGCCGTTGAACTCAATCAAGAACTGTATAGAAGAGACTGAGGCATGGGCTGTAACATGGAATGTCCAGTTTGGAGCAGCAAAATGTAACACAACTACAATATCCAACCGCAGGGATGCTGAGGGAAGCCATCCCAATATCAGTTTTAGTATAGATCTAATATAGATCTCTTGTGCCTCACTCTCTTATTAAAAGTTAAAAACGTTCATAAGAAAATGAAACAATATTTGGTTCAATCGTACCATTGTATTTAACTGACACCATGCACGAAATAATACTATGCTTTTGGACTGAGTTACAATTATTTTACTATTTTGAGCCTAACTGGGAAACTTATATTAACCAAATCCAAATATGTTTTCATTGACAGCTGTCGGCAGTGTTTTTACGATCACGGAACGCCATCAGCGTCTCTTACTTGAAGTCTCCATGTACAGGTTTTCGACATTTTTGTATGTAGTGTACTGAAAACAATAACGGTAATAACAATAAGTGTAATGATATTGTAGGTAGTCAATACTTAAGTAAACACACTGATTACTGTCGTACTGAAAACAAATGTGCCAAATCTGTGACGAATTGTTACCAAATGATGATGCACCTACGCCTTTGGCTAAATTTGCTAGGGACGTTGTCTACTAAATCATCAAAAATAATGTTTCAAACTCGAGAATTTCTTGTACTTGTTTTGATAATTAGGTTTATAAGTGTCAACTGTGCAGACTCCTTTGACGATAAAACCCCCACTTACACGGAAACCTACACCCCCATCGAGACAGAATTGGTTACACAAACCAATTTGGTTCCTGTCACTACATCAGATTTTTCAGCATTTTCCGAAACGTTCCACAATTCAACTAACGTATGTGACATCGATACATTATCGGTACTTCCTAACCATCCAATCAGATTGAGAGCATTTACTGGCCCTAGAAAATGTAGTGTACTAGTCACCTCCATACACGGTACAGCTCTTTCTGTTAAATTGTTACATTCCAGTCTCAAAACTGTGTACTCTTATTTCTATATAGACATCACACAATTGCCAGAACATCAAATTCAAGATTGCACAAGTCGATATGTGTTGGTATCAGGGGTCTATGTCCCTTGTATGACAGTAATTGGTGGAAAAGATTTCAATTTTTACTTTCAGAACACTGAGATATTACTTGAGATACAGAGCGAAGATATAGAAATAACATCATGCATGATAAATTTATCTGACAATGTTGCTAAATGTGGTTTAACATTTTATGCAAATCTAGTCAGGCAAGAAGATGAAAACGTGGAATATGAAATAGCTTCAACGATTTCGATTGATGGTATTTTATCACTAACTAAGCATATTATTTCCTTTCATGTCATGAAACACATAATTTATGGTGAATACAAGTGCCTTCTGACTTGCGCATGTACTTTGGGTTATAGAGAATGGTTGTATTCGTGCAATGCAGACATAGCAGACAGCGCAGCTAACAGTAAACATTTGATAGTGTATGAAGGATTTATTTGGCATTACGATTCCGAACCGAAACCAATTATTGAAGGCTTATCATTTACAGATACCGGGTTGAAAAACATTCAGCCGAACGCGTTTGAAGATCGTAACAGTCTGAAATATTTAATCATAGACCACAACATTATTTCGGTACTTCCTATATCTGTTTTTCAGAACCTTACGCAACTAGAAGTACTTACTTTAGGTTACAATTTTTTTGACTAATTTGACATCGGATATATTTGATTCATTGATTAATTTGAGTTATCTTGACCTCAGCCAAAATATGATTACAAGACTACATATGGACCTGTTTGAAATATTCCTTGAACAAGATAAAATTACAATGAACTTTCTTGATATAAGTAATAATGACCTGACAACCTTGCCACACGGAATACTAACCTCTCTAGTAGAAATATCGGGAATCCTTGACCTTAGTCATAATGACATGACCACATGGCCAGATGGAATATTTAGCTCTCTTGTAGAAATTTTTGGGATCCTGGACATGAGTTATAATAATTTCTTCACTCTGCCAACATTCTCTTCACTAGAAAGAATATCGGGAACCCTTGACCTGAGTCATAATGATCTTGTCGAGCTGCCATACTCTGGATTATTATTGCTACGAGAAATAGGGGGAACCCTTGACTTAAGTCATAATGATCTAATGGAGTTGCCACGTGTATTCTTTTTACTAAGTGAATTACAGGGAACCTTTGACCTGAGTCATAATTATCTAATTAACATGCCAATCTATGTAATCTCTTCACTACTGACAAGACACGGAACCTTTGACCTGAGTCATAATAACATGACTATATGGCCAGATGAAATGTTTAGTTCGTTACGAGATTTACGGGGAACCCTTAATCTGAGTTATAATAACTTCATTGCATTACCAGATGGAATATTCATAACAATAGAGAAAATTCTAGGAACCCTTGACCTTAGTCATAATGACTTTACCACCTTGCCAGATGGAATATTCGCCTCAGTTGAGTATATAACGGGAACCCTTGATCTGAGTTATAATAACTTGACCACATTGCCAGATGGAATATTCACCTCAGTTACGCATATAAATGGAATACTAGACCTAAGTCATAATGAACTGGTAACACTACCTGATGCTATATTTACCTTGCTTAGGAGTATGAATGGAACCATTGACCTGATTTATAATAACCTGACCGCATTACCGAATGGAATATTCCCCTCATTAAGGATGATAGAAGGAACCCTTGACCTGAGTCATAATGATCTTGTTGAGCTGCCATACTTTGGATTCTCTTCCCTACGAGAAATAGAGGGGACCCTTGACCTAAGTCATAATGATCTAATCGAGTTGTCAAATATATTCTCTTTACTACGTGAAATACAAGGAACTTTTGACCTGAGTCATAATTATCTAATTGACCTGCCAACCCATGCATTCTCTTCCCTACTGGAAATACGCGGAACCCTTGACCTGAGTCATAATTCATTGCTAACATTGTCAGAAGGAATAGTTTGGCTAGAGATAATATTGGGAAAGCTTGACCTGAGTCATAATGATCTAGTAGAGTTACCATACTATGCGTTTTATTCACTATTACGAGAAATGCGGGGAACCTTGGATCTAAGTCATAGTAACCTGACGACATTGCCAAATGAAATATTCATGCAAGTAAAGCAAATTAATGGAACCCTCGATCTGAGTTTCAATAAGTTGGCTACGTTGCCAGATGCTATATTCACTTCATTACAGTATATAGACGGAACCCTTGACTTGAGTCATAATATTATGACTATATGGCCAGATGAAATGTTTAGTTCGTTACGAGATTTACGGGGAACCCTTGATCTGAGTTATAATAACTTTATTGCATTACCAGATGGAATATTCAAAACAATAGAGGAATTGCTAGGAACCCTTAACCTTAGTCACAATGGCTTTACGACCTTGCCAGATGAAATACTCGCCTCAGTAGAGTATATAACGGGAACCCTTGATCTGAGTTATAATAACTTGTTCACATTGCCAGATAGAATATTCAGCACAGTTTCGCATGTAAATGGAATACTTGACCTAAGTCATAATGAAATGATAACATTACCTGATGCTATGTTTACCTTGCTGTGGAGTATGACGGGAACCATTGACCTAAATCATAATAGCCTGATCACATTACCGAATAGAATATTCCCCAAACTAATACTAAGGATGATAGAAGAAACCCTTGACCTGAGTTATAACGACCTGATCACATTACCGAATGGAATATTGATTATATTCGCAAATCTAAGGATGATAGAAGGAACCCTTGACCTGAGTCATAACAATCTTGTCGATCTGCCATACCCTGGATTCTCTTTCCTACGAGAAATATGGGGAACCCTTGACTTAAGTCATAATGATGTAATCGAGTTGCCACATATATTCCCGTCACTACGTGATATATCGGGAACACTTGACCTGAGTCATAATTATCTAATTGACCTGCCAACCCATGCATTCTCTTCCCTACTGGAAATACACGGAACCCTTGACCTGAGTCATAATTCATTGCTTACATTGAAAGGAGGAAATGTTTGGTTAAAGATGATATGGGGAACACTTGACCTGAGTCATAATGATCTAGTAGAGTTTCCATATCATTTGTTTTATTCACTAAAAGAAATGCAGGGAACCTTGGATCTAAGTCATAATTACATGACGACATTGTCAAATGATATATTCAAGCAAGTTAAGCAAAGGAACGGAACCCTTGATCTGAGTTTCAATAAGTTGGTTACGTTGCCAGATGATATATTCACTTCATTACAGGATATAGAGGGATCTCTTGACCTGAGTCATAATAACATGACTATATGCCCAGATGAAATGTTTAGTTCGTTACAAGATTTACGTGGAACCATTGACCTGAGTTATAATAACATTATCGCATTGCCAGATGGAATATTTATCAAAGTTACGCATATAAATGGAATACTAGACCTAAGTCATAATGAATTGGTAACACTACCTGATGCTATATTTACCTTACTTAGGAGTATGAATGGGACTATTGACCTGAATCATAATAACCTGACCGCATTACCGAATGGAATATTCCCCTCATTAAGGGTGATAGAAGGAACCCTTGACCTGAGTTATAACGACCTGATCACAATACCATATGGGATATTTGCCTCGGTAGAGACATTACATTTGAGCTTGGACCTGTGTCGTAACGATCAGCTCAAATCACCAGGTGGAGTATTCACCACCGTAAGCAAATTATGGGAAGCCCTTGACATTAGTTTTGATAACTTGACGACATTCCCCGGTGGAATATTCGCTTCGCTACTGTTTATATCCATCACATTCGACATGAGTCATAAGAACCTGAATTCATTACCACCAGGGGTATTTAGTGCACTAGAGGAGGTATATGGCGCCATTAATCTTAGTCATAATAACTTTGTCATATTGCCAGATGGCATATTCGCACGTGTTAGGGATATAACATGTATAAGGTCTGAGGAGATAGACCAAGGAGTCATTGACTTGAGTCATAATGACATAAAAACATGGCCAGATGGAATGTTTACTTCTCTTGTAGAAATATTGGGGACTCTTTGCCTGAGTTATAATAATTTCAACACACTGCCAAATACAACATTCTCTTCACTAGAGATAGTATCGGGAACCCTTGACCTGAGTCATAATGATCTTATCGAGCTGCCATACTATGGATTTTATTCCCTACGAGAAATAGGGGGAACCCTTGACTTGAGTCATAATGATCTAATCGAGTTGCCACATAAATTCTCTTCACTACGTGAATTGCAAGGAACCTTTGACCTGAGCCATAATGATCTAATTGACATACCAACCTATGTATTCTCTTCACTACTGGAAATACGCGGAACCCTTGACCTGAGTCATAATTCATTGCAAACATTGTCAGGTGGTATAATTTGGTTAGAGATAATATGGGGAACACTTGACCTGAGTCATAATGATCTAGTTGAGTTACCATACTATGTATTTTATTCACTAAGAGAAATCCGGGGATTACTGGATCTAAGTCATAATTACATGATCACATTAACAAATGGAATATTCAAACGACTAGAGCAAATAAGGCATGGGACCATGGATCTGAGTTTCAATAACTTGGTCACGTTACCAGATGACACATTTACTTCATTACAGGATATAGAGGGAACCCTTGACCTAAGTCATAATAATTTGAGTACAATACCGTATGGAATATTCCCTGCTATACTTATTCTAAAAGGGACCCTTGACCTAAGTCATAATATCCTGACCCCAATGTCTTATGGAATGATCGACTCAGTACAGGAAATTGAGATACACCTAGACCTGAGTCATAACAACATGACCATATTCCCAGATGGCATGTTTAATTCTTTACGATATTTACGTGGAACCCTTGACTTGAGTTATAATAACTTTATCGCATTGCCAGATGAAATATTCAAATCACTAGAGGAAATTCTAACCCTTGACCTAAGTCATAATACATTTATCAGCTTGCCAGATGGAATGTTCGCCTCACTTTGGTATATACCGGGAACCCTTGATCTGAGTTATAATAACTTGATCACATTGCCGGATGGAATATTCACCTCAGTTACGCTTTTAGAAGGAAAAATTGACTTAAGTTATAATGAACTGGTAACCTTGCCTGATGGTTTATTTACCTTACTATATTTTTTATACGGAACCATCGACCTGAATCATAATAACTTGACCGCACTGCCAAATGGAATATTCCCTCACTAGTATGGATATATGGAACCCTTGACCTGAGTTATAATCACCTGATCAAAATACCATATGGGATATTTGCCTCGGTATGTGAAATGCATTTGAACCTAGACCTAAGTCATAACGACCAGTTCAAATCATCAGGTGGATTATTCACATCAGTGACCAAATTATGGGAAGCCCTGGACATTAGTTTTGATACCTTGACTACATTGCCCGATGGAATATTCGTTTTTCAACGGCAAATATGCAACACATTCAACATGAGTCATAAGAACCTGAAGTCATTACCGCGAGGAATGTTTACAGAACTAGAGGAGATGCTAGGAATTATAATGAACATTGACCTAAGTTATAATGACATAGTAAAATTACCGGATGGCATATTTGCTTCACTTAGGAATATATATACTTCTTATGCAACCCTTGACCTGAGTCATAATGACTTGGCCACATTGCCGGACGAAATATTCGCCTCAGTTCATGTATTAAGTCTATACCTAGATCTGAGTCACAATGACTTAATAACATTGCCGGATAGAATATTCGCCTCTGTAATAAAAGTATGGGCAACGCTTAACCTAAATCATAATGCCTTGATCGCATTACCGGATGGAATGTTTCCCTCACTTAAGTCCTACAACGAGGGAAACCTGAACCTTAGTCATAATGACTTAACCACATTGCCACGTGGAATATTCGGTGCACTGACTCACTTTTATGCACTCCTTGACCTTAGCTATAATTCCTTGGTAACATTTCAAGTTGACTTTTTAAACACTTCAGTTATACTACTAAAACTCCTTGACCTGAGTCATAATAACTTGACCACCTTGTCAGGTGATATTTTTGCAGGAGTTCTAATATGTAATATATGGTCAATGAAGTTACGTAGTAACCATTTGAAGATAAATTCAACCTATTTCAGTTATCCTTCGCAGTTATTGGAACTTGACTTGAGCAGAAATTTCATAGGTCAATTTCCACAGGATTTTTTTCAGTTTACTTCAGATTTGCTAAGTTTACATGTATCTGAAAATAATTTGCAGAGTATTCCTTATGGTATATTTGAAAATCTTGGCGTATTAAGTTATTTGAACATAAGCAGAAACTTACTGATAAGTCTACCTTCATTTCAAACGCTAGAAAAATTGCAAGTATTAGATATTAGTCAGAACAGACTTCAAAACTTAACATCAAATATGTTTTATGGACTGAGGAATTTGCAATCACTGTTTCTTTCCAATAACCACATTTTAGAACTTCCGAGTAATATTTTTCTTCACTTACATGACCTTCAAATTATAAACATTTCTGACAATAGTATCCAAAGAATCAAAGATAAAGTTTTCTATGCGAAAGTTGGTACCATTGACCTCAGACGAAATGGCATATACGAAGTAACGCACAAGTCTTTCAACAATTTAGGAAGTTCAACTGTTTTGGTAGACAACTATTCCACCTGTTGTTTTATTAATAATGCACAATGTATATCACAGGAACCCCGCTCAGAATATCTAACTTGCAATAGAATGCTACCGTATTATTCTATCAGGATTTCAATGTGGATTATTGGACTACTTGCATTCGTATCAAATGGAACTGCTTATTACTTGCGGTCACATAAAAAACTAACAAACAAAGTCCAAACCCTATTCATATCACACCTGACAATTTCAGACCTCCTGATGGGCATCAACTTGCTCATTTTAGTTATTGCTGATTTGTACTATAAGGAATCCTTTCCATCATATGCTCATGTCTGGCGTCAAGGGTTTATATGCAAACTGGCTGGGTTTTTGTCAATCCTGTCTAGTGAGGGTTCTGTATTTTTTATTACTTTGATAAGTATTGATCGGTACCTAGCAATAAAGAACCCATTTGGTGGTCACAGAGTAACAACAAAACTAGCTCGAATATATACTGCACTCGTTTGGATGTTAGCCATATTGTTTAGTGTAATTTCCATCGCGTTTTCTAGTGACGACGGTGAAATATTTGGTAGTTCTGAAGTATGCATTGGTATCCCAATAATTCGGCGACACCTGACCGAGGTGAAAAATGCCAGCATACAACGTAATTGGACGGAGACTGAGCACAACTTAATGGGTCTACATAAAAATTATGATCTTTACGAGCTTCAAAAGAAATCTATTCAAGTAAATGTTACTTATACCTTTGCTGAAATTACAGGCAGCCGCATGTCCCCAATTTTTTCCATTGCGATATTTATCGGGGTTAACCTTTTATGTTTTATTGTAGTAGCGGTTTGTTATGTAAAAATATTTCGAAGCTCAATAAATTCATCAAAACAGGCAGGAAGAACATTAAGCATAAGAGATGAACTTCGCATGGCGAGAAAAATGTTTCTGGTTGTTTTTACAGATTTTTGTTGCTGGGTGCCTTTGCTTATAGTGTGTATCCTTGCACAGGGTAAAGTTATTGAGATATCCCCAGAAGTGTATGCATGGATAATAGGCTTCATACTACCAATAAATTCATCTATAAATCCATTTTTGTACGTGATTATCGATGAGATAGCAGATTATAGGAAGAAGAAAGAGAAAGCTAGAATTGCAAGAGAACAAATGGAGTTAGAATTTGAGCAACGCCGCGCTAAGCTAAGGGACTAGTCAGTAATATTCAAGATTCCATGATAAGAATAACTCGTTATTATTAAAACTGATGGATTGAAATCGATAACAGCTAAAGTTAATTTACAGCTTTGAACAAAGGTTTGGAATATTTGTTCACGAAGTGCCAAGACTATTTTAAAAGAGGTTTGCATAAAAAGCATAGGTTTAGTTATTAATTGGGGTGTGCTGGGAGACAATGCCAAATAATATTTGGTAGAAAATGTGTTTTACATTTTACTCATGCTGAGTTTACAGTAATGGTTTTCATAACGTAGTGAATTTATCTAAAATGGCAAATATAAGGAGGTTGAATTCGAGGTTTTTAGGAACAGAACTTCGGAATTTGTGCAAGTTTGCGCTTGTAAATCAAATTTATTTATTTGTTTGTATAAGACCATCATGGAGCATGTTTTTAGTTTCTGATCCTGGTGTAGACCAAATAACTAACCACCCCGGCTTTGATCTTTGTGCGTATAGCTCAATGACGCAGATAGATCAAACTATACTGTTTCTGAATGCTTCAAACTATACTGTTTCTGAATGCTTGAGATGAGATGAATACCTTAGCTATGCTGACCTTTGATTAACCCCTACGCGCATACCCATCACCAAATTAATAGCAAAGAAGTAGATTACGATAGCTGATGATCCTGGCTATCAGAAAAAAAACCAGGGTGGATAAACATTCCTAAGGACGGAAGGTTTTGATTATTAACCCATGTACTATAATGACCGCAAGGATGTTCAATTTTATTTGAGATATCAGAGAAAGTAAATGATGCCGAAATAACCAAGTTATGGAGTTAAAGCCGATAGAAGGTTCCCCGGTGAAGGTACATATTCAAATATTGTTAACCCTATTGGTGTATACATATCATGCGTGTCATGAGTGCATATGACCAAAAATTAATTCAATAATGGTGATCGTGGTGATTGCCGCTGACAATGGGTTAGTCTCGGTCCCAGCCGATTTGTGCTCCTTCGTCACTAAACAAACCGTCTGGCGACAACCTCATAAAACGTCATTCCTGATTGGCTGAATTAACTCCGTAAAATACTGTGTTGCCAAATAAGGTAAGTGATGGACAGCCATGCGGTGATATAAATCCCCGTATTGATCTACACAATGTATGTGAGTACGCGTTGCGAGTCGCTGACATGAAAGGCGATATCAGATGATTGGCGCCTCAGTGGCTGCAAGCTAGCGTACATTTTGCGTTTGCGGTATCTACAAAGTAAGATGTTTGTGTCACTTACACAAGTCACGCCCTAATTCATCAGCCATAGCCAATTGAAAACCTTTTTATTTGGAAATTCATTAAACCAATCAGCGATCGTCATTTCGGGGTTGTCGCCAGACGGTTTGTTTAGTGACGGAGGAACACAAACCGGCTGGGACCGAGAAAAGCAATGGGTTTGCTCCGAGGGTGGTCAGATTGAATTGGGTATCGTCAGAGTTCTATCTGCAGGTTTAATGTATAACATATAACTCTATGATAGTTGGATAGAGTATACACTTGTCTAGATTGTTAATAATTATATTGTTTTGTCTGTATTATGTATATTAGAGATAGTAGCAAAAGAAAAACAAAATTCAGCTCATTAACGAAACTTATTACGATTGGTAAGTCACACATTAGTAACTATTATGTTAGTTTGATTTAAAAGTAAATGTATGAGAAAATTGATGTAAACGAATAACAGTAGAAATAGCTTGCAATGCACGTATCATTATACTGCACAAGATCAGGATCTGGTACCCATCATGCCTATTATACTGTATCCCCATTCATGTTGATAAGAATAGCAAGTCCTGAGTTCGTGCAGGTGGTTGGTAATAATAATAATATACATGTAATCAATTTATATTATATCTAACTATAATAATATTATAATAATTGTGATGAGAGATGGCAGAAATATAATAAACTGCATGAAACGCAAAAAGTATGCGATATTGTAATCGTGTGTTTTTTTCCCTCAGAATATGCTTCATACCATGAGTCTGTAGTGTCTGGTTCAAATCCTGGTTAAGAATAAATCATTCTTTGTCCAGAGTAAGGAAAAGTATAAAATGTGCAATGATTGCAAAACATGCCACGAACAGTTCAAGATAGTTTGAACAAAAGTAAATAGTCAGTGTCAGATTGATCTTTTTCACAGGCGGCGTAGGAAGCGCAGCACGTGACGTACGAGGCTGGCGAAGATACAGGGCTGACAGCCCCATTCAAAATACACGGTTAGCAATTACAAATGGAAAATTAACATACTAATAGTGGGGTACTTTGTCGTACCCCGACGGTTTTAGAGTAAGATGATTTTGCTTTGACACCACATAACAAATTTAGAATTGTTTGTGACGATTTCATGATTATGTGTTAATCCAATGGCGACCTCAAAATTGGCGATATCGCTTCCATCACCGCCTGCTTTTTCAGGGCTCTGGCTAACCAGTTAGGGTCCCCTAGCTCTCCGGATCTACGTATTACAGCCCCACCAGTTTCAAACAGGCTGCAATCAAAACGATACCTGCCCCACTTGTAACATTATTTCTATAGTGCTGTATCAATTTTGTAGGTGAAGTGTTATCTAGGTGACAAATTCGAGTTTGGTGAGTTATCTAACAACGAATCGGGGGCAGATTGATTCCAAAGGGCCGTTAAGACCGAAGGGTCGTTACTTTGAAGGCTCCCCAGCAAACACAAAACGTTTTCGACATCATTCGCAAAAGGTTATAAAAGGTTGTCAGAAAACGTTTAAATGTCGGGTTATATAAAGGGTATAAAACGTTTTCATAACCTTAAAAAACATTTTTTGATAATTTACTGCTCAGCAAAAAAAAAAGTTTTACAGAAAACGTTTAAATGTTGGGTTATATAAATGGTATAAAAACGTTTTAATAACATTCCAAAAACATTCTTGAAAACTTGATACAAAACTTTCTAAACAGAATTTTATTTTGGGGTTCAAAAAATATTTTGTGAAAAATGTTTGCGAAAATATTTTCAATAACGTTTTAAAAACCTTTATATAACTCGACATTTAAATGTTATTAAAAGGTTTTGAAAAAAAAAAAACATTTTAAGAACATTTCTGTGTTTGCTGGGTTCAAATATTTTAAAATAATGTTATTTAAGTATTGACACAATATTTGACAAAAATGTTTGCAAAAATATTTTATAATAACATTTTTGAAAACATTTCAAAATATTGTTGTAGTGTGTTTTCATACAAAACGTTTTAAAACGTTATCATGACCTTTATATAACCCGACATTTTAATGTTATTAAAACGTTTTTACCTAAACGTTTTTAAAACGTTTTTGTGTTTGCTGGGTCGTTATTTCGCAGTGTAAGTAATGGCCCTCAGGAATAACGGGCCTCGTTTGAAGGAATTCCATTACTTACATTATGTGCGGCAATAGATGTTATTGGTCTGTTTATATTGGTGACCAGTACCGTTTAATGTTTACTTATACGCTAATGAACGACAAGTGTTTATTGCCACACATTATGTACGTAATGAAAATCCTTCGAAATCAATGGACATTGCAGTATAATCTTTCCGTATGCCGCCACTAGAAACAAACGAATACCGCGATAAGGCTATTTTCCTGGAAGTGGAGTAGGTTATATGATTACGCTTCATTTATGAAGTCTCTTGCACTGGAGTAAAAGATTGACAAAGATGTCCAGTAAAATATTGTCCAGTTTCATATTTTCTCAATTTCTGCTCAAGAAAATGTTAATCCTTTGTTTGAAACCAAAAAGAATGAACAAAAACTGTAATTTCCCTATATAGTCCAACGAAAAGTTTCAATCCAGAGTGGGGGCAAAAGCCCGGATGTCCAAGCGGCAGAATTCCTAGTCGCAGTGAATACTTCGTACTTTAATTACTGGTTCATACATGCACGCTATGTAACAGCGCGCGTGATTGGTCGAGAGCCGGGCATAACAAGCGGCCCCTCGGGCATAAACAACCGTTTAGTCATGAAAATATATGAATGAACCCCTAATTCACTATTTGTTTACACACCTGTTACTTACCGGCTAGTTCATAACCTGTGTGACGTTTTGCAACCGCGCTCCTGAATGAAATCGGGTCATACCACTTAATAATCAGAGACATATTTGGGCAGGTGACACGCACCCCACCTACTACACACCTACTAGTGATATTCGCTGAACCTTCAGAAAACAAAGAAACAACATTGCGAGTCACTGTGTGTGTTAAATTTGAATTTTTCAAAACTAAATCGTCGGGTGAGTAAAAAAGGAGGTCAGATGTACCATATTGTAGAGATTGTGTTTTTGGTGGATTAAGAAAATATCGACAACCGCGCATATTTTAAATAATTTTTAAAGCTTTTTAAAACTTAAAAGTTTTAAAGCAATTAATTAGTTTTGAATTAACTGGTAATAAAGTAAAGAAAATGTTAAAAATATTAAATAAGTAAGACAATTGAAACACAAAATCACTTATCATGCAAAATGACCAAAATGTATTATACGATATTTCTTTTACTAACACGACAAAACATAATTGTCAGGTAAATACAAAGAGAACGGAATACACATATAGCGTTTAATTGCCCTTCCCGACCGGAGGGGCGTATTGCCAGCTTTTCTGTTTCCGATTGAAGTGAGAAGAGGGTCCAATAAGAGCTGATTTCACATGAACTTTTATTATATCCATCCTATAATTTCGAGACGCTAGTCTGACCCCTATCCACTCCGCTGATTACAAAAACGGAAGAAGAAAATATATTTGTGTCCATCACTTGCCCTAATCAACCCTCATTTATTCATTCATTCATTTTATTTTTCATCATCATCATCAATACATACATAACAGCATAACAGAAATAAACAATGTTGAAAATAATGATGTGATGAGGTAGATGCATTTCAAAGCCAAAGGCATGAAAGACAATGCATCACCTTTACATTAAATAATATATAAGTTTAGATATTTACACAAGAAAGAAAAAATCAGTAAAAAAAACAGAAAAAAAGACAACACGGAACCTATCTTGAATATCACTTAAGTGTTTATAAGTAACAACTTCAGTAACTTGTACAATAGAGTAAAAACAGAAATAGTGGGCGTTTTAAGGGAGAAATTTGAATTTTTTGATGGTCTTGAGGGGCGAATCTGAATATTTTACTTGAACAATGAGCAGTGGCGTAACTAGTTGGTAGTGACCGGGGCAAGAAACTAAATTGGCGCCCCTACACCCCCCTCCCCCCGACTCCCACCCCATTCTTGAAACATTGCGCGTTGAGCGCCGCGCGAAATTGTGGACAAATAAGGCCTACTAATAATTAATTTTGGTTACTATAAGTTGAATATTGGTTCTTAAAATGTTCTTTCAATTGATTTCGTGCTGAAATGTGAGTGATTAATCCTGACGCCGCCACTGGTACAAGCTAGCAATAACTGAAAAGATGTCTTTTTACATACTTTAATACTGCTTTACATGCGTAGAATGATGATTCGATGAGATTATCTTGGGCGGAGGAATTGAGATGTGTAACAGTATGTGTCTGTCTTTTGAGATTAATGACAGTGACAGTGTATTTGTACCAATTACGTTGGTTAACCTTGTTTCGTCATTTCATATGTATTTTCCGATAATATTCTTGACGAATATAATTATGTCCTTTGAAAACGAATACGATCAAAATGCATGATTAAGAGCAAAGGAGCCGAGTTTGCCTTTTCTCCGTGTACGTGACATGTATAACTGGACCTTTCACTAGTACTATGGTTCGCTTGTCCGAAAATAAAATTCCCTATAATTGAAGACCGAATTGAAAAGACTAGTTTGCGTCTGACGTCAGGGAAGAGGCGCGACGTGATTGGTTGCTGACCTGCGCAGTACAGCATTTTTGGTCTGGTTGACAGGACGTCATACGCAAACTAGTCTATTTAATTCGGTCTTCAATTATAGTCCGATACATAAATGTATGCTAATGGTTTGCGTTAGGGGCAGGGTTGAGGTTCTCTTTCAGTTAAGGATTAGGGTTAGTGTGAGGTTTAGGATTATATAGGGTTAGGGTAAGGGTTAAATTAGGGTTCGGGTCGCTAGCAAACCGTACGAGTGAATGATGGATATAGTGCCAATTATAATACCAATCCGTAGGCATCAAATCATAAACCTAATTAACCAATCGGATTTAAGCCCAAATTGCTACCACATGATCTGCAAGCGGATTTGTACATATGGATTTAGGACTATGACCAGTTGTAGTCATTTTATACCCCTGTAAATAATGGAGTAAGTCATATATGGGGAAAAGATAATGATGGGTTTGGGGATGAGGGCAAAACTACGCAGGGGCAATTTGTTTTTACTTTGAAACGCCTCAAGCCAGTGTGAAGATATTAGAATATATATAACATGTACAATAGAACATAATTGAACAATTTTTAAATCGTCCAAATATTTTACTTTGGTTTTATTTTGGTTTCAAAGGCTGAGGGAGCATAATCATTTTAATAATTCAATCCCGGGACAAACAATGCCATCTTAAGAGACAATAATCCATATAAATTAATGGAGAGTGTCTTCTAAATGAGACCACGCTATTACTTAGTATTTAATCCCAAATGCATGAAAACTGCTTAAGTTACTCACCAGGGAAATTGTTATCATGACCGAGATCAAATTGCCAATAAATAAATTGTCAGAATTTAGTGCAATTTTGAATTAATTTACACTTTCTTTCTTCCTTAACACTGTGTAATGCATATGTAAATACATGTACATCCACCACACAACGCTATAGACATTACTATGCTACACGCTCCATCCGAGAAGATTGTTGCATACACTTTCTATACCCATTTTCTTTAACTGTAGAATATTAAATTTGTTCGTGTTTTTAATTTTTGGAATTAATTTACACTTTCTTTCTTTCTTTCTTTCTTTCTTTCTTTCTTTCTTTCTTTCTTTCTTTCTTTCTTTCTTTCTTTCTTTCTTTCTTTCTTTCTTTCTTTCTTTCTTTCTTTCTTTCTTTCTTTCTTTCTTTTCTTTCTTTCTCTTTCTTTCTTTCTTTTTCTTTCTTTCTTTCTTTCTTTCTTTCTTTCTTTCTTTCTTTCTTTCTTTCTTTCTTTCTTTTTTCTTTCCTTCTTTCTTTCTTTCTTTCTTTCTTTCTTTCTTTCTCTAATTTTTAATTAAACATTTGTTTCCAATGCTATAGGCAAGTCCAGTGCCCCATTTAAAAGGTATCTAACATAGTACACTATACATGAGGTTTAGAGCGTATAAAATGTTATCCTTGGATGTGTACACAATGCTTAAATATGTCATCTATGGTTAAGATCATTTAGAAAAGAATGCTTAGGGCTTGGTATCAATGTTGCTCTCATATTCTGGCCTATTTTGTAAGAGGTTCGGAGCCTGCCGCCACAATATCAGATATCTGTTTCATAAGAGCAGACCCAGTTCAAAAGCTATGGTCATTTGAAGTGTTTATATCGTCTGGACCTAATTAAGTTGCAAGATATGTTTCAAGTATCATGTTGCGTGTGTAGCTTCTATAAGTAATATGTTTTCTTGTTGTTGTTTTTTTTTCTGAATTATATACGGAAAATATTAGTCGTAAGACAACAAAATAGCCCCTAGCAATATTTTAAGACAACAAAATAGCCCCTAGCAATATTTTACAAAATATTAGCTCAGCGTAATTGCGACAAAATGTTTTCCTTTTGAGATGTTGTGGATGTAAATTAGTTGATACCAATCTTAGCAAACCGTACACCCGGTTTCACAAACTGGATTAAGAGGCTAACATTTCAAAGCTCATTTGTATGTAAATTAGCGCAGGTTGCATTTCAGCATGCTCATCAAGCTACCGGCGATAATGCTTTTAGATTGAACAATATTTTTAACTTGTACTACATACCTTACCAATATTGTTCATTTTCTTGAAGGTGAATCACTTTAGGTATGTGAGCACGAATAGGATGCGCTCTAGAGGCAAAGTTGTCTTTCACTCAATGCAGTCAAGTCCACAACGATAAATTTTTAAGCATGTTTTGGCACAAATATTCTCTATCAAAACTGTTCAATACATTTTTGATTGCAACACTTACATTATACGAATATTTTATGAATTTGTTCAGCAGGATATGAGATAACGAAAATAAATAATAAAATAGGAATAATGAGAAAAACACTAACGTCTTGGTTTATATATATAAACAAAGCAAATACAAAATATTTTAATTCACATTATGACGCTATTTTAACACTTGTAAGTGTTAAAACACCTTTATTAACACATATTCCGTTGAAATACTAATACTAATACTAATACTAATACTAATACTAATACTAATACTAATACTAATACCTATACTTAACATTTTTAACAACAAGTAATTATTTTCACACTCACCATACACTTCAACAGAATTTCGCACAATTGGTTAAATACATTTGAACACTTGCGTTAATATTTGAACATCTGCTAATGAACATGGACTTTTTGCTCACTTCGCACTCTTTTCAACCAAAATAATCATTATGCAAACGAGTTTGTTGCAGATCTGAAATTGTCCAATGTCTCGGGCGTAATTTCTTTACCACCCATAAAATTACGCCATTGGAACCATGTATAGCATACCAACCTCCATCTCCGCAATTTCAGAAAGAAATATATGCTACTGACCGATTTTGAGTACAATCAAATTTTAGAAAAACAATATGTCATTAACTATATATTATCTAGATTAAATGATATTTAGTCAAGTACAGACAAGTTGAAGATGATGATTGATCAGGTCAGTAAGCTGCGGGCCCTTTGCTTGTTTGACGTTCACTGACACAAAAGAAGATTGTTTAACAACCCAACCAGTCTTTCAAAGCATTCCCTCTCAGAAACAAATTATTGTAACGATTACTGCATAATAGTAATTGTAGGAATTTGATCGTCGACATCATGTCATGTATCGTATCTCATTCAATGTTTTTTTCTTATCCTGGATCGAGGTATTCCGTACTATGTACCACTATACACCCAATTAACTTTTTGTCTGGTTGATCAATATTACCGTGTCATGGAAATAAGGTCAATTGGGAGGGTCGCTAGGGGAGGGCTTATTTAGTTTATCATGGTATAGCTGCCATTTACAATTCGTATGTAATATATAATCACTGATAATGTAAAACGTATTGCTTCAGTATGTTACCTACAGTGGCTTAACCCCAACCACACTAAATATAAACCTCTGCGCATGAACGCATCCCACGTGATGCCATGACGCAAATCCAATTAACCTAAGTCATAAATACCCACGGAATCGGCCAATACATGGTTTCGATTAAAGGGCATATCTATTGCAAAAACAAGTTTAACTCCATTCGAAGAGAATAATTATTACATTACAAGTTGGAACTCGTTGCAATTTTTAATCCGTATTTCTCCTGAAGAAAGAGAAATTGCGTTGGTAAAGTTTGGGCTCATACGGGTCCTTCCCCTGTTTGAAGCGAAATTAATGAAGTAAATGAAGAGGAAACTATAGTGGAGAGTGGGGTAATCCCGAACACCTTTTCATTTAGCATATTACTACACAAAAACACAACGAAAGATAGAATAAACCATACCAATATCAAGAGTGGGATTACCCGCCGTTCCCCTATGTTCACGTGAGCCTAGAGCTCTTTTCGTGTTCATTCGTGTATAAATGCACGGCCTTCAATGGTTGAAAAAAGGTTAGCTACCGGCCCATTGAAATTGCATAATAAATACAATATCGATCTTGCTCAAATTCTAAGCTCCAATTTTTTTTTTTTAGTCCAAATATTTCTCATGATGTTGATATACATATGAATTGTAATATCACAATTTACTAATATATGAAAAAAAGAAGCGACTGATGTTAAAAACCATTAAATTTGTAATACTTGATTAGAGTTTTTTTCTGAGAACAACAACAGTATACATGTTGTGTATTGAGAATGTTTACAGTCCATTCTTTCAAAGCGGGCACATCTCATTTCATGACGTCAAACTTTTTCTAGGTCAAATCTGTCTCGTTCGAAGGAACTTACCGCTTACAGTTGGTTTTTGCGGAATATCAATTTTAAACGTCTTATTTTCTCAAAAAATTTTCATTGTCCTCAATGATATGATGTTGTCCGGGCAATTATGCCCTTTAATTTGTCTTCATGGGTTAAATAAAGACGTGATGGAAGCATAGTGGGTGGAATTTAGAGACATTTGAACCCGTGAAGTGTTTGTTTTACCGTGTAACGATGCAGAAAGGATGGGATAAAGGGGAACTTACTTAAATAAGTAAATGAAATTTGATATATGTACTTTAATTATCTCTGGGCTTCATCTTGTACTTCCCTCATTGTTTTTGACAAAGGGGTTTAGAGTGATCAAGATTAAAATAACCATCTAAACTCCTCAAAAAAGTTTGAGAACTTTCCAAATCGGCTATATATCAGAAATATTCGACATATATTTCCATATTACTTCATATCAATACAAACATTGTTATTTCCTGCCAAATTTGTGACCATATGTTATACCATGGTTGAGTTATTGTCTTTGAAACACAAGGAAGTCTAAAACAAAATCTGCCAAATCTGCCATTGTCTGTGCCATTTGCATCACTAAACATGAGTAATGAATATCACAATGTTTCTTTAAAAACGGTTTCGAAGTGCTGCCAGCCTGTCTTCTGGCAGCGGTTGTTTTTTGCCGCTACTTGATTCTAAGGTATGCCAGCCTCAAACTGACCATATCTCGAGCCTTATCCAGATTTGATAATCGAACAATGGTTGATTAGAACTTTCTTGCAAATGACCACTACGAAGAAGTGACCAGTGCCTTTCAAAGAAAATTACTCAGCCGTGGAATAAATTATCGTAACAAATGAGGTGTCATTGTTGACAGGAAAGAACAATGTTTTCACTGATATAAAACAATATGGAGTTTAGTTAGAGATAATGTTTGAATTATCGACTGGAGCCGGGCGTATAGGCATCTTTCACCATGGTTGTTTGTTCGATTCCCAAAGGTTGGTACCAGCATTGTAATAGTGCGCCACCAGAAAGTCACAACAGCCCAGTCAAATTCTGAAAGGACTCGATGTTTTTCAACAGAATCCATTTCACATGCATCCATCTTCCAAAAGCACACATGCAAGGATATCAAAAATCCCGGAAAATGCAAGTAGTGGAACAGTGCCTTATTTGCATACTTGCAGGAGTGAAATTTCACAGTTTGTTAAATCTTGCTAGAAGAATTCAAAAATGTATAGTTTGATAGATCTCCGATGCAAGATTCTGAGTTTAAGGATGAAAATGTTAAAAGTCAACATTTTGGTTCCGCAGGATACAAAATTGTTAAAAATCTCAGATTTTGGTAAAACAAAAAAGGTCTCAGATTGTTCCTCTTAAACAAAGAATATGGTTTGCCATATGCCAAAGGAGCAACCGACCAGTCATTGACAATTTGATTAAAAGTGGAGCATTTGGCAGCTTAGTTGACCGAGCCTAGCCACTATAATTGAAGACCGATTTAAAAAGACTAGTTTGTGTCTGACGTCAGGGCAAAGGCGCGACGTGATTGGTTGCTGACCTGCGCAGGACGTCAAACGCAAACTAGTCTTTTTAATTCGGTCTTCAATTATACTTGATTGCATAAGCAATATAGTGTAAAAACAAAGCTGTATTTCATGTGTATCTTTGCTTTTAATTTGGATAAAGGAAATAACTCGATTCAGTCGAGATATGAGAATTATATTGCACAGAAGAACATAATCCCGAATGATTTTAGTACCAAAAAGGATCAGCCCACCATCTTGTGCTCTGAGCTGAGTACATAAACAGACTGCACCGTATATCAAAGATCTTTTGTTCAAATTCAGAAGATAAAGAATATATTTATCTATTCTAGCAACAATACAAATATTGCTATCCTTTAAGTAGAATGAAATGCTTTATTCAGTATTCTCTACAGTATTCTGAACGCGTCGGAGTTTGTAATTTCACTTAAGTAAATCGACAACGAAATTCTCTGTTGCGAATTATTACTTGTGGAAATCTCTAGGTAAGAAATCCTATCCAATTATCACCATCCTCGGTGACAATTTCTGGCAGTAGTTGTAAGCAAACTCGGGCAAGAAGGGAAAGCTATTGAAACTTTCTTCTCCATATACAGTACAAAAATGTTTTGTAATATAGGGAATGATGCAGAACGTATGAGTGAAGTGACATACATTGTATTTATAGGTGAAGACAAAGAAACAAATTAGCTGGTGGTCTAAGGGAGATTTCAGAGAAAGAGCGTGAGAGTGAGAGAGCAAACTCTTGTGAATGCTGTTAATAATTGTAGGGACATTGTTTTTACTGTGTTTTTCAGTGGGAATATTTTTGCAAAGTGGTGACATCGCAAAGCCCCTGCAATTACAGTATATCAGAAATCTGAGAAAGACGCTGTTTCTAAGAGTGGTTATAGGTAGAGTCCCCGCCTATCTCAACGTTTTACGTGAATATAGAGAGAATTTTATAGAGAGGGGTTTGGTGATGGGAGAGTTTTTTTTTTTTAAGTAGAGACACTCCAAAATAACCCCCAGAAAGTAGGTGAAAGTACTAGTCCGCACTAGTTATTTTGCTCTCTCAATTTTCAAGGAAGAATACATCTATATTTAGTCGGGTGAGAGCATGCCCGGATTTACCTTTGGGCCAGATGGGCCCGGGCCCAGGGCCCCCAAAAGTTGGGGCCCCAAACTTACACTGCGCATCCGAAAAACACCCATGTTTTGGGCCAAAATATGATAAAATTATGGTAAATCCGGCCCTGGGTGAGAGAGTGGGCATGTCAAATTGAAATAAGGGGTGCTCTATCGACTAGTAACATCAAACAAAATAATTATATGACCTATGGTTAGCGTGTAGTGAGAACCAAATTCGCAAAAATGTGGTTTCACAGAACGAATATATCCCCACCATTATGGTTTGGCAATGAAAGGAGAGAGCAAACTTAAGGAAATATGGGAATAGAAAGCTGAGCGATATTGAAGAGATAAGTATAAATAATAGAGAAGGACAAAGTAGAAACGGGTAAAACATGCAAAATAAAACTAAAGAACATTAAGGAGAGATAAAGAGATACAGGAAAGAAATTAGACATGTTGCAAATCATTACATTTAGTGACGTCAAAGACTTTAATTGCATCCTATAAGAAAACACCTTGACCCAGAGGAGTGCATTTGATAACAGATCATTTCATCTGAGAAAGTAACAGCTGCTTAAAGTGGATATATGTAATGACAGTGACACTATCTAAAAAGTTTGCCAATAGATTCGTAATATCCGTATTATGTTGTGCATCATGTCAATGCCAATTTATGTGTTTTTTTCAGTTAAATTTATGTTTCCAATTGTAGATAAAACCACACTGAATATGTGAATGTTTTAGACGACAGTGACGTCAGTATGGGTCTAAGTTGTAGAAATGACTCCGTTCACCAACGGATATCACCGTGGTTCATCATCCTTCCATCGGTTTTCCTGTCACTTCTAGCATATCGATTTGTTGGGTATAAATTTTGTAATAAATCTAATTTTAGTTTGGCCTTGCCCTTAACATCGAGTTATCTATTGACAGATGACACACGTTACGTGAATAGCTTTTGAAGTGACATATACAGTAAGCCAAATAATTAAGCTACCAGCTGTGATTACCCCTGTGTATCCTAAATAAATCTATTTAGCTCTAATTCAAGACCTTATTTGTTGAAATTGGTTGAGAATTAAAGAAACGGTGATCTAAACCCTAATGAACATGCGAAATCAAAAATTGCACTATTGTGTTCCAATCAATGAAAGCACGACGCTAGTTTTAATGTGCGATTGAATGAAAGCACGGCGCTGGTTCTCTTGCTCGCGAACGCTTGTGTACAAATCAATAGGGCATGTAATGGCACAAACTGCAACTTTTAAATTGGCATCTTCCTTCGGTTTTTGGATCGTCGTGTCTTTATTTCTCGAACAATTTCAACGAACGAGGTCTTAAATTAGTGATAAAAGATGCTGCTATTGGCTGCTTGTCCCAATTATGACATATCTGTCTTTGTCTGGGATAAATAGGGGTAAACACTACTGGTACCTTAATTATTTGGGTTACTGTATTTTACAGATGGTAAGATGTGTTTGTATCAACACGCAACTAAAATCGATTAACGGATCCACCATTACTTAGAAATCAATGAGATGCACATTTCCTGATTTTAATTACAATCTTCTGGCTGCGTTCAGAGTACTGTGTGAATCCGGTTTGAATACAGTGTGAATCATCGATGGATAACCAACTTTTGACCAATTTAAGGTTATAACATGTGAACAAAGCATATTTCAGCCCTCAACATTTAAAATGCGCAATAAGCAAATTATGGACTTTCCACTCATATTAGAATTTCTGATTGTTGAAGAAGTGGGGATTCACCTTCGCACTCAAAGCTATAAACCAAGCCACTTTTGAACACGATAATATATTATGTAATACGGACTGCTCTAAGAATTGGGTTAAATATACGCAGATATGTGATGCTATCACAAAATATGATGGTGCAATATGCAAAAAAAACCTTTTTTTTTGTTGCTTCTATAAATCATGAATAAATGCTATGCCTCCAATCTTGAATGCCTCTCAAGAAAATTCACAAAGTATACAAATGCGTGAAAATATACCAGAGAAATACACACCGAATGCATCAGTGCTGGATTTTTAAATAATACTAAAATACAAGAATCTTATTCCTATAATATATGAAAAACAAATACAGTCTCGTTGGGTACAAATACCTTTCGATGTCGGTGTCGATGTCGGTGTCGGTGTCGGTGCTTTTTGTTGTTTTAAAGGTTATTCGGGTTACGAGGATAATAAGATAAATTGTATACGGTATTCTTTAAGGTATCAAATAAATCTGATGCATTTTCTTTTAAATTTATACCGTAATCGTTACATTTATGTTTTATAATAGAGAAGACTTTAAAAAGCTGGTTAGATGGTTAAAGCAAGAAGATAAAACAATAAAAAAGTCCACCGCCGATGAACCTCGAACACCCCCTGGCTGTTATGACAAATAGCATACAAAAATAATACGCTGTTAATATTGTTATAGTCTTTTTATTGAGATGGTGAGATCTTTGATATTCCTGTAGGGTATAATTATATGTGACCGTCCAGCACGAATGAGCCGTAAATGTATTCTTAGTTATAGTGTAAAATGTGCATGAAGGTCATATTCATGATATTCATCGGTACCGCAAGTTGGCGCGACATCTATATCATGTTGATAGTCATAATCCTATTGTTGAAGAGGATAATAAGCTTCTACCTTAGATGGCTATATAATTTTTAATAGCTCTAGTCTTTGTTTGCTTTGGCTAAATCTTGTTCAAGTGGTGGGTTACCAGGCATTGTATTTTGTATAGGTATGTATAACCAACACAACAATGAGAGAACTTTCTTAAACCTCGTTGACTTGGGGATGATTTGAAATTACAAATTATGACTGTTTGATATTTATTGCCAGCAGTCTGGAAAAAAAGACACATGTAGAAACGAAGAAAGCTACCATTTTGTAAAGTTCAACAAACCATAACGCCGCTTCTGGATATCGTTTGAAGTCAAATGATATACCATTTTAAAGCTTATGATGTATATTTTCTAAACACGAAATAAAACAAAATTGACCAGGGAGGAATTTACGGCTCATTCATCGTGTACGGTCTCATTATTTATTTGGGTTAAGGTATTATGTCCATCCGCATAATTATGTAATCAGCTGGCAAATCTAAGTTGCATATTATAATGTTATTAAAACAATGTCCTGCTTTGCCTCATTGGAATTAACAACACAATCGGAAAATTGACGATGATGATGATGCTGATGCTGGTGCTGCTGATGATAATAATGATGCTGATGATGCTGCTGCTGATGATGATAATGATTTTTATAATGGTCATCGCAAATTGCACATTCCCGTGCTAAAAATATGCAAGGTACTACTACTAGTTAAACTACATAAAGTCATTGAATAACATAACCCAGGGCATTATAAAATAGGTCACACGAAATGGGAACTGAAGCATGTAGGGTTCTACTTGGATCAAGTACCTAAGATGATTAATGCTTCCATAGCCTTGCCAGCTATGCTTTCGGACCCTAAGGATAAAATGTGATATTTTTCTTAAAACATATCCCTATTTCAAAATAAGCATTGGTTTTCATCCACGATACCCAGGAACACACAAAACGCTTCAAGTATACGTTGTACAGTGTGGGCCAAAAACAACTTTACCCTATTTCATAGGGTGGTTGCTCGAATTTTAGAAGAGCTATTCATGATAATGTTACATATTCTACATTTATATCTTTCTAAGAGTATGTGATGAAGAAATGAAAGTAAAAGAAGCTTAATTAACAAAATGGTGCTACTTTTTGCGTCCGAGGGTCAAAAATCACTTTGTCCACACGTAATTCAATGGGATTTGTCCGATTGCTAAGAGTAAGGCATACATATTATGCGTTAGGCATACATGTAATTAGTAAACACGTTTGGCTTGTCTTTGAAAAGGGATGATTGTTTTATATGCATGAAAGAAATACAATCGATTTTAATCCCCATTTACTTGTACTCGAACTTCACTCCTGTCATTGACCAACAATTAGCATAAAAATCACACAATTACAAAGGTTTCATCTGGCGCAAGTTTTGAATTTTAAATAGGTCTTCGTGCATTTTGAGACTGCATGGCCTATTTCTAAATAGGTTTGCAAGGTGTCAAGATAAGACAATTCACAACACAAGAGAGGACTTTTATGGCAGAGGTATACGTAAGAACAGAAAGCTTTTTGGAGTGCAGCGTCAATTCCGGATTCGTTTCCCGAACGCAAGAGTCCCGCCAAAACCTACCATAACTCTACACATGAACAACACATGAACAAGTGTGATGAATAGATGCAAAACACAGAGCGGACATCCAAGAACTGATCGTTCCGCTGCAAATATTGCAGCGGTTCAAAGGGAACTTGCAGCTAACCCCAGAGTCAGTTGTCGACGCAACAATTTGCCGGCCGAACATACCACGAACGCAAAAGTGCAAACTTTCTTGTAGATAACATTTGACAAAAATGACAAAAATGAGGTCTGAGGTTACAATTGCTTTTGCGCATATTTTAAGAGAATTGTTTTTATATCTTTGCAGCATGAAAGCTGCATATCATGACGAAGTGTCGTACCTTGAAATTTAAATTGTTTATGTTTGATTTATTTGGTTGTGTTATATAAAATTGCTGAACAAATTTGTGCGTATACTGAGTGGTTCTCATTCTCTATCGAACTCGGTATTGCAAGTGATGCGACACGACAGCTAGTAGGCCTTCGCCTGGACAAAGTTAATTTTGACCCTTTGATTTAAAACTAGCTTCACATTTTTAATTTAATACATGTTTTGATAGTTTTTTCACCAAATACTCTTAAGAAGATGATCTTTACGAATATGTGAAAACATTTTGAAGCAGACTTTTCAATTTTGAGATATGAACCTTTTTAATTGGGTAAAGTTGTTTTTGGCCCACCCTGTATATACCCCGGTTATATACAAACATACATACTAAACATGCTAAATGGCACAAATTATTAACTATATACATCATTGCATTACTGAAGATTGCCGGTTTACATAGACCATTTGATGTTGAAGTCATTGAATAACATTGCCCAAGGCATTACAAACTAGGTCAGATGGAATTGGAACCAACAAAATGTAGGGCCTACTTGATGATGGATGAAATATGTAGGGCGATTAGTGTGTCCATAGCTTTGCCGGCCTTTCATGTTTTTGGGCGCTAAAGGGTTAAATGGGTTTTCATTGCGATGTAGTCCTATACATATCAAATTATTAGATATTAGTCTTTTTTATTTTTGTAGAATGCTAAAGTGAACAATAGCCCAGGAGGAGTGACACAGGTCAAAAATTAATATAGGCACCTAGGCACTATAAAAGGCAATCACATGCGCCAATCAGTGGTTCTCAGCAGCTTAGGGATACCAAGAGTGAAGGGGGTACAGTAAAGCATCAGACACAAAATATAATATGCTAAATGCACTCTGCTCTTGAAGGAAGGTGCGCCGTTGTCAGATATGTCTCCAACTACTCCATCTGGTAGGCTATTCCAAAAGTGAACTGCGGTGTATATGAAGGTCTTGCCAGTAGTTATGGTTCTAGAAACGGGTACTGTGAGGGCATGTCAATTTAGGCATGGACATGCTGGAGTGGGTAGCTCTTCTAACTACAAATGACTTTATGGTAGCAGTGTCTTCAGCCCTGGCAGGCACACGCAGATGTGCATTTTATAGATGACCATAGTGCAGTTATGTCCACGGCAAATTCACCGTGACCTTTCCAGCCATAAACCCGCTTAGTGAAGATTAAACCGAGATACGCAGTTCCAAACCATTATAGTAATCGATTGTCCAATGCAAATTTATTATCACGTGATAATATTAATCCAATGAGCGATCGAATTGTCCGCTAAGGTCGACTAATCAAATCGATAATGACGCTATTGACATGTACGGGCGGAGCTCCACTGACCGAGTTTTGGGGTATTTTTCAATGGTTTGCTGCCATTTACTCATCAAGGCGGCCCCCGTTATAAGGACCATGCTAATTGATTTAAAGATTGACATGTAGAGAATAAACCATACTTGATTGACAGAAAATACTAAATTTGTACCTATTACGGTTTCGTGACACCCCTCTTCAAATTCGACCAAGCCAGGGCGGCCCAGTGAAGCCATATGTGCATTGGAATAACACGGGAGTTTGGATATAACGGTAGGATTTCTTTCTCATACAAATGTATGGTCCCCCGTTATTAACTTGTACCGGGTTGAAAATTCAGATATTTTGAAAAGAATAAGTAATTGAAACATAGAGCAAGTACTAAAATCATAGCTTTATACTTTTTGATATATGACGCTAACTATTTCATCTCACATATCTACAACACAGCGCTACCAGTAGGGGTCAATTGCCTATTGTGAGTGTCCCTGTGCTGTGTGAATACATGTAAGCAACAATAACTGCATGATGCCGTTGCTGCAGCCACTTGGCATCTTTGATTGAAAGAGGTGATGTTCAGCGTTGTGCTGTCTCCCTCTTTACACACACACCTATGATTCGAAGGGCCTTCCTGTGGACAGAATCTAATCATCATAGAGTGGTGGCGCTGGCACTCACCATGGGAGTGAGGCGCATTCCATCACACCGCGAGCTTGCTGTCGACTGTGATTCCCAGGATATCCAGCTCCTCCTTCTCGGCCAGTTTGGTGGTACCAAACATAAGATCTAGCTTGGTTGGATTCCTCTTTCTTGATATTGTCATAGCCTCACCTCTCGATGGCTCGAAAGTTACCTTTCATCTGTCTGCCCAGATCCTCATTTTCTTAAAAGAGAAGTGCCGAATCATGCAAATTGGTTTCGAAAAAATTGAACGAATTTTATTAAGTTGTTAAAGTTCAGGAATGGTACTTGGATTTTGCTATTAACAATCAAGCTGCCAAAATGTGAGTGGATCATGGTAGTGCTTCTGTAATACAGTCATGGACAAAAGTTTGGAATATTTATATTTTTTTGCATAGCCCTGTTTTTAAGTGCAGATTTCTTACCATCAATGACCCGTCAGCCATGCAAAACGAATCACGTGTGTCTGGCAAGGTCTCAAGTACCATTCCACTTCACACATTACGTAATGTAGGACAATGGCTTCTTATGCATGACCAATGAATCAAAATCAGACCTCTACTTGCTAGATAAAATATTCTTGATACAGTTATGCTTCCGTTTGCAAGAACAGACTTCGGGAACAATTTCGTGATCCAAGATGACAACGCCACAGCCCACAGAGCCAGACGCGTGAGGGAATTTCTTGAAAATGAGAACGTAGAACACCTGGACTGGCCGGCTTTGAGCCCGGATATGAACCCTATAGAGAACTTATGGGCAGAAGTATCCCGCAGGTTAGGTAACATGGACAACCAACCAACCACCCTGCAGGAACTTAGACACGCCATCATTGCTTGTTGGCAAGATATTCCACAAGGAACCTTGACAACCCTGATCGAGGGAATGCCGCGTCGCGTACGTGACCTTGAGCTGGCAAGGGGTGGACGCACCAAATATTGAGTTGTGGTTTCTCAAGCAAGAGACTTATCTGGACATGTCACAATAAGAGTTTAAGTTTTTGTTAAAACAATAAAGTTTGTCAGTGCCTTTAATCTCATTTGGCGCAATACAAAGAGAGCACCAAATAGTGTTGCAATTGTATGATCATTCCATTGTAGTGCTCTTCCTCATGTAATTCTTTGTTTAATGGACAAACTGTGTGATGTAAACATCAAAGGACATTTGCATCTTTCAATTATATGCAACTGAGCACTACTTCAGAACAATAAACATGTTCCTAATGTGTTTGAAAACTGCATTTGGTATAAAAATACAAATATTCCAAACTTTTGTCCATGACTGTAATAATAACATTAGTGGTTTTTTTATATACGCAATGCATTTTTTTTATTATTCCAACATTGACTGTAAATAATGTTCATGACATGTTTAATGTGATGATTTGTAACATAAGCACGACACTCACGAATGAAAAACCATATATTGTTAAAACAATAATGATAGTGACCATTATGGACGTAATGTTTAAACTGTATTTTCTTTGTGATATTAAGTAGTCACTGCTTTGATAAAAGGGTAGTTTATACTTTTCATATACACAAAATGCAATCTTAAAAAGACAGCTATAATCTTTAATAATGTTTTATGATGACCTGCATTAACAAATGCAATATATGTTCAAATGTTATGGAAAAACACTACCTGAAAAATCATTTTTGACGAAGATTGACGAGCACATTGACTTATATTCTCGTTAAAAACGATTTTTGTCGGGGCCAAAACCTTTTCGTAAGACTTAAAAGTAATTTATTTATTGAAAAACTATGTTTATATACAAAATGCACCTTTACGCCTATATTTTGATAACCCAATAATAAAGAATCGATACTTGATTTTGTTATGCAATTTATAACACAAGCATTTGTATATAAGCATGGTTGATAAGTGATACTAAAGTCCCATTCAGCGATTATTTCATCCGGAGGACCGTAACATCATCAAAACTTAGATTTGTGCACATTATAATAATCTTAAGTCTTCAGTTCGGTGATCGTTTTGCAGCCTGATGAAGTGCTAGCTTGCTGTGTTGTCGAAAGCCATGTAATGTTGCAACCAAGACATAAGACATTTTACCAGAAATAATTACTTAGAAGTACTTTTACTATAACTCGAGATTTGAGGTGCACTGCAAGGTAAACTTGTTGACTTGTTCTTTTGAAGTTGGTAACCCTATTGGTTTAGGATATAGATTGTCTTCAAACTTACAACGTACAATTCAAAAGATCGTCTTCTTTCTAAAACGAGAACATTTTCAGCGTAAATGTGAATAATAAACACAGTTAGCAGACTAATACGTTGGTACGCGCGGATTGCATTTTATTCAAGCATTGCGAAACAACACTGCTCACGTTCATGTCCGCGACGTTTTGCTATGTCGCCCAAATATCATTATTGAAAAATATGTTATTCTTTTTATTTCTTTTTAATTCGTCAATTTTATGATTAGTTTTAAAGTACATTATTTTTCTTCATTTTATTTTTAATAAATTAATATTTTTAGTGGGGATAGACTCTCTTATATTCTGTCACGTCCTTCGTATCATACCTTGGCATGATAAAGTCATGCTTTTTATTTATTTCGTCCCTAATGTATTTCTTTTTTCTTGTTTTTAGTGTATTCATTAAAGCGCCATTAATATATTTTGATCTATTTGATATGGGCGAATTGGTATCGGAGTGAAACGTCTCAAATTCAATTTCATTCGGCCTACCCATTTATGTGATATTTGGTAACCACAGTTCGCCTGTTTTGTCACGATTTCTCCAGGTATACATCGAATTGGAGCGTTAAATTTCAGGATGGTAATGATAAAAATATGATCTATTGAATCAGAGCAAAAACTCATCAACAATGAGAAAAATCGGTGGGGGAATGATGCTGTCGATTACGTTACGGGTCTTTAATGTAATTCTATATAGACTTGCCCTTTATTTGCAAGCGAAGACCTGAGCGCAAGAAGACCGTAAGTCCACTTGGCCCCTCAACATGTATACACTAAAGTTGCGTATAGTTTCGTATAGTTTGGTAATGGTTTATACATGTTCAGGGACTAAAACAAATCTTTCACCACCTTTCAAGATGTTTTTACAGTGGAACATCTATTAAACATTATAAAACCCTAAGAAACTATGAGCAACTTTAGTGTATACATGTTGATTGGCCAGGTGGACTTACGGTCTTCTTGCGCTCAGGTCTTCAAGCTATGATGATAAATTTCTCATTTGTTTTCTCATGTTCTAACGGAATAATAAAAGACAGAGATAAAGAAACTAGTCCGCGTTTAGCGATCCTGCTAATCAAACTCCACTCGGCAGGCACCACCCTAGTTACGCAATACTCGGCCCTGATTGGATAGTATCGTGTAACTATAGGACAGGCACCACCCTAGTTACGCAATATTAACCAATCACGGTCTGTGTGTGAGTTTGATTGACAAACACTTCAGAATGACCTAGTTTTCTTTGGTTTTTAATTCCGACTTTTTATTATAGACATCTTAGAATTACTTACTGACCCAATAATCATATAAAACAAACCATATCAGCGCTGCAAGGAGTTTGCACCAACTCTCCCGGAACAGTTATTGCCTAGAGCTGGAAAACAAGACAGTCGGCGCAAGGGACAAACTTGGAATGCGTTATAGTTAGTTTATAACTTAAGGGTAACGTAAGAACATCTATCTGTCAAAGGTAATTTTTCTTTTTCTTTTTGCCCTGGCTTGTTCAACTCGTGTAATCACCTGTAATTGTTCTATTGATAAAAACACGTTGTAGCTCCGTTTTTCTTCATTTTACAAAGCAATTATAACTTTACCAGAACAACTACAATATATCTGAAAATGACAATTACTACAAGAATATACATGTATCTAATTAGTAATACAAAATAACGCTCAAATAGATAATAACGTTTATAAATTACTTATTATTATTTTCTCGTGACTTGAATCGGGTGATCGTAGAAGTCACAGGTAGATAACGAGATTGGGAGAATGCAATCTTAACCCTTCCCATACGTGTGTCGACAGCTGACAACAAGTTTCAAATTGTCTTTATTCAAAAAATTCAGAACTGTAAATTTTATGACAATATTGGAATCAGCACGAAAAATGCATTGCATTAAAATGGGTACAAAGAAGCCTAGTATTGGTCATGTGGTTCTAGAGAAAGCTCTTCATATTTTGAAAACATATCTCAAACTTACACTTCTTATATTGACTCATATCATCGACACAAAACACTCATCTTGTTCAAAATACTAGCTTCGCCTTCTGCTAATGCTAAATTCAGAACTTACTAGATTTCTGTGTTACGCTCAGGATGCAAAAACAATGTGAAATTTTCATTTTTCAGTCTCATCATTTCCCTTTATTCTGTGCTTGTCAACGCAACGATTGAGGCGGGGATAGAGACGCACAAGTCCTGTACAAGGCAATATGCGTCAATTATAGATTACCTGTTCGTACTATCTCCCAGCTGGCATTAAACTTATTCTGAATGAGATATTTATACTGATCTAGGGTGAGCGATGATATCGTATCGGGAAATCCAATATGATGTGATGTGAGCAAATATTGAGATTAGTAAACTAACATTAAATGAAGCAAAAGCAACAGGATTTTATACGATATGTCAATATAGTATATTGTTTGGTATGTGCGGTTGTTTTCTCTTTAAAAAATCTGTAGCCTAGCCCTATGGACATCTTTACAATATTGAAGGGGTGGGTGTAATATATAACCCTCACCCTATTTTCGGGGCAGTTGTTACTGGTTTCGAATCAACTGCCGTTAAAACATATAGATTGGACAACTACTTAAACCATTTTTATAAAAAGTAATCATTATATTGTACTTATTAAAATACTATGTAATTTTTGCACTAATATGAACTTATTGGCATGATTACAGCTGTGTTATGTTCCCTGTTTTTCTTCGAAAAAGAAATGTGGGTTAGCACTATATTGCCACCGACTTTAAACATGGGGTCCTAGATCTATGAACAACAATTTTGATATGGAATCATTGAAAACGTGTTTCTTACATCAACAACAACAGGATTTGATTTTTTTTAAATAAATATCCATCTCATAAGTAGTTCTAGAAAAAAGTGTGGAATTCTTGGGGCAAACCCACAAATTTACAAGTGACTGGTTTGTGTGTAAAAATTGTACGAATGATTTCAACAAAATAGTTAGTCTGTTCAGAACTCCTATACTTTATGCTTGTATTCTTTACTTATGAAATTCTCATGTACTTGGTCAAAGACAACTTATCGCGAAACCAGCAACTGGTGTTTTAGGTGGGTTAGGACTTTATTAATTATTTTTATTTTTATTTGTAACTTCGCGTTTAGATAGCTGCAACAGCTTGTTATACGGACTTCCTCAATTCGAACTTGATAGGTTACAGAGAATCCAAAACGCCGAAGCTCGGCTAGTCACCTGTGTTAGGGGTCGCGTCCACATGAGTCCCATTCTTCGCCAACTCCATTGGTTGCCGGTACGCAAACGGATCATGTTTAAAACTCTTCTTCTGACATTCAAGATCATCCACGGACTTGCGCCTCTTTATCTTACTGATCTGGTTACCATCTACACACCGGCGCGCTAACTATGTTCTTCAAGTCAACGTCTGCTAAAACCACCCCCACTCGGTTCCGTACGCACGTATACATATGGCAATCGTGCTTTTTCGGTTTCAGGGCCAAAATTATGGAATCAGCTGCCCACTCACATCCGTGCAATAGACTTGATATCTCAGTTCAAATCGGCTCTGAAGACATTTCTGTTCGACAATGATTTATTTTAATTAATTTTTTGTGCAATCTGCATCATTTGAACATTGACTTTGTGCATTGGAGCCTGCTTTGTATATATTCTACTGCAGATTTTTAACGTATTATCTTGTGTACTTTTAATTAATGCCAGTGTGTATTTGATATATATTTATGTGTAAACTGTACGATTAAGGTATTAAGGGGTTTTTAGTAATGTATTGGTTTTTGTCTTACTTTTGTTCAGCGCCTTGAGGTGTATGCGTTAGGCGCTATAAAAATGCGGTTTTGTTGTTGTTGTTGTTGTTGTTGTGTTTAAACCCACCCCTTCAATTGCAGTTTGATTTATTTGATATCCGATAGCGATATAACATATGAAATATCATAAAGTTGACAAGCGTTGATATCATTTGAAATCAATAGTTTCTTTATTAAAAACAAATCATAAACTAGAATGTAGTGATGTTATATATATCTACTGCTCAGTGCCAGAAGTGGGTAAGTGTAATATATAGCTGCCATGTGTAGATGAGTAAAATATACTGTGTGTAAAGTGCCACATGTTTACAGGGCAGCTATTACACTAACCAACTTCTGGCACTGAGCAGTTGATATTGGCACCACCTTTGTAGTGCTTCATATAGAAGAGAGGCTGGGTTAATGTAGCTGTTTAGATGTCCCATGTGACATAAGTTGACAGTCAATATATTGCGTTTTTATGCATGCTTTTATATATTCAAATAACGGCGCCGAATTCAATATTGTGTTACTATAATTTAATATTGTATTTAACCTAGATCAAACAGAGAAAGGTGTTTCAAATAAATACGTTATATGTAAGGTATCTTAAAATAACGTAGGCTACCGTTACAGTGAGAGAATTTTGAATGGGTCTTGTCACTTTCTGTCGTAACCATGGTAACAGCAAATGTACTTTAGGGAGTGTTCCGAAATACTTTGGTGGGGAGGGGGCTGGTAAAAAGGGAGGGGGGCCCAAAAAGTGTTGGACCTTAAAAGAGGGGGGACCAAAAAGTTTTACGTGGTAGGAAAGGGGGGGGGCAAAAAGTTTTCTTCTTCAAAACCCAAAATTCATGTTCGACTCATAATCTTGTTTAATGACCATATCCCTTATAATTTCTCAGCAGCAAGAAATAAGTAATGATTTTTAGTATAAACCTATAGTGGACCTGTACCCTTATGGTTGAGTGTGATAGTGTGCCTCACCCCTAGCTAATGTGATGGTAATCATTTACGTGAGGGCAATGGATAGATCTACGATTAGCTTAAGGTTAAGTGCATAACTTTACACAATGTTATATGACTGGTTCAATCAAGGATTCAATTTCCATTCATGCATGCTGGCAGATCGAGGCTCTCCTCGCATATGGCGGAACCGTGCAATGGGTGAATTCGTCCATTGCCATATTATATCAATCCAGATATTTTTTGCGATGCATAAAATATGACTGGAAAGTTAGAAAACCAACTGCAAATGTTGCCGCGTGACGTCGTTGGTGCAATGCGAGTTCAGAACCACTATACTAACAAACCATCATCCCTTCAGAGATTGCATTTATCATAAAAACGCTAATAGAATGAAAACAACATGGGTTGAAAATCATTACTAGAGACCCATATTTGTTAAGCGGCAATCACTACCATCATGGTCTTTTGGCTGGTCATCTTTGTTGTTCCATTTGATTTTGTAATTAGAGTATGAAAATATAGTTCGTTGATTATATTCTAACACACGTCCTATGAAGGAGACCAAACCTCGTAAAGGTTTGCTCCGGCATATTAAAACGTTGGAATTGATACCCAAATGGCTTAAGCTAATCGTAGATCTATCCATTGCCCTCACGTAAATGATTACCACCACATTAGCTAAGGGTGAGGCACACTATCACACTCTACCATAAGGGTAGGGGTCCACTATAGGTTTATACTAAAAATCATTATTTATTTCTTGCTGCTGTGAAATTATTAAGGGATATGGTAATTAAACATGATTATGAATCGAACATCAAATCAATTTCCATCAATTTTTACACAGAATTTTGTAAATGAGACTTTTGCGAGGGGGTGCTTACTTTATGACGTCATTATGACCTTACGTTGGCTATAATGATAAAAAAAAAAAAAAATAGCTACCACCTTCTTAGTTCAAGTTACAATATTTTGCTCACGAGGACGATGGTTAATACAGTGTCGAAGCTGGTCTTAAACTTTATATAATATGGGTAACGTTGTAAAAATGCTGCTGGAGTACTTGAAGCGTTTACACAACGACAAGGTGTTATCATGATACCCCTAAAATGAAGGAATATTTATGAACCAATCTTACCCAACGTTGTCTTTAAATCTTGTTTGTATAACATGGAGCAATAAAATAACCGTGGAGTAAAGCAATGCGCTGATTTTGTTTATCTTGATGGCGTATACGAAAATGTAACAATGAGACTGTTAAAACATCTCCACCTTTTTTTATGAACTCGTGCTTATGGCTAAAAATAGTATTATTCATTCTCAAGTCTACAGGCACCTTTACCTTGTTTACCGCAGTATCATGACACAAGGACGACTATAAAGACCCCAAGTGGTGCTCAATGCCCCGGGTACAAACAGCGTTGGGGATTGCTCGCTGGGTTTTGAGCGGGAAAATTAAATTATGAATTAAATTGTTGTTTTCTATATATTATTATCCGAATTTTAATATCTACGTAGAGGGCACGTATAACTATCAATCTACAGAATGCCATATCTGTTAATATGTAGTTTGCTGTAGACAGCTCCAGGAAAACGGGGATTAGACCCCCCCCCCCCCTACAAAAGAAAATGAAGTTTTAATGACGCGATTTTTGACCTTTGACATTCACTTTGATCACGCCCCCTGGTTTAAAATATAGCCATAGATTAAATGATTACTGTGCAAAATTAATAGACACACTATATGAATATACATTGATGGTCATTATAATGACCCATCTGGGTTATTCCTTCATCTAATTTTACACGAAATTAGGGTTAGGGTTAGGGTTAAGGTTAGGGTTAGTTTAGGGTTAGGATTAGGGTTAGGATTAGGGTTAGGGTTAGGATTAGGGTTATGATTAGGCTTAGGGTTAGGGTTAGGATTAGGGTTAGAGTTAGGATTAGCTTACACGAAATAATTACATGAAGGATCGACCCACATCTGTTATTTTTATATGCTCCTTTAAACATACCCGTTTTTATTGTTTAACGTATATAGCGTTGGCCTGGTGTCAGATCTTACCCAGGGAAAGATGCCATTCCAATATGCGCCTTTAAAATGGAAATAACTGAGACGTGATACCATGTACCAAGTAGTACCTATATCTATTCAATTCAAAATTAAGTTTCCGTAAAAAATCCCTATTCCAGACATGGCTAGACATAACGTTTCCATTTATTAGAATATACCTGATACCAGCACATTGATGCTTAACGAGTAACAAATAAATTATGTCTGGTATCGAATATACTTTATGATTGTAAAAAGGATTAGAACATTTTTAGTGTTGCTCGTGAAGTAAAACTTGAAAGCGACGATTAACCAAAAAGCGATACAGTTATATTAGATTAACTGGATTCCCATAGGAGACAACCAGAGGAAATTAAATTGGTTGGGGTACAACATGTGCACCTAGAACGATGTTATGATAAGCTACGTTTCCATTGAATATGCAGCACGCGAATGGAAAGTGGCTGTGGAATTCAGTACCTTAAAATAGGGCTCGTCTCTTGTCGTAGGATGACGCTAATTGGTAACTCTAAGTCATTTTTCAAAATTCACATTAGGGGTCCGTATAAAAAGTGATCATTCTCGTTTATAAACAGCGATCATGCCCTCAATCCTATGAATGAACCCCAATTAATTATGATCTAGACGTTTGATCGATACCGACAACAAAAATAGGCAGACTCGTTTGAAAAAAAAAACACCCACAAACAAACAAGTCAACATCCCCACCAAGTTCTACGGATTGAACGATCAGAATATCCAAGTATATCCTCATGTAATCTTTAATTCAATCCTTAATTCTATTCCTGAGCTAAAAATGGAATGTCGAAAAAGTCATTTAAATGTTTTCTTCCAACCATGATGTACTTTTCCTTTTTTATTTTGCTCTGCTCTATGTCATTGCGTTTTCCCTTGCCTGATATAGGCATGGTTCTCAGTAGTTATTGGGGTTTGTGTGTTTTGGAAATAAAAATTAGTGCGAAATCCAAGTAGCTTCTTAGCACTGAACATAAGGCTAAATATAATGCTATGTCTAAAAGAGCTTGGCAGTTTCAAAGACTAATGCGGAATGCGTTTTTTTTTCATGTTTTTAATTTTTATATCATTTGCGAATTTTCAAAAGTACACAGCAAATAGTTGAGGTTCATTTTATTTTATTCAATTACAATTGAAGTACATATATCAATTGTATCTATAATCAAATTAACTAAATTGTTTTCAAACTATTTCTGTGAACATCATGATTTTACGGCAAAGACTAGAAAAAAAAAGGCTCTAAGAAAAACGAACGCTCGCGGGCGTTTTTAGACCTAAATGGAGACGTGACTTAAACCCAAAACAGTTTCGTGAGGTATTAATGTAACTGCGCTTCAAGAGATATTGCATTGCGAGTCGTTATGTTGCTACTCCCTTTTTTGTTCTACTATTGACAAGAAAATGACTGTAAACAGTGGCTAAGTAATTTTAGAAGAATATATCAAACTTAATTTCCTTTTAATGCATTTTTCAAACAATGACATTCATTTGTTTTATTTCATGTTATTGACAGTACAGTATTACTCACACGTTCTTTAAAGTAGTACTTATAATGGCGCCGTCTTGCTTCAACCTAATACATTAATGTGTTACAGTAATGTGTTACAAAAGAATTATCCTAATGTCAAGAAAGGAATCCCTCGATCACACGTCTTGAGAGCAACCATATCCTGCTTGCATGGAAATGTATATTGCAATGTGACGCTACCAAAGAAAAATGTGAAGTAGCAGTCACAGGTCATTTTATTCGTGTCTTCGTTTCATATGCGTACTGTTTCTATGAATTACCTGTTCATGTTAGACACGAGCATAAACACGAATAACCTTGAAATATCGAAATATAAAGCCCCAATTAAATCAGTTGATATATAACTCGCTCACGGTGATTTAAAAGTAAACAGCATGTAACTAATGACATCAGATAATCAGGAGGCAAAGACCCGGGGAGAGGAAAAATACATATTATTACCAGCAATGTAATGTAAAGGTATTTGTCCTTCCAGCAACCTATTTGTTATTATAGCCGCGCTTGCCAGAATCTTTGTAAATACAGCGAGTGATACATGTATTTCAAGTGACATGGAACAAAAACAACATGCACTTCCCATACAAGGATTACCTAAAACGTGCATTTATTTGATTATTATGAAGGACGTGTTTGTATAATGCTTACTCAAATGTTGTAAAAAAATGCAACATTTCTTACTCATGCAATCTAAGAATAAATCTGGTGAAAAACTAGCTTTTATAAAGACAGGGGACAATCTTGTTTAAATAACTCCCGCCTGCCTAATACCGTTGAATGTGGCCATTACCCTTAGAGAGAACAGTACAGTTGAATGACTTGATTAAAACTATACTTAAATGAGTTTATTTCTGCACAAAGGATATAATATGATATGTCACGAGGACCAGGTGTTTTTTCTTTTTAATTTTAAAGACCTTTATATATCAAGATTCATGAAGTTGACGTCAAAGCGAATCAAATTTTATTGCAAAGGTGGTTTCTAGAGAAGGGGACATTTTGTTGAATTGCAAAACTGCTTACATCCATAAAATCCAAGAAAAAGAAATAATAAAATAAAACCGAAGACTTAAAATTTGCATCAAACTTATTATTTAGTTCCTCTCCGTGAAAATTGGTTGAGGTACAACATGTGCACCTTGAGCAATGTTATGATCAGCTACGTTTCCACTGAATATGCAGCACGCGAATGGAAACTGGCTGTGGACTTTAGTACCTTAAAATAGGGCTCTTCTCTTGTTACCCATGTCGTAGGCATATCACCGTATACCTTCAACAGGAAGCCCCCCAATCAAACACATATAGAGAGAGGCAGCTTTTGGTTCGATTTTTGGTATAAAAAAGACAGATTGGAAATAACAATTAATGCAAAATCCAAGTAACTGCTACGGACTGCACATAAGGCTAAAAATAATGCTATGTCTCAAATCGCTTGGCAGTTTCAAAAACGAACGCGGAATTTTTTTCAAATATGTTGAGGTTCATTTGCATAATTACAATTGAAAAACAAATATCAATTGTTTATATAATCAAATGAAGTAAATTGTCTTCAAACTACTTCTGTAAACTTCATGATTTTACGGCAAAAACTAAACAAAATTAACGCTCTAAGAAAAACTAAATAAAGACGTGACTTAAACTCAAAACAATTTCGTGAGGTATTAATGTAATTGCGCTTCAAGAGATATTGCATTGTGAGTCGTTAGGTTGCTGCTCGCTTTTTTTGTTCTACTATTGACAAGAAACTGACTTTAAACAGTCGCTAAGTAATTTTAGAAGAATATATCAAAATTAATTTCCTTTTAATGCATTTTTCAAACAACGACATTCATTTATTTTATTTCATATTATTGACAGTTCAGTATTACTCACACGTTTTTTAAAGTAGTACTTATAATGGCGCCGTCTTGCTTCAACCTAATACATTAATGTGTTACAGTAATGTGTTACAATAGAATTATCCTAATGTCAAGAAAGGAATCCCTCGATCACACGTCTTGAGAGCAACCATATACTGCTAGCATGGAAATGTATATTGCAGTATGACGCTACATAACAGTCACAGGTCCTTTTATTCGTGTCTTCGTTTCATATGCATACTGTTTCTATGAACTGTCTGTTCATGTTAGACATGAGCGCAAACACGAATAACCTTGAGATATCGAAACATAAAACCCCAATTAATTCAGTTGATATATAACTCGCTCACGGTGATTTAAAAGTAAACAGCATGTACCTAATGACATCAGAAAAGCAAGAGGCAAAGAAAGACCCGGAGAGAAGAAAAATACATATACTAATAGCAGCAATGTATAAAAGTAAAGGTATGTGTCCCTCCTGTAACTTATTTGTTATTATAGCCGCACTAGCCAGCATCTTTGTAAATACAGGATGATACATGTATTTCAAGTGACATGAAACAAAAACAACATGCACTTGCCATACAAGGATTACCTAAAATGTACATTTATTTGATTATTATGAAGGACGTGTTTGTATAATGCTTACTCAAATGTTGTAAAAAACATAGCAACATTTCTCACTCATCAATCGAAGATTAAAACTGGAGTTGGTAAAATACCAGCTTTAATTATGTTAATAAAGACAAGGGACAATCTTGTTTAAATAACTCCCGCCTGCCTAATACCGTTGAATGTGGCCATTGCCCTTGATGGAACAGTTGAATGACTTGATTAAAACTATACTTAAATGAGTTTATTTCAGCACAAAGGATATAACATGATATGTCACGAGGACCAGGTGTTTGTATCTATTACTTCTCGAAGTGTTCAGACAAATACTGTTATATTTTATGATATCTAAACATAGGGTCAATGTTTTTTTAGAATAGCAGGTTAAAAGTAACTTTAGAGTTACCAATGTCGTAACATAATTGGACGATTCACACTATGTTTGAACTTTCAAGTCTGTTTTCTTCCCTGGTAATACCAATAATTTCTAATGGTCAAGAAAAAAAATTATATCTGGCTACTGACGCAATTAATTGACCAAAATATCGATGTAATTTAATATAGCAAAATTGAACAGAAGGTGAATTTGGCATAGGCTATACGTCAAACAGTAGGATTTCCCTATTACTGCAGGCTACCTAATATCATTACAATTAATGTTGATAAAAGTATGCATGTCCTTTACAGAACATATCAAAGACAGATTGCTCACTGAAAATAGAAGTGATCACCTCTGTTGCTCAAGGATATATACTGATAAATCATTTGAAGCGCAGTTACCACCCAATGAATAAACAGGTATATTAGTAGCGATACCGTATTTTAATAGAAAAGCTAATACATTTTCCCCTCTGGATAAAATTGACATTACGTTTTGTTACCTGGAGCGATTTGATCATGTCTCACCTCCTTTTTCAACCAAATCGACGGTAATAACTCTTGTAGTGAGAAATCAACATTTAACCACAAATTGCCCCAGGTAAACTCACTTCCTGGGAATCAAATAACACACAATGTCATTTTATGTAACTCATTGATTGACCCATGTGTGTTATATACTGCCTCTAGCTACAACGGCATCATTGTGATCTGGTCAACTCATTGACATATATTTACACACATTATTGCATTCACGTAAAACCACATTCTTAATGTTTCAAAATGTGTTCTTTGAGTAAATGACTTTAATAGAGGTATACTTGTTTCGTATATAGGTTTGTAGTTTAGACTAAAATTGCTATTTTGTACGAAAATTAGTGTTTATTAGCATCTAATGAATTAATAAATCCTTCATCGAAAAGCTTTATTTAGGTTGTACCGAAACCACTTTAAAAATGACATGGTTATTTTGATGTCTTTCCACGTGTATACACTAATCCAATGTTACTTTTCCTTGTACTTTTCTTGCTTTAATGTTTGCTTTAAGCAATAATTGTCGGTGCCATTTGAGCCGAACATATTTAAACCACATTACATTAAAAACGATTGGTACTTTTCCCTTGTTTCCGACAATACTGACGCCGGGTATGATTGCTCGTTATTTGCCATCGCAATCGGAACTAGAGGTTTGATCAACACCGACAACAAAAATAGGCTGACTCGTTTGTCAAGCAGCTAAATATCCCAAGTTCAAGGAATTGAAAGAACAAAATATTGAAGTCTATTCTCATGTCATCCTATGTATTCTATAATTCTAAACATGAGCCAAAATGGAGTGTCTAAGAAGTCATTTATATGTTTTCTCTCAACATAATGTAATCCTTCTTGTCTTTGTATTTTGCAGTGTGTAATGTGTTTTCCCTTGCCTGAGATCGGTATGGATCCCAGTAGCTCTTGAGTTTTTATGTTTTTCTTCCTATGGTTAAAATGGGACAGATTTGAAATAAAAATGAGTGTAAATTTAAGTAACCTTTTATGACTGGGTATAATAAATGAAGACGTGACATGACGTATGGATATTATTGCTCTTCAAGTATGTTTTATTATAAGTCGTGATGTTACTGCTCGCTTTTTATTTTATTGCAGACAAGAAACCGACTTTACACACTTCCTAAGCAATATTAGACGAATATATCAACATTTTATTTTCATGCATTGTGTCAAACAATAATGCATCCGTTTATTTAATTTCATAATATTGACAGTTCAGCAGAATTTACACGTTTTTAAAGTAGTCCTTATAATGGCGCCGTTTTGTTTCAACTTAATGTGTTACAAAAATATATTACAAATGAATTATTCAAATATCAATAAAGGAATCCCTCGATCACACGTCTTGAGCGCGACTGCATACTGCTATAGCATGTGAAAGATTATTGCAGTGTGTGATGCTACAAAGGAAAAAGGTGAAGTAGTAGTTACAAGTCATTCGTGTGCTTCGATTCATATTTATAATATTTCTACGAATTGTCTGTTCATGTTAGACACGAGCATAAACACGAATAACCTTGAAATATTGAAACATAAAGCTTCAATTATTCTGTTGATATATAACTCGCTCACGGTGATTTAAAAGTAAACAAAATGTACCTAATGACATCAGCAAGAGTAGGAGGCGAAGACTAGGGGAGAAGAAAAATACATATTAGTACCAGTAATGCAATGTAAAGGTATGACTTTGTGTCCCTCTTGTAAGTTATTTGTTATTATAGCCTGACTTGGCAGCATCTTTGTAAATATTGCGAGTGATGCATGTATCTCAAGCGACATAGAGGAAAACAATATGCACTTTCCATACCATTATTACCTTAAAAGTGCATTTATTTGGTTATTATGAAGAAGGTGTTTGTGCAGGGCTTACTTGTTTGTACAATCCTTTCTTGTATTAGAAAATAGTGTGAAAAACAACGCGACATTCCTCTCTTATAAACATCTCAAAAAAAGTAACTAACCTCCCATAAATAATGGCCATTATTCAAAAACGGACTATTGTATTACAAATCTGTAAAATGCGTTGGAAGCAGAATTTATTTTTGCGCATGTTGACACCTCATTTGATACGATAGCACAGAAAACAATAAATAAAACCACACCGGTCAATATATGTAGTGAGGTCCAGATTTGAAAGTTGCACTTACAGCAATACAAAAACAGATATCATTACACAGATTTCCTTCAACTATACTGAATACAAATCAATATAATTTACTGCAACTTTCAAATCTTGGGTTACATTGAATTAAATGTACGCTGCGACGCCAATATTTAGTCAATTGCTACAAATGAGATGTCGAAATGCGCATAATTAAATTCTGCTTCCAACGCATTTTACAGATTTGTAATACAACCGACCGTTTTTGAATAATGGCCATTATTTAATGGGGTGGTTACTTTTTAAAGATGTTTACAATCTTATACAGTCTAGATAAGATGCAATCTTGATTAATGTACGCCAACCTGTCCAATACCGTTGTAAGTAGTATTTTCCTTGAATTTGGCCATTGCCCTTTGAGAGAATAGTTGGAATAATTAATTAAATCTATACTTAAATGAGTTCTGCTTTGTTTAGTATCACTCTGCACAAAGGATATAATATGAATGATATGTCACGGGGACCAGGTGTTTGTGTTTTACTACTCAATTGTTAAGACAAATGTTTATTGACCTCTAAACATAGGATCATTATTTTTCATTTTTTAGAATAACAGGTTAAGAGTAACATTAGGGTTATCTTGTTACCTAATGCTTCATTAGCCATATGAGATGTGATCAATCAAAATCAGTCGGATGTCGGTAATATTGAGATTTTGAGATATAACCAAACAAAGGATATGTTTCCTTTTGTTAGCAGTTGTTTTGGAAACTCTTTAATTACTCATATCTTTTAAACTAGTCCTTCAATTTCAATGGAATTTTCTTCAAAATGCAGCTTACCATCCTATAAGAAACTGCCAATAAATATGACTGACTTTCAGACTGATTTTTGCTTGCTCACACCACACAATGCTCCCAAACTATGGAATGTGCTCCCTACTGAGGTTATAGAGATGGAATCGATGTCTTCGTTCAAGCACGTGCTCAGATCTTTTCTTTATCCAGCTTAGTATTGCTGCTTGTATTCTTGGTTTAATTGTTGCTTTGTATATCTCCATGAATTTAATTTTATATGTTTTCTTGTAAGGCGCCCTGTGCTTTGTGGAGCGCTATAGAAATGTTTTTAATAATAATAATAATAATAATAATAATAATAATAATAATAATAATAATAATAATAATAATAATAATAATAATGATAATAATAATAATAATAATAATAATAATAATAATCGGTGTTGTAACATAATAGGACAACTCAGTGGTGGTTTTTTTTATATCTGTTTTCTGTATGTAATACCAATTTCTAACAATCGAGAGCATTTATATTATTTGACTAGTGCGTCTGACGCAATCAATTGACCAAAATATCGATGTAATTTAAAAGAAGAAAACTGAACAGATAGTGAATTTGGAGTAAGCTATTACCAAAACATTGATGTAATCTAAAAGCGGAATACTGAACAGAAAGTGAATTTAGAGTAGGCTAGACGTCAAACAGTAGGAAGTTCTTATAACGGCTTCCACCTAATCCTCTTACAATTTATTATTGTTGATAATGTGTACAACATATCGGAGACAGATCGCTCACTAAAATAGTAGTGATCGCATCTTTTCCTCGTATCGAGGATATTTATATTGATAAATCATTTTAAGTGCAGTTACAACCCAATGAAAACACCTATAAATAGCGATATTTCAATAGACAGGGTAATACATTTTGCCCGCTGGTTAAATTTGATGATTTCAAGGTACATGTTTTCCCATTACATATGATAAAAGGTTTACAAAATCAATTCCATTCCCTTTTTAAACCAAATGTTTTAAGCTTATATGATTATAGATTTACATTGAGTAAATGACATAAGGCTATATTGTAACATTTGTTGAGGAGGACGCCCTCAATGTTTTTTTTTAAACGATAGTAATGTAATTTAGTAAACTAATATACCCTAAACAATCAAGTCTTTTAAGGTGCTTTAGTTGTGACAAAAATTGAGAAAAAGTACGAAATGTTTGTCGAACATGTACAAGATGCCCATAACATTGTACGTAAACAGTGTGCGGGCAGGACCGAACAGACTCACGATCGACAGCGTGACGCACATTGGCGACATAAGCGCTGGTAACGATTGTCTTTATTTAGCCTAATCTGTTCCGATCAAAATTAAAAGGGGACATAGTTGACAGTAAAAACTAAGTGTCCGGATGCTTTTTGTGCGCAGTATAATTACGATTTTGCTCCAACATGTCTAAATTTACATTAAATCAGCTGATATCGTTACCGTTTGGTTGTATTCTTTGTTTGCTTTGTTTCTATTTGCTGCTTTATAATTCAATTAACCAAGAATGCTAAGGGGGATAGTCATTGAAAACGATATATTATACTATTTCTGCATGTTCTGATTGTTTGTGTTCTTTCCTCCAATTAAACCACTGCCGCAGGCAATAATACACCTTCGCCATGTTGTCCGTAAAAATATTGGCATTACTCATGAAACAACAATTCGGTGATGTAACTGACCATACAAGGTATATACCATGGGGTCAGGGAGATATTCAGAAGTGAATTTTGTTCCAAAAGGTTTTTTTTATTGCAAAATGTCATTGGTCCCTTAGCTCCCAAGGCAACGGCCATATATTTCCATTTTCCAACTTTCCAAATTCTAATGGGACATTTGCCCAAACTTACGTGGAAATTAACGAAGCCTTGTATGCCAATAATATAGACTGTATAATTGCTAGCAATTCTGAACAAAAGGGTCAATTTCACTATAAGAAAACGTGATAAATAATTTTACATGTGTTAAGGTTATATGAGAATCAGGTCACAAATAAAAAGTCGTGATTGACTTTTGTAATGCAAAAATCCCATCTCAATAAATACTTTTTATGACGCATAATTCATTTCTCAAAAAAGCTCACTTAAAAGTTACATTTTCACCAATAAATCAAATGTATTGAATTAATTAATGGTTTTATTCCTAGATATTAAATATTCATGGGTAATTCTGCACACAAAGTATGAAGTTTCTCCTCCATTTAGTTTCATGGAAACGCGCGGGTTACAATATGTTACAAACATAGCAGAAAAGAATCTCCGTACTCTTCTGAACATTTTAATATAATTTGGCCATTTGTAATTTCTATCCAACGAGACGAACATTTTATGTGGCTGGCCTCTATACTGACACATGTAGTTGACACTCTTTTATACTTTAATTTCACGATAGTGAAAATGAGGGCGTTTCATCTCTTCAGTTGCAGCTACAATGTTGAAATAGTCAATCTTTTAAAGAATAATCGCATCATCGATATGTGAAAAAAGACTATATTGTGATATGACCTGAGTAATTTGACTTGATCATTACTTTTTGTTTACAATTTAAGCTATTTCAGTAAGGACAATTTTATAAAAACAAAACCAAAGATATCGGGTTTTGTTGTAGTGGAATTGTCATTACTGTATATCTACAAACCTGATTAATCTATTCAGTGATTTAAGCTATTTCATTAAAATTGGGAATACACTTTGCCATGTAATCACCATAAACAAAGTCAGGACTAGTTATGGATTGGGTATAGAATGTGGATATTGTGGACACTGGATATGGCATCATTTTGGAAATCCTAAAAGAAGTTTTACTGTTTGAAGGTTACTGTTCATACTTGGGCTTGAACATTTTCAGATAACATCATATAAGTATGTTGTGAAAGTGTGAATGAAGTAATTGGCTGCTAATATAATGGGACATTTTGGTGTTTAGTATGTAAGACAATGTAAACACGATTTTGAGGGATAGTATAACAGTGTTGTTGTGGGCTAGGTAATGTGCTTACAGTCCATATGCCTAAAGAAATGTAATTGCGAACCAGGCATACCTTATGTAGTCAATGTACTACTATCCAGTAATAACGGAGAAGATCTAGAATACGTCAAAGTGCGTACCTCTTCCAAGAAAGGAGTGTATTCTTCTGTCGACTTGCTTAAAGTCTGGTTTATGAAATAAGACATCTGTCAATGTTAGTGAAAAGAGTGTGGTGCAAGGCAGGTGTATATTTCATTAGAAAATGATCGAAAGGTGAAAAGAGCAAGATTTTGGAGATTGTCATCTACGCGGGGAATTTATACACAAAGGATATACAAGTGATCTTCGCAGGACAAGTGAATCAGGATATTGGGGATAACTCTTTAATCAACAACAAGAAGATGGCTGCTGGTTAAGTTACAGTTCTAAATATTTTATTGATTCTAACTGATTGTATGTATTTATGTTAATTTGAAAGATCAATGGTAAAACAAACTTGATTTTTCATGAAAGATTCGGGTATTGTTAACTTAATCAAACAATGGGTTTTGTTGAGGAAATTTGGGGAAAAAGTGTTTTTGCTTTGAGTCATTTACAATTCGTAACAATATAAATAGTAACTTATATAATAAATAAACAAATAAATATGTAAAAATAAATAAATAAATAAATAAATAAATAAATAAATAAATAAATAAATAAATAAATAAATAAATAAATAATTAAATAAATAAATAATTAAATAAATAAATAAATAAATAAATAAATAAATAAATAAATAAATAAATAAATAAATAAATAAATAAATGACATAATTATAAAAATCCATATTTACCTCGCAGCTGCTAGCCCATGATTAAATATCGTAATAAAACACGTAATGTATTACAGCAGTAGCCATATATGCAGCCCATATTTATAAAAGTATCCACTGCGTTGGTAAATTTGTTATAAGAATAATGTTATAACCAAAGGACATACAAAATAGGGGAGAGTGGGGTAAGTTGAGCCACTTTTTACATTTACTTTCACTGCGCTCAAATAAATAAAGCAGGACCCAAATGCAGTGTTACAAATGAAACATATGTATGTTTACTTGGTTATGATACCACAAAATTGTAATCAATATTTTGCACTTTCGCACAGTGAGACGCCAAAAATAATTTGCAAATTGGCTCAACTTACCCCAACGGTGGGGTAAGTTGAGCCAGTCGCGGGGGAAAGTTGAGCCACCATAGAAATGCACAGTATATGCCATAGCTGTGAAATTCAATTTTGCCTTTTTTTTAATTGTTGTTTTCAGGTATTTATTTCGAAAAATAGTTTGATATAGAAGCAGTTTGATCTAAATATTGCATACAAGTAATTTCTGACAAGATTTTACTTTTAAAAACAAATTGGGGAAATTTCTGCAGGTTTTTCCTATGCTCAACTTGCCCCATGGCCTGTGGCTCAACTTACCCCATGTGACCCTTTTTGTCAACAACCAAGTCTCCCGCCTGATTAAAACTTGTTACTGTTGTAAATAGTTTTCTAAAATAGTGTTCATATATCACATCCTCAATACCCAAAATGCTATCATTTTAGCCTTTTTCTTTCTGGGTGAAACATGAAAAAATTGGTTTTTGCCAAAAGTTCAACACAAGTGCGAAAAATGAACTTTCTAATGCAGCTTTCTTACCCTATGTGCAAGTGATTCCATATTACACTTGAGAAGCCTCTGTTATGTCATATACAAATAAGTGGAACTGCAAAGTAAGATAAGTTTTTAATTTTCTTTCTAGAGGGGGTGGCTCAACTTACCCCCTGGCTCAACTTACCCCACTCTCCCCCACAGCTAGTTTAATAGGTAACATTACCCACCGCCTAGACACGAAGCGAAAATAATAGTCATCTTTTTGACGATGCTTTATGCAAAACCCGTCGGGAATATACATGTATGGATCATTATTATTATCATCAACAACAACATTATTTTCATCGTCATCAATGCCATCTTCATCAGCATCATCTTTGAATTCGCTGTCCTCATTTTCATCATGGCCATCGATATATTAATGTAACGCAGAAATAAATTAAATGATTTGCTCAAATACTTGAAGCAACAAAATGACTTTTATTGTCATGATAAAACCCCTTCTCCAGAAGTTAAGAAAACATTCTGACCTGTTCCAGCACTAGAACACCTAAAATGTTACAAAAGTAACTGCATGGCTGTAGAAGTCACGTACAAGCAAAAACATATTGACGTAAGATTAGATTTATTTGGCAGCGTCAAGTGCGATATTGTCACCGGCAGCTCATTTCAAGAAATACTACTTGTATGATCCAAACTGCTGCAATACTTCAATCTGAATTCTCGGTGATGGTTTGGGTAACATGATTTAAGAATCTGTTTAAAACTAATATTTATATTTTCATTTGTCCATTATTTCTTTGAAACATTTTAATGATTCTATGAAAAATGTAGGTATAGAATAATATGACGCAGAATTTGAAGTACTATCAGTTGATTAATTATGTTTAATTTAAAATCAAATCAGTAATAAAATGTGGCGTGTTTTTTATACGAAGATAAAGTCACTTATGAATGCACAATGGGCGTACGTGCGGAACGTTCTTGGAAGAAGCCGTATGTTATTTTAACATAATTGCGCAGAAACTACATCTTCAGTTGGGTAATTCTTGTAATCAACATAATAAAGTTAATTAAAATTGAATAATAATAATAATGTATGTTTAATACAAGATACAAATTCGTAGGAACATAAATGCAAAAGATTCATTTAAAATTCAACGCTACCGCGTTCTTTTATTTTTATGTCGAGCGTATAGGCATTAACAGCTGAAATCTAGAAGATAACGCTGACGAAACTTCCGTCAGGCAAGTGACCTGGTGAAGGGGATCCACGTAGATGGCTGGTCGAGGTATTTTACAGGATAGGCAATCGTAGCCGACAATCGGGCGTTGCCCTGATCGGAACCGACAGTAACGAGGTCTTTTTTTTTATCATGGATCATCTGCCCCGCGATTACAAGATGAACCATGAACTGCGGGAAAATGAACAAGGGACCTCTCGCACCAAAGGCAAAGAACTTACCCAGTCTGCCACGCTGCTCCGCGATTTGTATGTATGAAATTAAATTGAGAGACCTGATGAATTTAATTTCAGTTACATGTTCTTATAAAGGAGTGGTCACACCTGCCATATGAAAAGTTTATTGAAGTATTTAAGTGGACATGGGACGATTTTGTAAAGATGGCATTGAAAAATCGTCAGCTAAATGGGAGAAGACCGCACGCGTCGAAATGTAAGAGATTGCATTCATTCAAACACGTTACTATTTGAGCAACTGTGCTATGAACTTTCGTTAGAAATTGTTAATGGTATTTATTCTATATGATTTTAAATGGGCCACGGACTGAAAAAAAAATACCCTGGCGAACTACTTTTCCACCCACATGTCCTAATTGATCAGAGCACGCGAGATATACGTCCTGATATGTATATGTTGGCAATGACGTATTCAAGTCTGAAACCTGAAACAACATTTTAGGAAATCGTTTAATGTGCTGTTTAATTAACCTTTTCGGTAAATCAAAAATTCTTTGCAGTTTTATCAGAGACGTCGTCATTTGACGTCACGCCGATGTGCACATCGTTTAGCGAACATCGTTACTGCATATTTCAAAGCCACGAAGTATAAAGTAACAATGTGAACATTGGGATGACGACATCACAGGTCTAACCGCAAAGAATTATGGGACTTACCCAAAAGGTCACTTGTGTAAAATGTTTTGTTCAGAACGATAGTCTTACTTTCTCGCAACTAGCAAGTCAACCATATCCATGTCGTTCGTACGAAGAAACAAAGGCATATATAGTTCTATAGAAAAGTAAATTAATCAGCGAAATCATAGGATCCAGTTGGTAGAAAATGATTGATTATGCATCACCTGACAGGCGACTTAGCTTGGGATTTTCTTTCAACTTGCAAACACAACGTCGTTTTTCCAAATGCGATGGATATTGGTATATCGTTTTGACGTTCTTCAGTCTTCAGTCTTCAGTCTTCAGTCTTCAGTCTTCAGTCTTCAGTCTTCAGTCTTTATACACTTAGAAAGCAATGCTTGTCCAAGGAGAAATGTGGTGCTCAAAACACAGGTGGTGCAGATGTGCCAACAGTGCGGGATATGTACAAGATGTGCGAGTAAAAATAAACTCTAGATGCTTAGAGAACCTGATGGACTGCAGAGGGTGTCCAGCCGTAACTGCAGGGAGTGCTGCTGACTGAAAGGCTTGGACTGATGTTGATGTTACACCTTCCACAGGGAATTCAATTCCAAAATGAACACAGAAATAAATACAGGGTATACTGACCTGTTACATATAATCGATAATTGGTTAAGGAAGCCTAGGTCAAAGTAAAATTCATTGAGTTTGGTTGTTGTTGTTTTGTTATTGTTTTTTGTTTGTCTGTTTTTTGTTGTTGTTTTTTTGCTCAAAACGTCATACTCAATTCACTTACATATATCCTACTTCAATAATAGGTTGTTGACAACAAAATACTATGTAATTATTTGCCCAAACAAGCAAAAAAACTTGTTACTGACAGTTTTGTCACTGAACGAGGGAATTTCTCAAAGCTGGTATTGTTATTATGTTCAAGCAGTAATGTGAAAAAGCCTGTAAATAAAATAAACGGTATTGCAAACCTACAATAGGCTAATCAAATTAAGAAAAATAATGTGTTAACACACCACTAATTGCAACAGAAATAACGACCATTCATTTTAGAATTTACATCTCGCCGTGATTTTTAAAATAGTGTATTTACTATGCAAATAACCACTTTCCTTCCTCTAGAGTGTATCGGGAACTAGCCCTTTGTTATGCTTAATAACTTTCCCAATTTTACGTGTTGAAGGCCACACTCACCATACATCAGTAAACATCAAAAGAGGAGCTAGCTGTTTTCCGTGTGTGGGAATTTCTAGCATATACATTTCTGTGTATAACATTTGTATATTTGCCAAATGCCAAATATGGGCATTATGACCAATATTTATGAATATTGCATGGTACCTAGTACAGGGGAAATAGCCGGATGGTGTTCAAATTTGGCTAGAATAAATTATACCTTATTATGGTCGATACTATCACGTGAGTTTGATATTTCTATGAATGAACTGTAGTATGAATTGCAGCACACCATCATCCGCATTCACATTCATTCACTGCGAAACAGTGAAAATGCTTGGTTGAAATTACATCGGGTACCTGTGTCGGTTTGTTAAGTTTTGTTTGCATGTAATACGAAGATAACATATTAAAATCAATATAAATTGTGATATTTTGGCCTAAATACATTTGTTTAGCAAGATACGGCTTTCGAAGGGAGTGGATACGTGCAATTGGCCTATACCCTTTGAGTGTTTGATTAGTACGTAGTCAATTCACCACATATGGGTGAATGGGAGATGTCCTCGTGGAATCCAAACTTTGATTTTACCACTGTATAAGCGGCCATTTTGGATTAATGCAAATTAGGCACTGTTGCACATATAATGGATTAATGGGAGATATACGTAATATATTTTGTCTTGAATATGCATGGGTGTCACTCGCAAAAGCTTTCACGCAATCTGAAATACGGTTAAGCATTTATTCACATTATTTTGGGAAATTAAAAATATATTTCTGGCATGCATGTAAGATTTTAATCCGAGTGTTTAATTATTCAACACTCATGATAGCCTAATTATTCGCATCCAGGAAGGTAAAATTTTTGCGGAACATTATTTTTTGCGTTTGCTCCTTTTGGCGCTCAAACACATATCGCGAAAATAAACGTACTGGAAATTTGAAAAATGGAGTGTAGAAACAAGCTAAGTATGCTCGTATACTTCAAAATCAACAAATCCCGAAAATTTACATTCACGAAAAATAACACTTAAAAAGTATACATTACGCTGAGCGCAAATCTAGGTTAATCTTTAAATTATAACTGGATGAAAATAAATAGTTATATAGCATAAAACGAGAGCAAACTTGTAACTTGCTTTAATCAAGTTTACATGCCTTCTGCTACGATATATTTCTAGTATTCAAAACAACAAAAAGGCAAGACAAATCCCAGACTTTCCAGGGCTTTACGTTTGAGAAGCCAAGTTCATTCCTTGCACAACATTCAAGGATTATCCTGTTCGATCTAAAATCTCATGTGATCAATAACATCGCACAGTTCATTAATTCTCTTCACGCGGGTGTCGACTTTTTTAAAAATTCAAAAATTGCAGCAATGCAAATTTTCATGACCATATTTTGAATCAGCATGAAAATGCATTAAAATGAGTACAAACAAGCCTAGTATTGGTTCAGTAGTTCTTAAGATAGCTCTTGATATTTTGAGAAAATATTTCAAAACTTTTTCTGTTGAAGCGCATGCCTATAACACGTAGAGCATTAAAGGTTAGTGTTAGAGCACAACCTATCATAACAAAGCCTGGATTTGACACTTTGGTATGTTCTCTAACCAACGTTGATTGGATCACATTCTTTGGTATAACAAAAAAGTCGCGAGAAATGTCAAAAAATGTTCGGGAAAAAACTTGATGCAATTGTTCTCGCTAGACGTTTATTAATCATGTTAATCTTTGCGTAGGAGTCAGGAGAACTGATCTTACACATTTAACATTTCTTTTCCAATGTGTTGCTCTTCCCTCTAACTTTCTCACTGATATATGACGAATATGAAATTGAACAATCTTCATTTTATAGCATGTTTAGTTTATCCTTGTGTATCAATTTGAAAACTTATAGATCTGTTAAGCAAATTATGTGGCTTTTAGGAAAACAAACAACGCATCAGTTGGAATAGATCTCTGAATGACTAATAGAGTCAACGAACAATATAAGTTCGTTCGTTCGTACCCTTTTATAACGAGTAAAATATTATTAAAATAACATTTCAACCTTTTCAAAAGCTATTGTGCGTTTTGTTGTGGACAGTGGAAGCACAGCACAACATTTTGGCCGTAGGTGTAAAAATGCGGGAACTGATTAGAAAATCGATGTTACTAAACAAAACTAATGCCTTATATGGATACATGGAACATAATTATTATTGCATGGTACATTCCTCGTTCTTTCTGAAAACATTTTAAACATTTACTATTACACTACGCTGTTTTTTGTACTTCAAACATTGTTTGACATAATACATTATCACATATCCAGTTTGATTCTGGATTTAATGCACATGACATATTTGCTTATTTGGCGCACGCGGAAACTTTGAAATGAGAAACCATCTGCAAAACAGACGGGGTAAACTGGCAGTGAGAACTGAGAAATATTTCAATGTCTGCCCTTAATACTCAGCTTACTTATACATCGCAAGTAAATTAGTCCAAAATATTACTGGACAAAAACGAAATGTAACTAAAGACTGCACAAAAAGTAACGCAGCTGTTATAAATATGCCTATAACTTCAGAACTTATAATTGCTTTCACAATTATTATTTTAACATAGAAAGAAGGACTATTTATTTACGCGAATTTTGATAACCCATTCGTCCAATTTTGTTCAATATTAACAACACAAAATTTGTTAAAGAAAAATACCCGAGTTAAAAAGTTGCAGCTATTTAAACTGATTTGAAGTCAGCGCGAAGATAATGGCGGGTTTTACGTGCCACATATGCTTGCGTAATAACCATTGATCGCTGTAAACTGCGACTTTTAAAGTTGGGTATTTTTCTTTAAAAGCACTACTGTGTTGTTAATTTTAAACAAAGTGGACAAATGGGGTACCGGGTATCAAAATGCGTGTAAATAAGCCACCCTTCTTTTAAAGTGGACACATTATGCATACAATTAGTACTAGTTCTGAAGCTATAGGCGTATTTATAGGCTGTGTTACTTTTTGTGAAATCTTTATATACTCGTACAAACTTCAATTATGGTGCCATATTGTCCCCTCAACCATCGGTCCTGTGATTATACTAAATTATCCTCTTCCCCAGAACAGATGAAGCCTAGACATTTCCAGGCTTATATCGTTGCGTGGCATATCAAAAGAGTTACCCGACTGTAACGAACGCAAACACATCGCGTATGTTGAAATCACCCATACAACATAGAATACTGCAGCATGCGTAATTGCAATTCATTCGACAATTTCACCCAGACATTCGCCCAGACATTTTTAGAGCTCGACTGCCATTTTCTTCTTTCAATAAGTAGATATGAAGACTTGAGCGCAAGAAGACCATAAGTCCACTTGGCCCCCGATCATGTATACACTAAAGTTACGTATAGTTTCTTAGGGTTTTATAATGTTTAATACATGTTCCAGGGTGAAAACCTCATGAAAGGTTGTGAAAGATTAGTTTTGGCCCATGAACATGTATAAAACATTACCAAATTATACGAAACTATACGCAACTTTACTACTTTAGTGTATACATGTTGAGGGGCCAAGTGGACTTACTTTCTTCTTGCGCTCAGGTCTTCATATCCTGTCCGCATGCAGGCGTATTGAAAAATATCAGCGTCAATGCTCTCTTGTACAAAAATTGTCTTATAACATGTGACTACTTACTATCAAACTGTATCAAAATGCGATGACGGCCCATGGGATGACTAAATTTAGTCTACCAAGAATAACCTGAATCACATGAGCATGCTGAGTGCGCTTAAAGTGATTGCCCTTACACTCACTTTCAGATTAATATCAAATCTTCTTTGGACGTCACACTTACGTAAGTTGGAAAATATGTTCAGAAGTTATAATGGTGAAACAACTCAAAATAGAGATTTCTGTTGTTGTTTAACCTTAGTATCTGTTACCAGCTGGTTTGTGCTACTTCATCATTAAACAAACCTGTCTGGCGACAAGCTCGAAAAAAATTCGCTGATTGGTCTATGAATTTCAATATAAAAATGGTTTCAATTGGCTATGGACTACAGTGACGGGGGAAGTGACACTAAAATATTTGTAGCTAATAAGATTTGTAGCAATAAAATAATTGTACAATAGGACTAGCCTAGGGACGGCTGTTCAGGCGCCAATCGCCTTTCATGCCAAATAAGCCTATTCAGGGTGATGTGCGGCCAATCACTCCACCGCTTTGCACAAAGCGGCGAATCGTTTGGAGTTTACTTCAATTAAACTCAAGAGCCGTGTCGCTCTGACGTACTTGAACAGGTACAATTTTTGGCCAATAATCACAGAAAATATTGTTTTTAAAGTAATGTCATTTGTCGCTCGCTTAGTGAGTGACTGCCGCTTGAAAAAAATACAAGCGGCACGATGAAGTGTCGCGCAGTTCAGCGGCAGAAAGTATGAAACCAGCATTATTCTGCTTGCTGCAGTACGGCATCCGTTGTATAACCATCATTACGCTACAAGAACTTAAACTAAGTACTAATTAGACGATTTGAGAAACATTCTTCATTGAAAAACACATTTTGGGAAGTACGAGGTGTGACAAAGTATAGTAATTAGTATGTAAATTTATGGAAAGTGTGTATGTTAATGAGACAGCAATACCCTTGCCCCCCGCCCCCCACACACCCCCACTTTTCATACATTTACATACTACACTTTGTCAAGCTCGAGTTTTGTAGTGTGCTATTTTCTATAGCGCAGAACAGAATTGTATACACTTGCATACAAGAGCTGTTTGTCGGCATGCTTGTTGTGCAATCACCTAAAAATCACCTAAATCACTGCTAAACTCGATGTGAAACGAACAGCATGTTTTTTTCTGAGGAAATGTCAAGGTAAAGCGAAGTCGTTTCCTTTCAGTGGATCTGATTTTTGTAAATATTGTTTAAGAGAACAATGTTTTAAAATATCACATGATGCAGTCATGTCTACAGTAGAATTCATCTCGACCTTTGCAGGACTTAACCCCATTAAAAGCTATTAAACCAAGATAACACTCATTGAAACAGCTCAACTGATTAAATCGGATCTTCTCTGGTTGTGCACAAGTGTCTGTTTTCATGTGCGATATCGCAATAAAGCTGGTATTATAGCTTCAGTTGGGTAACCGATTATAAAGGAAACGAAAGGAAACAATGGTATGTGTACCTTTGTTCACGAAATGAGACAATGGTCTGCTTTTTGTAAACCAGCATTCTTGAAAATGAGCAACATAATGATTGTTGACTTAACACGGTTTGGAAATAATTTCTTCATATTTTTTGGTGTTATCTGTCGTTTACATATCCTTCCAAAAACACAAAAGTGCGACCCTCTCCAAACACCTAAATTAGCTAAAAATTTAGGACATGTTACAAAACTATATTGTCTAGAATTTTAGAAGAGTACTTTTAATATTGGCCGGTTATTTTTCACACAGGGACGTTAACTAGGCAATGTACTATTACCTATAACATTAACTAAAACACCAAAGTACGATTATTTCCAAACATCTAAATTAGCTAAAAATTTAGGACATGTTAAAAAACTATATTTTCTAGAACTTTAAAAGAGTACTTTTAATATTGGCCGGTTATTTTTCACACAGCGTCGTTAACTAGTCATATCCACATACTTTTAACGTAGGGCTATTTGTAGAGGTCACGCGTCAATGGGAAAGAGCACTGTGTATTGTGTATAGGAAAACGGACAGTAACTGCAGTATGAAGTTACTAACTCAGCAGATAATTATCATAATATTCAAAAAGAAATTCACCTATAAAGGTAATTGATTTCGGAGCACTCGTTTTGTTTTTTTATTTGAATATTGTGTTTTCAATCCACTGTCTCTGCGTCTCATTGAAAGCCAAACTGGAGTCAGGGTGACTCTAAAAGCAGAGTCCAACCACTCTGCGATTCTATGTCTAAAATGACTCCATATTGGGAGACATCTGACTCCCTCGAAGAGACATAATTTGTTGACTCCGCTAAAGAGTCACCGTATTGATGACTCTACACAGAAGTCATTTGACTCCCAATATGGAGTCATTTTAGACATAGAGTCGCACAGTGGCTGGAATGTGCTTCTAGAGTAATCCAGACTGCATTTATAGAGTCACACGGCTCAACTACAGGGTTACTTCGACAGTCCGACTGCAGGTAGGAAAGCTTACTATTATTAGCTTTACCTCACCGTCATGTTAAAAGTCACCTGTGGAATCCAGCTCAAGACCAAGTTAGCCTACAGCATGAAAATACCATATTTGGCTCTGACTCTGTCCTTTTGAGAGACATTGTCAAATAACTAGTATACGTCGTGCACGACTCTGCAGGTAGAGTCAATTGACTCCACGGGTAGAGCCAATTGACTCTCTTGTGACAGTCACGCGACTCCTTTTGAAATTCAGTGCTAGTCTACTCAACTTTGAGAGTCACTTGACTCCATTCAGTGCTGCTGGAAAATATTCTCCTCTAAATCTCGCTTCTATGTTATCAAAACGACCTTTAAGGAGCAACAAAATAACCGTGAGAAGTTAATGGGTGTACTGGATTTGTTGTTCTTGATGTCGTGAACAAAAAGTAGCCCGGCGTATGTCTGTGAATATTATTATTCAGTCTCAAGTCTACGGGTACTTACCTTGTTCACACACACATACAATAACGACTGTAAAGACCTTGCCTATAGTTCTTAAGCCCCGGTACAAACCGCGTTGGGTATTTATTACTTAGTTTGATATTAAGCGGTGAGAACTAAATTATGAATTAAATTTGTATCATCTATATATTAACATCATAATTCAAATCTCCTCGTAAAAGTACTTCATCGTATTTACGGCATGATAATACATCAGTCCCGTATACAGAATCAGCAGCTTCAGATAGAAGCGCGCGGCAACGGAAGGGATTTTCGGGCTTTTCTTCTCCACCAGACCACCCCGTAACAAAACAAAACAATTTAAGAAATCACTATATTTGGCAAAATTTCCCAATCATATGTGTCTTTTAAATGAGCTCTTGACTCCGTGACTCCCGGTTGAAAGGTAAAACATAAAAAGATGATAACTCAACAAATATACAAAATAAGATAAAATTTTGCAAACTTACACCTACATCCAGTGTCGTTTACAAACCCCTACAGCGCTCCCAAGATCAATCCACACCACTCAAATCAAATTATATACCCCAGAGTAACACCATTTTAGGACCTCCTTCGGAAAGGTGTAGAGCAGGTAACGCTCGGAGCCATTTTACTCTGGAATGGCTGAGGTAGTTAAATAAATATTATTTCGTTTCCATTTGGTTTGTATTTTTCTTTGTTTTTATTTTGGCTGGTTTATTTCGTTGGCTTGAGATTTATTGAAACCGATATATACCCATTCTGCATGTTCCCATTGCTTGTTTTCTTTCGTCCAATTAAACCACTACCGCAGGCAATAATACGACTTACCCATGCCATATAAAAATATTGTCATAACCCAAATAAACATGCAATCTGGCTTGTGTAACTGACCATACAAGGTGTATATCAAAGGGTAAGGCCATACCAACAGCTGTGTTTTGTTCCGAACGCGTTGTATTTCGAAAATGTCGGCACGTACTCCGAAATGTTATTTTTCCGAAAATAGATCCAATACTTAATACATGAATTGCATTTTCAGTCAAAAGCAAAATAAATAGATAAAGATGGTAAATAAATCCTTATTTTAATTTAAATATCATAAAAAATATATAATGTCACAAATAATTATATAGGTAAATATTATAAATAAATAAATAAATAAATAAATAAATAAATAAATAAATAAATAAATAAATAAATATAAATAAATAAATAAAAAAATAAATAAATAAATAAATAAATAAATAAATAAATAAATAAATAAATAAATAAATAAATGGTATAGTTATACAATCCATTTGCATTAAAAGCTTCGCCTAATGACATTTTTAGGCACAAACTAAAAAGTGCACTCAATAAAGGTACGGACCCTAAATTCTTGCTTGGATTTTCAGAGAAGGAAAGCTCTCTAATAGTACTTAAAATTTACCCCAAGGCAAATGAGACATGCGCGCCATTGGGAAATCTTTTTGGTATTTTGCTCGTCAGAAATAAGAGTAGCTAGCCTAGAATTAAATATCGGAATAAAATATGTAACGTATGTCAGCAGTGGTCACTTATGCATCCCATTTTACAACGCTATCCATTGCGTTGGTCAGTTTGTTTATAGGATAATATTATAACCAAAGGACATGGAAAGTACATCTAGTTTAATAGGTAACATGATAACCCTGAAATGGAAATGTGATAATCTTTTTGACGATGCAGATTTAAGTATCTGAATAAAATAATAAAACATGATAACCTTCCGACAGGACACGAGGAAGAAATTGTGGTAATCTTTTTGACGATGCTTTATTATAATATAAAACTCTTTGGGAATTATGCAAGCCTATTTTTATAATAACTACGCTCGCAAGGTAATACTTTACAAATCCGAAATACAAATTAGGTTAGAGTGACATGTAGAGATTTAGTAGTGGAATAAGTAGTGGAAATAGTTTTGAAATATCAGTGTCGGCTCTATTTTGATACTACTTTTGAAGTCCGCAGTCTGTAAAGCGGTAACGCATCACCAAACACAGCACTACTGATTCTGATGGAATATATACAAAGACTTGATCTACCATACCAGAATAAAGTATGATATTCGAATTTTATTCCCAGAATTCCATGGTAGAGATTTATGTTGACACTGATGATCATCTTTGACATCGTCGTCGTAACCTTCATCCTGGTCATCGATTTAATTATCAAAGCAGCGCCAAAATTACATGGCTGACTCGAAAAATGTTTGAAGCGACCAAATGACTTTGGTCTCCTAAAGTAAAAAAAAACACGCTGCCCTGTTCGAATTTACCACTAAAACCCCAACATGCTACAAAAATAACTGCATGACTGTAGAATTCAGGTTCAAGCAAAATAAATTGACGTAAGATAAGACTTGTTTGGCAGAGTCAAATGCGACACTGTCGCCGATAGCTCATTTCAAGAAAGAGGACAGAAAAAATAGTATTTGCTATATATTTGTACGACCAAAACTGTTGCAATATTTCAATCTTATTTTCTCGGTGATGGTTTCGATAACATGGCTAAATACTTTTAACAAACACTTTTATAACGAAGGTCTAACGTCCTTATGTGTTCAAGCGTCAAATGTAAGATAACATTTTAACACATTGCCATCCAAGCACTTGTTCAATGTACTTTGCTTTTCCTTACACACTGTTAATGGTCTTTGTTCTAGGTAATTTTAAATGGGTCATTACAAACGTTCATTAAAACATCATAATATGTGCTCTTAATAGACTTAAATTCATTCGTATAAATACGTAGTAATTTAAATGGTAAGATTCATTTAATATTTGCCACTGCATATACTAATAAATTTAGTTGTACTATCGTAAACTTAAAAAGCCGCACTAGCAAGACATGCATATGACGTTCTTATTTCATTTTCTTGGAAATATGGAATTGTATACATGTTGAATCTATTGAAGTTTATTTATATATATCTTGATTTTAATCTTATTCAGATAAGTTTGAATATATGTTTTAAACATGAATTTATTCATCGTGTATAGTGTTGTGCCACAGCGTGGATCATTTCCACTTGAATATAAAGATAACAAATTGGTCGTTTCAAATTCATGATGATATAATTTGATATTATCTAAAACAATTGATCAGCAGTTGGCTAATTTAGTTAAAAGTGGGCGGAATGGCATTTAATTAGGGTATATCCCAAACTTTAAAGGGGAAAATGTGAAGGAAATAACGACTTGATCGGTAATTTTTGTAATCCATGCTCTTATAGAGAGAAGATCCCAAGTGATCACACTTGCACTATCATCTACTTAATTCCAATCGGTAAGAACACATTCATGCAGTTTTGAAAACATAATAATCCTGTATTATCTACACCCTTAATAGAATGTATTGGATGCACAACTCATATGCCACAACTTGAGGTCAACATTAAAGTATGCAGGTTAAGTGCGCCATTAGACATTTTGTGGAGATGGAACAGACAAATCGTTAGTTAAATGCAATAAGATCGTAAGTACATTGTAATTACAAAGTACTTACGGTCTTCTTCTTTTAAAGAATCAAAATTTAAAAGATCGCATTTTACCAAACACTTTGCTATTAGCACCTGTTCTATGAACTTTGCTTTTCGTTACACATTTTAATGGACTTTGATCTATATGAGAACATTCCATTAAATGGGTCACGTTCTGCAAAGAATACCCTGATGAACTACTTTTCCATCCACATGCCCTAATGGACCAGAGTATATGAGCTATATGTTTGAATATGTATGTGTTTGCAAGGATGTGTTCAAGTTTCAAACCTGAAACAACATTTTCAAGAAATCGGTCAAAGTGTGCTCTAAATACGTGCAATGTTTTATTCACAATAATATCTATGTTGATTCGTTTATTCATTGTAAGAAACGAAAAAATATATAGTTTTGTCTTTACGGTGTAAAATTACATTACCTAGCATTCAAACCAACGATGAGACATTACAGTAAACAACAAATTTGTTGAGAACTTTTTATCCAAGAGTCTTTGGAACTCGAGGAATCTTTTTGGTTCTTCAACGTTTTAAAATGAAAACACTAGAATATGTTTTTATGCATATGCTGCAAAAAACGGGAATTAACAAACAATCAAAGCAAAGTTCAAAATTAACAAATCGCGAAAATTTACACACGTGAATAGTACCATTTTTATAGAAGAAATGTACATGACGATGAACTTAAATCTAGGTTAATCTTTAAATGTTATAGTTTAACGATACCGTACTTGTTACTTGCTTTAATTAAGATCACATGGGTTGTGCTACGTTATGAATACTATCTAGAATTTCTTATATAATCCTTAAAATCCTTCTTTTCAAAAAGACACTGGTAAATGACAAATCCTCGATTTTCGGGGTCTTTCCTTTGAGAAGCCAAGTTCATTCCCTGCGCAACATTCAAGGATCATCCTGTTCGATCTAACATTTCGTGTGATCAATAACATCGCACACTTCATTAAAGGTTAGAGTTAGAACATAACCTGTCATAACAAAGCCTGGATTTGACACTTGTGTATGTTCTATACCATCATTGATCGTATCACATTCTCTAACGTAACACAAAAGTCGCAGCAAGTGTAAAAAACGCGAGGAAAAAGCTTCATACAATTGTTCTCATGAGACGTGTATTAATCGTTGCGTAGGAGTCGGGAGAATTAAGGTTATACATTAATGTTTCTTTCGCAATGTGATGCGTTTTATTATAGTTTCTCACTGATACATCTGACGGGTAAGATAAGCAATGAGATATTCAACGTACTTCATTTATTTTTTTCTTGTGAATCAATATTTGTTAATCTGTATAATGTTAAAAAATCGTGTGGCTTAGGTATATGAAAACAAACAGTTTGAGCCAGCATTTCTGTTTACACGAATTCATCACAACGTTATGTTAAGGCTAAGCATGATAAACTTGGGTCATGTTGACGTGCTAGGAGCACAGAACAAGACATTGGACATTCCGAGCATTCTAGAGTCAAAGTTTACAAATTGCTCAAAGTTTGTAAAACCAATCAGAAATATATCTTATAAGGATTCAAAGATAGATATACCTAGAGGCTAAAGTTTTTTTCTAGTGGAACAAGAGCAGGAGAAAAAGAGAGACATATCTTGATCCTTTGACTTTGGTAACTTTCTTCGACTGTAGTCGCAGACCCCAGAATCACTACAATACTCCTATATCATCAAAATCACAAGATGACATTTCTGAAGAGAAGGTGGGACTGAATAAATTAATCAAAAGACAGAAAACAAAATCTGAATTTTGATGAATCAGAGTGTGTGTAAATAAAGTAAAGCATATAAATATGACGACATTTATCTGATTTTTTGTTTGCATTTTTCCGTAATTTTAAGATGACAATTAAGAAAATATTAAGCTTTAAGATCTACTAATTAATTCAATTACTTTGGGTGAAATTAAAAATGCAATTGTTCTGTAAATTTCGTATAATAATCTGAGCTATTATACATTGTTGCTTTTTGTTTTTGTATCATGCTTAATTCCTTCATTTTGTAAAATATATATTTCTTATATTCTTATTATCATGTTTATGTATATATACAATCAGGTCTTCCAGGGAGACCAGTACATTTGTATTAATGGAATTTCCTGAATAAATAACGAATAAATAAATAAAATAAATAAAAAGCTGTAAATCTGAACTGTTGAGAGTCTTCACTTTTCACATTGAGTAACCGTGTAACAGGTTATATTGATGTGACAAATTTTTTTTGTTAATTCTTGTATTCTCCATGGTAATTTCAATCACCTCTTCGCAATATTTATAATCAATATTTATAATCGAGTCACTAGTGACTCGTCCGTAGCGCATATAATAAGTGATATATTTTACTGCCTCTCAAGTCATATCAATAAGAGATTCGTCTTGCAGAGCTTTCAATGCTTCAAGAAGAAAAGATGTGTTCTACATTGAGTAGTAATGACTGGTGATTTTCGTAAAGTCATACGAAAATTGGGAGACATGGGGAGGAAAAAATTATGAGCACCGGCCGGGGAGGGTTAAATGACACATGAGGGAAGGCAACAATTATGCAATTTTTGGCAGATTGAACGGGAAGACAAGCGAATTTTGATACACATTAATGGGGCATCTTTTAGATAAAACGCTGCCAGTTTGTTTCTTCTTATTCATTGTATTATTCTAATTATTATTGTGCCGTGTATGTTCTTTGAAAGAACATAACTATTGCCATGACTGTAAGTTCCACAGATTTGATTGAGGTATATTTTTAACAACTTTATGTGACAGTAAATGCGGTAATACAATTTACCTCCCTACACTTATTGCTGAGAAGCTCAATTCCTCTCATTGGGTCACACATTATTCATTGATTGTACTGTGTATTCATTGCTTGTACGATGTAGTTTCTATTCCCATTTCCAACCTTCAATATTATGGTAATATTTCAAATTACCAACACGTCAGTGTGCAAATCAATAGGGAAACGATCTCAATATAGAAGAATATTCATCATTGTGTTAATTTAAAGTAATGGCAACTGACAATTTGACAACAGTGGCTTAGCCAGCAAATTGACATTTTGAATCTAGTTAAACGAAATATATATACGTGTCGTATTTACACTGCGGTATTTAGAAGAGATTGGATTTTGTAAGTATAACAGCTCATATTATGTCAATTTCCTACGGCTCAAAAGAGCCCGTCGTTGATCAGATGTGTTACATTACTATAAAAGAACCGAAAGGAAAAGAATATTCCACTGATGATTTGAGTTGAGATTATTAGAGCAGATCAAATTCAAAACATACATTTTATGATTGACTGCATTGATTTAAGATGTCAATCAGCCAGTGGAGCATACAATAGTTAACGTTGACTTAAAACATTCCCCTGATGATACAGTAAATGAAGCACTTCACGTGACCTAGTTTCATAATGATTGAGGATATCAGTAGTGACAGATATGGAGATCGGTTGCAGTCAGCTAGATATCCCGATATAGGTAGTGTCAAATGATATACAAAATAGACTGCTGGTTACTCTGTCCTCTAGAGTATAGTATCCCTGTTTAAAGAAGACGGAAAGACAACCTCGAAAGGAGTTGAATATCGGATGCTGTCGAATATCGCATGATTATATCCACGTTCTAAATTGGGTCCGGGAACATCGGTATTATATTAAGAATACAGAGGGCGCTTATTCGATTTAAGGAGCAGATAAAATATTTACGTGGAAAATATTTATATTGATTTATTTAGCCCTAACGTCCCAGTTGCTTTTGGAGAGGGGGAAGGAAACAAGGAGGAAAGAAAGAAAGAAGAAGAAGAAAACATTTTTTTCTCGAATGCGGTTTTGAACCCCCGACCCTTGACACGGGGGAGTAGCTTACCCGGCCAAGCTTTCCGTCGCCATATGACTGTTTGCATGATGACGCAATAGCATCACGTGGGATACCTGATTGTGCCTACGCTTTCTGAATTGAAGTTTTTTGATGTTTGGTACGGTTAGGGTTAAAGTAATTTCATCAAAACGTTCGATTTTAACAAGAACATTCCCTCTTCTTCTTTTTCTTGCGAACAACTAGGTCGGTTTTTTTTTAGACCTATGTAATCAAGTTTCATGTATTTGATATAACAGATGTTAGAAAATATTACTCATCCAAAAAATCATTGATTCAATGCCAAGTACTTTATGACAGTTACAATACAAAGATGAAAGAAATGAAATGAAATGAAATGAAATGAAATGAAATGAAATGAAATGAAATGAAATGAAATGAAATGAAATGAATGAAATGGTATTATTGACATTCATCATGATGCATTCAGAATATTGATCTATTTATCTATATTAACTTAGATTTCTTTTTAAAATAGAGCATACGAACCAATAACATGCGTTTTAATAAGCTTGTCGAAGTGTACGAGCAGGAGTAATTAAGCCTCTCTTTTCAGTGACGTCGCAGGGGTCAGTATCGGCATTGGTCGTTTAAAAGTCATGGTGATATAATTTGATATAATATCGAGCACATTTGATCATCAGTTGGCTATATTAGTTAAAACTGAACGAAATGGCCTTTAATTAAGGTATAATCCAAACTTTAAAGGGGAAATTTGAAGGAACCAAGGACTTGTCGGTAATTTTGGTAATACATGCTGTTATCGAGAGAAGATCTCAAGTGATCACACTTGCACTATCATCTAAATAAGTCCAATCGGTAAGAACACATCCATGCAGTTTTGAAAACATACTGATCCTATATACTCTACACCCTTAGAATATATTGGATGCAAAATTCATACGCCACAACTTGCGGTCAATATTAAAGTATGCAGGTTAAGTGCGCCATTAGACATATTGTGGAGATTGGACTGACAGATCGCCACTGTTAAATGCAATAAGATCGTAAGTGCATTGCAATAACAAAGTACTTGCGGTCTTATTGTACTAACAAAGTACTTGCGGTCTTCTTGTATTAAAGAATCCAAATTTAAAAGATCGCATTTTACCAAACACTTTGCTATTAGCACCTGTTCTATGAACTTTGCTTTTCGTTACACATGTTAATGGTCTTTGTTCTAGATGAGAACATTCCATTAAATGGGTCACGTTCTGCAAAGAATACCCTGACGAACTACTTTTTCATCCACATGCCCTAATGGACCAGAACACACAAGCTATACATTTGAATATGTATGTGTTTGCAATGATGTGTTCAGGTTTCAAACCTGAAATAACATTTTTTTTAAATCGGTTAAAGTGTGTGAAATACGTGAAATGTTTTATTCACAATAATATCTATATTGATTCGTTTATTCATTGTAAGAAACGAAAAAATATAAAGTTTTGAATTTACGGTGTAAAGTATTTTACATTACCATGTAGGATATGTTTACGGTCGTCTGTCTTGACTTCGCCACCCAAAAAAGGTTACATTTTTCCATAGTCGACTCAAATTAAATGATGATATCTCTGCCAAACAAGAAGTTATTGTCATGCGTGTGGTCTCATTTTATAGCCAAATAAAATGCACTTTCAACCCTGTAAAAAGAAATACTTTAGCTTTTTTAATACTGACACTGTGCTTCATAGAATTCAGAATGGGCAGGATGGCGGAGGTGAGGGATGTGGAGGTGGGGGATGTAGTACACACAAACTCTATGGGATCGATATTTTAGTGCATAATCGGCTTCTGTAAAGGCTGTAAATTGGATTTTGAATCTATTTAGCATCTAAAAGACTCATGACCTTACAGCTAAACAATTCTGCTAATTGTTTTTAATCAATTATGATTGGTTTAGTCTAGGAAATACAAACTTTTCCATAAAAAAAAACTACTCATTGTCATATTAAACACTGTAGTAAGTAATACAGGTGTCGTCAAAATCTAAAAGTTACTGTAAAATTTTAATTACTTATCCTATCATAATCAAAGTATACATTTTCTGAAGGGAAATTTGATGAGGAATATGGACTTATTTTTTCTGTATGGGTTAGGGGCAAAATGTTTCAGTTCAAAATATGTTTAATTGTTAAATAATCTAACATACTTTGGGACACCCTGTATTCCGAGATTATCAAACAGCTGTGATTTTGGTTTCTTTCAAAGTCAGTTGGCTCTCCTCTAACCAAATGAATGTTGTTTACTTCCAGTTTATTACTGTAAGTTGGTAATAAGCAATGCATTAAATGAGCCATTTTTTATTCAAATCTTTTTTAATCCACCCTGTATAACTTATATGTCTTCAGCTTTCCAAAAATGTATAATTTTGCTAGTTTAGGGTTGCTGATTGTCGAGATAATCTAAATAGAATCTCGATTGGTGTAAAAATTCATAATATTTGTGATGTAACGCTAAGGGTGGCGGGTTTAGGACACATGGCCTTACCTTACATTCAAACCAACGTTGAGACATTACAGTAAACAAGTACAACTTTGTTGAGAACTTTTTATCCAACAGTCTTTGGAACTCGAAGAACCTTTTTGGTCCTAAATAAAACGTTTTAAAATGAAAACACACGAATATATGTTTTTATACATATGCTTATATGCAAAAAACGGGGTTTAACAAAAAATAAAGCAAAGTTCAAACTTCACAAATCACGAGAATAGTACCATGTTTACAGAAAAGGTGTACATGACGTTGAACTTAAATCTAGGCTAATCTTTAAATGTTTATAATGACAAGAACAGTTATATAGAATAACGAAACCATACTTGCTTTAACTAAGTTCACACGTGTTGTGCTACGTTATGGATACTATCTAGAATTTCTTATATAATCCTTAAAATCCTTCTTTTCAAAAATACACAAATGACAAATCCTCGATTTTCGGTGCCTTACCATTGAGAAGCCAAGTTCATTCCCGTCGCAACATTCAAGGATCATCCTGTTCGATCTAACATTTTGTGTGATCAATAACATCGCATACTTCATTAAAGGTTAGAACATAACCTGTCATAACAAAGCCTGGATTTGACACTTTTGTATGTTTTATAACCATCATTGATCGTATCACATTGTCTAACGTAACACAAAAGTCGCAGCAAAGGTAAAAAACGCGAGGAAAAGGTTCATGCGATTGTTCTCATGAGACGTGTATTAATCTTTACGTAGGAGTCGGGAGAATTGAGGTTATACATTTAATGTTTCTTTCGCAATGTGTTGCGTTTAAGTCTAGATTTCTCACTGATGCACCTGACGGATACGATAGGCAAGGTGATATTCAACATTCTTTCTTTATTTATTTTTCTTGTGCATCAATTGGTTAATATGTAAAATGTTAAACTAATCGTTGTGTGGCTTTTAGGAAAACAAACAGTTTTAGCAGCATTCCTATTTACAATAATTCACCACACGGTTAAAGCTAAGTATGATAATAAAATGTTGTGGGTCATGTTGACGTGCTAGGAGCATAGAACAAGACATTGGACATTCCGTGCATTTTACAGCTAACAAATTGTTCAAATTTGGTAAAACTAATCAGAAAGATATTCCAAAAGGATTCAAAGATATGTCTAATTAGTGTATGGCGGGCGAGTATCACAAAAGGCCAAAGGTCAACATTTAGCATCCACATGGGTCAAAACAAATCATATTTCCTAGATGACGAATGTCTTAGCTAGAATAAACTATTTTTATACTGTATGTTATCACAAAAACAATTGATCCGATTTTCTGACTTATGGCCACGGAAATAGTTTTGAACTTGTGTTTATGAGTAATTTAACATTTTGACCCCTCTATAAACTTTGAACTTAACATTATTTGATCGCCTAAAGGGTGCTAATTCGGCAAACAATTACTACATATTTGCCTATGAACTTTTGAGTTAAAACATTTTGTATTTTCCTTAATCCTTGGGAGAAGAATAAAGTTTGCCTAATGAGCACCCTTGAATTTTGAGTCATGTATGACCTCAAACAACACGGTTTTATTACGTTATTACATTATTGCACATAATTTACAACGCTTTCTTGAACACTTTCTTTGCAAACTGCGATATCAAAAGAAGTGGACATACATACAATAACATGAAATTGTATAGAGCTCTATATTGGAACTGACAGCATTGTATTATTGGTATCATATGTCTCGTTCTCATCAACCTTCGTGTTCACCTTGAAGTTGAGAGATGTTTTTCAATGAGTACAAATGTCCTGCAAGCATTGAACGTGAGTATGCATTTATGGAGGTTATTACCGATTTGCCATCTTCAGCAATACTGTCTCTATTTTTCTAGTGTCTAGCGGCATGAAATTTTAACTGATGCAGCAAAAGAAGGGAAGAGAGCTTGACCAACTTTTACTAACTTTCCTCGACAGTTGCAGAGCCCAGCACCACTGCAGTCCTTTTATACTGAAAAATACGAGATCTGGAAAATGTCCAGTTTTAACCATCACTTTACTGCCGCACTTTCCGCTAATGAAAAAAAAATAAAACAACGACAAGTCGTAGATGGGTCCAAGTAATCGACCACGGGAATATTTTGGAAATTTTGACTTGTAGATTGCCGGAGGTGCTAATTCCGCATTTCCATTCAATGTTCCTTTGGTGTTTAGAAGTAGTTTATGTTGCATTTTAATCCTTATAAAAAGAATAAACTTGAGCAAAGTTTTAATTTTGAGCCCTGTATGAGCTAAAACAACGCAGTTATATATTAATTCTCATATCTCAATTACACATCTGACATCACAGCTTACAATGCTTTCCTACTTCCTTTGCAAACTGCGAAAAACAAAGAAGTAGACAGAGACACAATAACGTAAAATTTGAGCTATATCAGATGTAGAGGTCTATATTGGCAATGATACTATTGTTATCTGGTATCATATGTCTCATTCACATCAACCTTCGTGTTCACCTTGAAGTTTGAAATTGAGGTTTGAATTGAGTATAAATTGCCCTGCACGCAACGACTGTGAGTATGCATTTTTGGCGGTTATTACCAATTTGCCATTTTCACCAGCAATACAGTTAGCAGCCTGGACAACCGATTCTTTTGTTCTGCAAGACTCACTCAGTCATTTAATGAGGCAATACAAACGATCGAATTTGGTGTTGAAATGAGCTAAATTTTGAGTTTTCAATGTAAAATTTATTTTCTCGGCCAAATAAAAAGCAATCATTTTCATTTTTTCAGTAAATGTCAGGTCAAATTGTAGTGCTTGATACTGTATTTTTTTTTTCAAATCCTAGTGTTAAACTTAGGCGTGAAATTCAGTCATTTCGTGTAAGATTTTCGATTTTGATGGGCTTAAACTCTGCCCGCGAGCCTTTTTTGGATCAACCTTTTAGCTTTTCAAAGTAATATAGTTCGCTAATGAAGGATTTTTCCCAACTTTCTAACGCACATCACCGTGAGCGATATATCATAGTTTTGTCAGAATTTCCGTTTTGATTTCATCATTTTTTATTCCCGCCTGAAAAATTTCAAAATCAACGCGTGAAATCTAAAGCTAATACTAGCATTGTGGATCGATATCCCTGGGTTTAATAGGAATACCGGCATGGGTACAGTAGCAACGAAATTCCCAGACCTAATAGCGCTCCTACTGATCACAGCCGCGTAGCTGGGATTTTTTCCAAGGGGGGGGGGGGGAAGCCTGTATGGGGCTGTGGCCCAAATCCACCAAATTTCCCTGCACTTGGGGGGAGGGCGGGGGCCCAAATAGACAATTTTGTCAGGCTTATTGAATATAATCGTATGGTATTGCATATCGTATGGATTCCCCTCTTCTCCCTCTGTCAGGTTTTTGTTTTTTAACAAAAACCTGTTCAAGCAATTATTTAAAATTGCTTACCTAAAAACAGAATAACTTGGATGTTAATACTTGACGTAGTGTTTCAATTGTCACGAAGGTGACTGGGTATGGTGCCTTTTGTTTGTGTTTGTTTGAAACTGCTTTTGGAAACCCACCGAAAGTCATAGGCCCTAATGAAGCAGCCAAAACAATACCAGGTTAAACATGGAAGTTTATAAAAACCTATAAATAACCTTAAGGAAAAAAAAAAAAACATTTGTGGCAACAATAAGCCTTGCATTGGAAGTCATGGTTAAAGTGTGTTGAGTACCACCCCAAAGTTTCCCTACATACACCCCCACTACCCACCTCACACACCTCTGCACCCACCCCACCCCATAGGCCTACATGCACATGATATTACATAATAATATATAGCATAGCTATACATTTAGGTATACGCCTACATGTCAAATTAAAAACAAACCCGAACACAAGTCTGAAGGGTGTCATGAAAATGGCAACCCGCGATGGGGGGGGTAGGTCATACAAAATTCACCTGGAGATAGGAGGGACAGAAGATTATAATATATAGACCCACACGATGTGCGTTACAGAGGTGGGAAATATCTTTCTTTAGCAAACTATATTAGTTTGAGACGCTAATAAACCAATTCCGTATAATAACACGCTAATTTTTCTAGGTTTGGACCGTGGATTTTCCCGTGGACCTCAAGCGTGCGTCTCTTTTAAGAGAAAATACGGACTAACCTAGGTAAGCAAACAAACAGACAGACAAAATGGTTTTCATTATCATGGAATCCATATAAATTGAAATTGCAGGCTATCACGGGAGCAAATTTTAAAATTCACCTCATTTACCAGAAAACCCAATTGGGGATTTGGGCTACTAAATCGCTGGTCGGGCAATATGCTTTTCAATGGAAAATTGCCCTGGATGACAACAATGAAAATATCGACTATTTCTGCTGGTTGCTCACGAGATAAAAGTACTAAGTTTGACATTTTCGGAGCATGAAGGGAAAAAGGGTAAAATAAAAACGCAAATTCTGACAAAACTATGATATATAGACCCACACGATATGCGTTACAGAGGTGGGAAATATCTTTCTTTAGCAAACTATATTAGTTTGAGACGCTAAAAAAACAATTCCGTAAAAAGCTCGCAGGCGAACTCAAGGCCTATAAAAATCAAAAATATCACACTAAAAGACACAATTTTATGCTTAATTTTAACACCAGGATTTTTAAAAAAATATATCCAAGCACCAAGTTTTTAACTGACATTACTGAAGAAAAAAAAATATTGCTTTATATTAGACCGAGAAAATTAATTTCATAGCAAAAAGGTGTATCTCTGAATTGTGCTGATTTTAACATGTATCGATCGACTTTTAGTGCGACTAAGCATTTCTAAAGAATCGGTTGTCCAGGCTGCTAACTTAATACGGTATTTCCATTGTTGTATCTGGCGGCATAAAATTGGTTGCGGCGAAAGAAGCGGGAGAGAGCTTGACCAACTTCAGATAACTTCAGACGGTCGCAGAGTCCAGAAGCAATAAAGATTGGGTGATCACGTGACCAGGTCAACGTAGCAAAAGGTAAGGTCCAGTATTAGATTTATTTCCCAGTCACTGATTGCAACTACTGGATGACTAAGAACATTCACTCAAGTGCTTTTAATGCTTCAATAAGAAAAGCGGTTTGCAACAAATAGTAATCATGTTCGACTAAGCCATTATATAATTGTTACAGACCGTGTAATAATTACGAGGGGGTTAATAATTATGTTTAAATGTATGCAGATTGAACTAGGAGATAAGCAAATTTTGGTACACATTAACCGTGGCCACTAAACTCTTACAAAATGTTACAAAGAAGGCCTCTGCAAAATCATGCACCCCACGTGATTCAATGACGTAATCACTCCAAGTCACATATGTTTTCCTTCTTTCTCTTCTGATGGCAGGCAAGCTGAATGGGAAGTCAAAAAAAATTTGGCACAATGTTTTGTCACAATGTTTTACCCTCCCCGGGTTATAATTTTGTGTTTAAGTTGCATATATTCTCGTTTCACTGAAGGCCTTGAAGCTGTCCATGTGTCACATGCCATTTTGACATCCTCCTCAAATATTCCATTTCATTCATGTTATTTATTGTTGGTGTGATATAATAGGTGTGATATTCGCTTTATAATGATTGATATTCTCATCCTAAACCAAGTACGCCTAGATATTCGATATTTGTACTTAAGATTTGGACCAAAAATCAAACATGCTTATTTTGGGAAAGCACTGACCGCACATCCGTAGTAATGAAGGCAGATGTATGTATAAAGGTAAACGGACATTGATTGTACAATACTCTGAAGGCTTTTATACAACAGAAAGTCAATTATGTGATTCAGCGCGACTAAATGAGGACGAATGTCGGCAATTGGCGTGATTTTTATGGGGAGTTATTCTATTGTGTTTTTACCGAAAATACATCCTCTTTAATTCTTGATAAAGCGTAACGAAAACAACAACGCCTTAATACATACTATAATATGGCGCACTTTATTGTTGTCGAAACAATTATTACTTTATCAGTTCGTTTTTTTCTTATTCATCATTGTATTCTGTTGATTATTATGGTGTCAGAGTACTAATAATGTTCACTAAAAGACCATAACCATAACCATAACCATAACCATAACCATTGACATGACTGCAAATTCTACATATTTGATTGAGTTTTTTTTATACTTTTTATGTTATAATCATTGCTGTGATACCATTTACCTCACTCTTGTAATTGTCGAGAGTCTCAATTCCTCGCACTGGGTCACACATTATCCATTGATCGCACCGTGTAGATTATTTCAATTTCCAACCTTCAATATTATGGTAATATTTCAAATTACCAACACGTCAGTGTGCAAATCAATAGCAAGACGTTCTTGATAAAGGAGAATATTCATCATTGCATTATTTTACAGTAATTACAATTGACAATTTGACAACATTGGCTTAACCAGCAAATTAACATTTTGAATCTAGTTAAACGAAAACAAAATATATAAGTGTCATATTTACACTACGTTATTTAGAAGAGATTGGATTTTGTAAGTATAACAGTTCATATTATATCAATTTCCTACGGCTCAAAAGAGCCCGTCGTCGATCAGATTTGTTACATTACTATAAAAGAACCGAAAGGAAAAGAATATTCCACGGGTGATTTGAGTTGAGATTATTAGAGCAGAAGAAATTCAAAACATACAGTTTATGATTGACTGCATTGATTTAAGATGTCAATTCAGCCAGTTGAGCATACAATAGTTAACGTTGAAATGAAACATTCCCCTGATGATATGGTAAATTAATGGAGCACTTCACGAGACCCAGTTTCATAATGATTGAGGATATCAGTAGTGACAGATATGGAGATCGATTCAGTCGGCTAGAACTCCCGATATAGGTAGTGTCAAATGATGTACAAAATAGACTGCTGGTTACTCTGTCCTCTGGAGTATAGTATCCCTGTTTAAAGAAGACGGAAAGACATCCTCGAAAAGAGTTGAATATCGGATGCTGTCGAATATTGCATGATTATTTGCACGTTCTATATTGGGTCCGTGAATATCGGTTATATATTATAAAACGAATACAGAGGGCGCTTATTCGCTTTAAAGAGCAGACAAAATATTTACGTGCAAAAGATTTGTATTGATTTATCTAAAGCAATTTTATCAAGGTTTGAGTTGACAAGATCGTTTCCTCATATTATCTCTCCTTCAATATTTTAGTTCGAAACTCTATTTTTGACATTAACATGATTAAGACCAATGCTCTAAAATGGACCATGAAATTCTAATTTCTTCCTTCTCAGTAATTAAAAGTTATTGGTAAATTTAAAACGCATCACTGTAATTTTATCCATGCATCACTGTAATTTTATCCATGCTTTCTTTTGAATAGTTTCCAAAAACTAAATATTGAACTGTTTACTTAATAAGGATATTATAGAAATGTGTTCATTAACAGACCTAAACTCAATGTCCTCAATATTTACAATAAGAAAAAAAAATATAGAGAGATAACCATACATCAATAGCATTGGGCTATTCCAGAAATTAAAGGCACCCCCCCTAAAGAAGACATGGGATTCCCAAAATTTGTCACCATTTTTTTGCTCTGGGAATTCCCAAGAAAATATGGTCATTATTTTCACAACCCTAAAGAAGACATGGGAATTCCCAAGAAAAAGACACCTTTTTATTTTAGTCTTGGGAATTCCCAAAAATATTGGCAAAAATGTGCCTGTCTTTTTTAGGGACACTGGGAATTCCCAATTTTTTAATCATTTTATTGTCAAAATGTGAATTCCCATTTTTTTTTTTGGATAAAATTTTGGTCTGGGAATTCCCAAATATTCATTTTATTTTAAACTTCTTTGACCTGTAGAATATCGATACAATTTTCCAGCTGTTATTTGAAACAGTTTGTATGAGACTAAATTGCCCTAATGCTCATTCAGTTGAATGAAATTTTAAATGAAAATAAAAGTGATTGAATAATTTGTGAACGTGAGGCCCTTATAATGTAGTAACTTTGAATGAGTTATCATTTTATTACCGCTTATGTTATAATCATTGCTGCGATACCATTCACCTAAAAAAGTTAAAGTTTTGAATTCAAATTGGTTAAAATTGTTCTATTTTTAATGTTGACCTATATTTTGCATTTTTAATTAGCGACATTAACTAGCGGGAGGAGACAGGTTTAAGTGACCGCTTATAGGTTAGAATTACAACCAGCCTTATCAAGTAACGCCCGTGGCCAAGTGGTTCGATTCCCAGGCGGGATCAATTTTTCTACTTTCTCCTTTATTATTTGCGACGGCGAACGTTGTGAAAAATTATGTTTATTAGACATTATTTCAGTCAAACATAATTTAGCCATGGGTAAATCAATATCAACAAAAGCAACAACAAAAATTATAATAATAATAACACAGTTTGAAATTAAACACAACATTATTAATATTGAACAATGCACCAATTTGCAATAAATTCAGAAATTTATATTCGCCACATATCAGCAGCATTATTTTGCTTCATTCATTGTATTTTGCACTTCTTTGAGCTTCTTTTACTTATAGATTATCAATACAATTCTTCAGCTGTTCTTTGAAGATAGTCTATATGAGACTAAATTGCCCCTAATGCTCCTTCAATTCAAGCATGTGAATGCTACTTTACGTAGCAGAAAACAATAATTGGAGACAATGTGTATAGAAATGACGTTAGCGTACCTTGCTTAAGCAAGGCTCCTAGTTTGTGTTTTTACAGCCACATCAAATTTCTAGGTTTAGTCCTTCATGTAATTTTACACGAAATTAGGGTTGAGGTTAATGTTAGGATTAGGGTTAGTTTAGGGTTATGATTAGGGTTAGGGTTAGGGTTAGGGTTAGCATTAGGGTTATAATTAGGATTAGGCTTAGGGTTTGGATTAGCTTACACGAAATAATTACATGATCGACCAATTTCTAAGTGTAACACATACGATATTACGGCCACATAATGTATACATCCAATTGCCGGTTCGATGCCTGTATATCGCTGTACGATTTGTTTTATGTGCTTATTTCTAAACGATAATGTCAAGAGACCAGGCGATAGCTCAAACATATTGCTTGGTGTGTATGTTTGTGTTTAAATGTATTCCAAACCGTTTATGCCAAGTATTTTTTGTCCCTTAGTGTAGGTAGCTGTTGGAAGCAGAATGAGCAAAATTGTTACTAGTCTGGTGCTGAAATATGAATATTTGGTTTGACTCAAAAGTAGCGTCCGCACGATGTTTTATTGTTTTTTCTATATCTCTGAGACCTACCAATTCAGAATCTGTCGGGTGCCACCCTGGCACTCTTGAGCATTTAAAATAAATGACCCCCAAATAACCTCATTGACTTATATATACAGAAGTCTAAAATTGAAAATGTTTAAATATTAATTTAAAGTGTATCAAATTATTTCTCAAAGCTAGGATAACAAATATGTGATTTTTTTTCTAAAGTTATGTGCCACAACATGTCAAGGGTCAATTTCGAGTTTGCATAGGGGTCAAAAATTAAAGTCGTTCCGATTGTGAGGACGCTACTTTCCGGTTTTGGCTTAGGCACCAAACTATACCGAATCTGAGCCACTCCAGTTAAAGTCAGAAATTTTAAACATTGAGTTAATACCTTTACTAACTTGCTCAGTACCTACAGTTACTGCTGTTGAATCCAGATTAATTAGACCAGATCTGCTCACGATTGAACGTTTTTCCATAATAGTAACGGGAGTCTGCAACATTGGCTGAGTCTCAACGCCCCCACCCCCAATCATTTTCTAATCTTAGACATATTTATAAATAGATGTGTCGGCAAAAATAGTATGAACACCTAAATAAAAAGTCCGCACATGTTTAAATATAATAATTATTATTTCATTGGAACGATTTATTTTCAAATGGTGCGACTTGAAAAGCTAAAAAATTGATTATAATTTGGTGAAAAGTGTGATTTCGGGCTTGCTTTTCTCCTATTTTTTAAATATTTTGTACTAGAAGAAATGGAATATAGAGGAACACATAATTGCATTGGTGGATTGTAGCATTGCTTGAGACGCTGATGCTGTATATCAGATATGAGACGCTATGCTCGACATAGGCTATAAACCTTTCATTTATTCTTTAATTAGTAAGCAACTGCAACTCGACTTGATTGAATATTGAAATATATACTGCATTATTCAGTGGGTATATTGTGTGCTGATGCCAATGTCCGAATGTTATCTTAATTAAATCTAAAGTAATTGAAAACTTTTTTATACGCGAAGCAAACTAATGTTATAATGTAGTAGCTATTGGCCATGCAAGCCTAAAATGAGTTTCTCGCAAGATTTTAATTTAGAATTACGTTAAACTTAATTTACCAAATATCTAAATAAAATGCAAATTAATTGAAAACTTTTTATACGCGACGCAATCCTTCGTCAGAGAGCAATATAGTGTTATAATGTAGTAGCTATCGGCCATGCAAGCCTCCAATGATTTTCTCCCAGGATTTCAAATTAAAATTACGTTAAACTTAATTTACCAAAATATCTAAATAGAATGCGATACACAGGGCCAATGTACGTTCAACTGAATATCGGAATGTAATGGAAGGTATGCAACTGATGGAAATATGTACCGTAAATATAAGGGGTCTGACAAATAGTGCAGCTGCTAAATCTGAAGCATATATATTGCGCATTTTGTAATAAAAGCATAGGGGTTCCGCGCGCACATGAAGTACAATGTCCAAAGCTGTGAAGTCATTTTCGATTTACCCACCAGGGTGGTAATTTGTTTTAAAGTATTGGTCTATTCCCTAGAATGTTGAAAATGGATATTGGTAGTGGTCATAAGGGATAAACAATTGTGTCTTCATATCATAAACTTTTGATCTTGTACTTCATGTGCAGAAACCATATAATTTCATACAGTGCCTTTATCAAAAAAAGTTTGTATGACCAGCCCTCTGATACATAAAATTGTGATAACTCCAAATTTCGACCACGTTAATGCTCAACTTGATATCGTTCTGTCAAATCTTTTTGTTGCTACGGTCATCATGGTCATTATGCAAATTGTATTAATGATTCATTTGCCAATCAGAAGTGTCGTATTGTATAAGGAAATTTCCAAGCGTTGCGGAATGATGTAAAATGCCTTCGTATGAATTTCTTTTTAATGCCGCAGCCAAACATGTGTTCACAACACAAGGTGAATGATTTAGGTAGGAGAAACTTTTCTAAACCACCTTAATTTCTTAATTTGCATATGCAAACTTCGCTTTGATGAATGATGCGCACGGAGGCAGTATCTTTTTTTCAATAAAACATTTTTGGCAAACTCTGTGAGTATAGTACAGTAGTAGATTTAAAACAACAGTCACAGGACTTACTATTTGTAGAGCTGTGGTAGCTCTGCAAAATACTGAAATAGTAAGTATGGTGAGTATAGTTATCTGAGATATAAAATTAATGTAAAGCTTAGGATGTAAACTAACAATTATCAGTATCCATATGAAAAAAATCTTGGGCATCGTCTCTTTTTATTTTATCGTAAATTTTATACAGTTTTGTTTTTTGAATGTTCAACATCATTCATAATATTTGTATAGTCAAGTACAGAATTACCAGCGAAGTCAATGCACCATTTTACGTTCGTTCGTTCGTTACTCTTTTGATGACGAACACAATTGAAATAACATTTTAACCTTTTCAAAAGCTATTGGGCATGTTGTCATGAGCAATTAAGGTACAGCACAACATTTTGGCCGTAGGTATAAAAATGAACGGACTGCTTAGAAAATCGATGTTGATATATATAATTAATGTCTATATATAACGTAATAGTGACCGACACATGGAACTGACTTCATTATCCACGGAAATAAACGACATGAAAAACATTCAATTATTAAATTAGTATTTTCTGTGAGTTAAATATTGCATTGTGAATACTTAAAATTACATGTTTTGCCCTTTTCCTACAGTACGAGTTGTTACCCAGTAAACACAAAACGTTTTCGACATCATTTGCAAAAGGTTATAAATAAAAGGTTGTTAAAAACGTTTAGCCTAAATGTCAGGTTATATAAAAGGTATATAAAGGGCATATTTTAACATAATTTTATTTAAGTGTTGGCAAAGTATTTGGCAAAAAAATATTTTTTTTAAATAGTTTACAATAATAATTTTAAAAATATTGTTGCAGTGTGTTTGCATAACGTTTTAATTGTCTTAATATAACCCGACGCTTAATGTTTTAAAAATATTTTAACCTAAACCAAAACCAAAAATATGTCTTGTTTAAAACGGTTTTAAAACGTTCTTGTGTTTACTGGGTAAACACCCAAAACAAAATACTTTCATTCGCCTCTTCATTTTTGATATAAGCAGGTGATATTCTTAAAAATTGTCAAGCAATTAAAAACCTTATGTACATTTTCTTATTTTTTCTACACAATCACTTGCTATTTGTTTTGAAAAAAAAAAAAACATGAAATGGCGGTTTTCAAGCACTCTTTTTGACATTTTGATATTGTTTCTAGTTTCAATGGGGACAACTTTATTTGGCTTGCGCGGAAGCTTTAAAAGTAGAAAACCCATCTGAAATATGAAATATCGCAATGTTAGCCTTGAGCTTACTGCTCAGCTTCCGGTAAATAAGTCCAAATATGATGGGACATAAAAGAATCTTTTCAAGTTGATGTATATCTTTACAGTTATTTACTCGTACGAACATTTTCATGCATACTAGAGACATAGCGTTATAGTGCAACCACCACACATCGGTACTTTTTTTTCTTAATTTACCTCGTTCATATCAAAGCTGAAACCATTCAGGTAAGGGGTACTTTCTTAAGTACTATATTGCTGAATTAACTGTAACTTTTTATTGTAAACTGTATTGTCTACTAATCAGGAACGAAAAGTATTTCACCACATGATTTTTATAATATCTGTAATTTCTCAAAATTAGCTCACAATATAATATCCAGAATGTCGGATACCAATTTTGTTTTGTTTTCTTTAAAATATGACACTGAACCTTGAATTAGAAATTAATCAGAATTTGTAAATATGATATGGCTTTAATTGAACATCGAACACTCGAGTGTATGTTGCAATGAACCATATAATATTCGGCTACTTCATCATGCTTACCTGCAATTCTTTCAATAATTACAATCTAAAGACAATTGATTTAGTTTGACTGCCCACATATGTATTCGCCGTCGAAGTGATGTAATAATCGGAATAATTACCATAGCAATAGGGTAAAGCAATTTTTGAATATATCGCACTTTACTAGTACGTTCACGCAGTACCTCTGCATAAAACCATATCAAGCTGAACAATCGCACCTGTAAGATTAGAATTTGAATACCTGAGCGCAAGAAGACCATATGTCCATATTTGGCATTTTGAGATATGATCGTTTAAACTTTTTAAAATAAGATAATTTGGACACAAAAAAGCCATAATATTGATAGTTCTCAGGTACATGGGTATAGGCAAGAAGAATCATTTTGAATATCAGCCAAGTTAAGCTTATAACTCAAAACTGAATGCAGATGTTGGAAATATATAACCATAATTGGTACTCTATGTGCAAAGACGAGCAATTTGACACCTTGTTTGTTGAATTTGAGATTTAACCGGTAGTGACCCTCTAACTTATTAACCGAGCTCAAAATGTATGATAAATTATATATTTTCGTAATCGTTGTGATGAGACGAGTAATTTGACATGTCTCTTGACGACATTGGACAATTTTTCATTTTTGACCCCTCTAGAGCCCTCACGTGACCCCTATTGGGAAGGGGCAAAATGTTTAAAAAAATATCACAACTTTTGTCTTCATCCAATAACTTCAAACCACCTGTAAGTCAATTTCGTCAAAAGTGAACTTACAGTCTTCTTGCGCTCAGGTCTTCATATTTGAAAGGAGCGGTATTGTATTCAATCTATGATATACACACAATTGATGAGTACAACCTGCTTGTAGTGCAGCGCGATACATTCAAAAACTGTTTTACCCTATTTCTATGGTAGTTAATCCGATTATTACGTCACTTTGACAGCGAATTGAAATCGTTATAGTTACCCTGTCCTGAAAAATATCAGTGTCAATGCGCTCTTGTATATACAAAAGGTTATCAATAACCTTTGGAACGCTGGTGTGATCTGAATTGCCCACACTAAAAGTATAGACTACCACCTTTAAGATAACCCCGATTGAAATTCCCTGTGTCGAAGATTAAGGACATGTCTTCCATACGGGGTGTATGAATTTAACCTTTTTCTGTGCTATTATTTGACACCATTTTTTTTATGACTGTGCAAACATCAGTGCAAAACCAGATTGTGTCCTTCCCCTCATTCGTGCAGAAGATCTGATATAAAGTGACTTTGTAAAATGTTTACAATTTTCATCCTCCCACGTATACCTTTGTGTAGGAGATCGCAAAGTCGACTATAATAATAGGCTAAGTATGCAACTAAATCCAAACAATTAGTTCCGGCGCTATCAAAACACCTTGTTCTCAAATCTCAAGTTACTACTATTCAATTATCATGATAATTGGCGATGTTTACTTGACTTTGTTTGGCTTGACACCAATAATTAAAGTAACATTTCCATTAAGTACCGTATATATTACGGGTAAGAACACATTGCGTCACAAGGTTTAAAAAAAAACTTCAAAAAGAACTTCATCTGCGAAGGTAATTGCTTTTGAAGCACCATTTTGTTTATTTGAACAACAGTGTAACTTTGCAGTATTTATAACCTGTTAAAAAACTAATTTGTTACACAATTATTATTTTTTCTTACGTGTATTTAGTTACACGCATTGCTAAAGTAGGGTTGGTACCCTCTGTAGTTATATGCTGTTCTATTTAAATAGTATTGAAACAAAATGTAAAAGTTACGAGTTTTCATTACTTCACGGAGTCAGTCTCATATATTAGTCATCATGATTTTAAAGATATTAGTTATATTACATTTCTAACCAATTGGTGCATTTTTACACCTACGGCTTAAATGTTGTGACGTGCCTTCATTGGGATAGCAAAATAAGTACCAGCATTGTCCAAATAACGAAAATCATGTGTTCACAAAGCAGAGGTCTAACAAACGAACACGTGTTCTGGCTCAAGTACCAAATTAGTATATTATCACTTTAACCCTAAATAGCCTATGTACTAGCAATCACTCTAAGTGATATATAGGCACACTTTCGTTGGCCCGGCCAGCGAAAGACCCGTTGCTAAGTGTCGGCGATCTAGTGCTTGGCTATCGCGGGGTCTCGGGTTCGAATCCCACCCAGAGCGAACAACTTCTGTGTTTGTTTTTTCTCTCTTTTATATTCCTTCCTTCTTTCCCTTACAGTCGCCAACAAGCTCTTTGGGCGTTAGGGTTAATATATGTGAAGATTAGGTACAAACTATCTGTATTCATTGACACCCTTGCTCTCGAAGTTAGATCGTCCATCACATATTGTGTTGTAAGGGGGCAAGTCATTGTTCTCGCTTTCAAAATCATGTGTCACTATTATGTGTCATTACTATTTTTAGCATAACTAACAATACAATTGAAAGAAAATCCGTATTTTATTACAGCGCGTAGATCATAAATAATGTTGTATATCAGTCTGCCGATCGTTTAGTAAGGTATTATTGAAGACAGGATTAAGAAGACTAGTTTGCGTCTGATGTTAGGGCAAAGGCGCGACTTGATTGTTTGCTGACTTTGCAGTACAGCATTTCTGGTCTAATTGACCAGACGTCATACGCAATCTCTCTCTCTCTCTCTATGGTCACATTGCATACACGTATGCAGGTGTGGTTTGTATAATAGTATGCCATCGAATGCGGTCAGCGGCAGCCCTGGTAGCCTCAGTGATGCTCAGGCCTGTGATAATTTTGATGTCGTTAAGCCAGCTCGCTGCAGGTCTGCCTCTCTTGCGTTTGCCCTCAACCATTTCTTGGACAATTGTTTTCTGAAGACAGTGATGTCTGGTTATGTGGCCAAAGTATGATAACTTTCTAGAAATGATATCGGCTCGCAAGGTCTTCTGAACTCCAAGCTCTTGGAGAACCCACTCATTTGTTTTCCTCGCAGTCCATGGAATCCTCAGGATTCGTCGATAGCACCACAGCTCAAAAGAATCCAGCCTCTTCCTGTCAGATAGTTTCATCGTACAGGATTCAGATCCATATGATGCCACAGCAAATGCTGTTGATTTTAGCAAACGAACCTTGAGGGATGAAGGAAGTTTACTTTTCCACAGTTTGGTCAGGTTTGAGACTACACCTTCGTTTTATCTCCTGGGTGCAGTCACTTTTGGTGTTAATGATGGAACCCAAAAATTCAAAGCTTTCCACTTCTTCAATGAAATCGCCCTCTAAGGAAAAGTTTGCATCTGTGTCATTTCTACCTACGTCTACAATCATGACTTTCGTCTTCTTTGTGTTCAAGATCAGTCCCCTCTTTTCACTTGCCGATTTTATTGCTTTCAATAGATCCATCAATTCCTCTTCTACGCAATCTAGTCGTTTTAATTATGTCGTCAATTCTAGATCGGCTCAATGCCATGTGACATTCGATAGATTAACGGATCCTGGATCCGCCCAGCTGCATGGTGCATTAAGAGTTGTGCTCACAGTTTCAAGAAGGGTGACTGTCCCAACCTGTCCCGGCGTTGAAATGGATCCTAATGGAAATACGCTTCACATGCGGCTTGCTGGTGTTATCCAGGATTGTCAAACTCAAACAAATCAAATAAAAAGGGAATGGAGGTTCACTATGTTAGATAGAATTGTCAACACGTAAAGTAAAGCGTTAAATAAATCTTGCCGTCGAGCTAGAAACGTTGCGTTAATGCTGCCAGCACCCCTGGATAGCGCAGAAGGATTTCTGTTGTCTTAACACCATTAAGTATCCACAATTGACTCGATACATTTAGGTTACGGGAACAGATGTGATTTTATCCCTTCATAAGCCTGCAGGAGCTTGTACAAGCGGTTTTTGTACCGCGAACAGAATGGTTTCATGTAAATACTTTTTCTAACAGGTTTTGGAATCAGTTTTCTGTTTGTTATAAGCATGATAAATCGGTCAAAAGGCGTGTAGAGTTTCATGAACGTCTGCGAAGTCAATGATCAATAAGTAAGGGTTGAAAGGGCAGAAGATGTATCAGTAGACATTGAATAGAAAATGGAATAGAATAACATTTCAATGTTCTTTGCAATATATACACTTACTTTAAAGCAAGTAGGATAACATGAGCCATATGTTTTAGACATATCATTGCGGTTGACTTCCTATTATTGACTTTATATAAAATGTATCAAGAAAGCAGAAATTGCATTTGTATTTCCATATATCTTGCGGTTCTTGAGTTAATGTCAATAATATAGGATACACATTTGATCAAGACAGGACAAGTTCAACATGATCATATAAACAAGAAGAACAGATTTTAAAAAGTCGACGAATAGTGAAAAACGAGACATTGGTGAGAGATTATAAATCATCAGTAAACGTTATTGTGCCCGAAACAAGAGCCAGAGTTTATACATTAGCAATTAGAAAAGGCCTGATATCCTTAATGTTAAATTTGACACCGTGCAACCATGTACCATTGTACATGCGAAGAAGTGATTAAGGCATTATATCTTTGATTCTATGTGAAACAACGGTCTACTGATCAGACACACAGGGAACAGTCTTTAAACAAGGTAAATACTTTGCCAGGTGTTAGCTTGATGTTTATGTCTACCCATAATACATTGTGTCAACGTCAATAAAATAGTATTTCGATACAGAACAGGCCCTCTAATTTAAAGCAATTTTTCGTTCCCGAAGGAATTTGTCCCTAATCTTGAACTGGTTAGTTTACCAGTTTGTTTAACAGCCAATAACGATCCATAAGGCGTATGTTATATCAGGTAATATTGTAGTCCAGCTTTCCAGATATTGACCTTCTCATGAGAGGTTTAGTTGTGGAAGCATAATTTGCAAGACTACACTCATAGAAATGACTTGTTTGCCTTGTTGGCGCAATTCAAAAGGAGTAAGTTTGGACAACTCAAAAATAGTGTAAAAGTTGCCAAAACAAAATTCATTTTAGTTATCCGAACTTAAAAAATGCTGCAAAAAGCTCAAAAGGTTCTGTCAACTAATCAACTTTGTTGGCATTACTTAAAATGTTGATGTAAGTCGTTGCGTCAACTTTTTATGTAATGCCAACTTCTGAATTCAAGTTCAGGGAACTTAGAAAAATAAACAAGGTTCAAAGAACCAATTAGTTGAGTTATTGTAACTCAACATGTAAGTTGATGTAACTCGTTCATAATAAGTTACTGGTACTTATTGTTTTGAGTTATTCTAATTTGGTACTTTGTTACTTAATTCACGTAATTGGATCATTTTCTGCACAATTAGCAGTATTCAAATATTTATTTTTGTAATCAGTGCAAAATTGTGTATACTATAGCACACCTCTAGAAAAGTATGCTAACCTAGGCTAGTTTCATTTTCTGAGTTGTAACAACTCAATAAAGTAAGTGCAAACCAACATACTGATATCGAGTCAGCGTTACTCAAAATTTGACGCAACGACTTACATCAACTTACTGAGTAATGCCAACGAACAATTTCTATGAGTGTATGTTTGCTTATCGGGATAGTTATTTTTCTTTAGAAAACACACTTAAATGCAGACACCGCCATACTTACAACGTGTGTATTATTGATGAAAGGGATTGGTGTTTTATCGTTTGATACATACACTGACCTACATCCATCTCCCATACGAATTACTTGGATATTTCATGCTCTCTAAAAAGGAACGATTGGCTTTCAATCTCAAAGAGTAGCGATGATACAATCATTTAAAAATGAATATTTAAAAAGGGTCGTGGTTCATCTTTCCATGTTCTGTTTTCTATCATACACATTACCATTAAAATGATACGTATCAAATTATGCGTTGTGTTGCTCATGAGATCTTCATATGACAAGCAAAAACGTGTGCCCTTTGGTATGATAACACCAATTCACCGCGTTTGTGTTTACAACATCTCGGTTAAATTTACTGGTTAATGTGATCCATCAATGTTAGCGCATGCGTGGTCAAGATTATACGTTAAGTAAGTTTAGAGGACTCTACAACACGATAAATTAAATACAAAATACAAATTGAAGCACCAGCCATATGATATCGCGATTTTTACACCTTGAGGCATTTATTGTAAAATAAAAAACTGAAAGGCTAAGTAAGTTTGACACAGCATAAAGCAACGGTAATACGCATGCCAACCAGTTTATTTCTTTCTTTCTTTTTCTTTTTGAGTAATATGCCTTTTCATGTTGTCATCTTGTCTAACAATCTCAGAAGTTATGGTTACTGACCAAGCATCCATACGTTTCATCAAAGCTATTATGCTTTAATATTTAACCAACATTGTCATTAATGCTTTCTCTGTGGGGTAATACATTAAAAATGAGCTATTCCATTTGAACTCATTACAACCCGTATGATGCCATGACATTAATCTTCCACAAAAGGAGTGTGAATATCAAATGGAGTTAGGGGTATGAGGCTTTGATACGGGGAGCATGGGTTTCACATTAAAGGCCAACGAGAGATTTCTTACGTTAAAATAGTACCAATGTAAATTGTATAATGCATGTGCAGATGAATTAAAAATTTCAAAAAGCAACAATTAAGGGAATTTTATGTTCTTTTTGTTTGGTGCCAATTCATTTCCACGTGATTCTTTAGTGATCATTGCTTACATCAACCTGGTCTGCCAATTTCTAAATTGCCGTATATATAGCCTGTCTCAAAAAACATTGTGCAAGTAAAAACGTCCTCTTTGGCAATTAGAAAATACTGTTGTGACATGATGCTTACATCAACGTCAGAGGTGCAGTCTTAGCTCTCGAATGCCGTTTGTTCTGTTCAATTTACGTTTTAATCTCGAGATTTAATTAACAACGAAAGGGTAAAATCACAATTGTGCCCCTTTTACTAGGGAAGAGGGCTGTACATATAAATCAATGATAGCATAAAGTTTATCAAGAGTTCCTTCGTGAAATCAAAAGAATGCGTCGATTACACAACAAGTAAAATTGCTTTTATTGTTTTTACTGTTTTATCACACGAGACACACGATGACGCTGTATATCAGATATGAGACGATAATACGATAATATGTTCAACAAGGGATATAAATCTTACATTTATTCTCTAATAAGTAAGCAACTACAACTCAACTTGATTGAATATTGGTATATAAACTGTATTATTCAGTGGGTACATTGTGTTCTGATGCCAATGTCCGAATGTAATCTTAATCAATTTTGAATGAAAATTTAAAGTAATTGAAAACTTTGTGTATGCGAAGCAATCCTTCGTCGGAGAGCGATATAATGTTATAATGTCATGTAGTAGCTATCGGCCATGCAAGCCTGAAATGATTTTCTTGCAGGATTTTAATTTGAAATTATGGTGAATGTAATTTTAAATGAAAATTAAAAGTAATTGAAAACTTTGTGTATGCGAAGCAATCCTTCGTCGGAGAGCGATATAATGTTATAATGTCATGTAGTAGCTATCGGCCATGCAAGCCTGAAATGATTTTCTTGCAGGATTTTAATTTGAAATTACGCTGAATGTAATTTTAAATGAAAATTAAAAGTAATTGAAAACTTTGTGTATGCGAAGCAATCCTTCGTCAGAGAGCGATAAAATGTTATAATGTACATGTAGTAGCAGGTGGTGGTCGCATTGCATTCTCTAAATTCAGTACATGTTCATCGTCAACCGTGGGAATGGGATTATTTTGAAATTTTAAAACGCTTGAAATATCACAAACAAGCAGGCTTATGTTAATAAATAATATAAATACAAGCTAAAACCGTTGGGGTTCGATAATGAACCCCACAAAACTAACCGAGTATATGGAAAATGCCATACGGCCGGGCGGTTTCACAAGTTGCCGGCTCTATCATGCCACTCGCCGCCTGTGTAGTAGCTATCGGCCATGCAAGCCTGAAATGATTTTCTGCCAGGATTTTAATTTGAAATTACTTGAATTTAATTTACCAAAAAATCTAAGCAAAATGCAATACACAATGTCAATGTACGTTTAACTATACTGCGCCAAAAAAGTATCCTTACACTTGGAAACAAAGTCCTAATTTTAAAACTAAACCATATTTGTGTAAATTTATTTGTTAATAGATTCACTATCTAATCCAATGTGACCTCTAGAAGCAAAGTTACAAGCATTTGATTAGACGAGGGTCCAGTTTTAATATTGACAAACTGGCCTATACAAAAATCCCTGGACTAGACAACTGGTTTGAGAGTGATGACCGGCTAATTTATGCGTGCTTTTAATTTAAAATAAAAGGAACAAAATAAAATAAAAGAACTGACTAATAGAATTAAAGTTATGAAAACTACAGAGAAGTAAAAACTGAAATAAAAACTACTTTAAATATAAAAGCTTCATTGAAAACCCCGTGTTGTCTCTTTGTAGCGCTTCCCAGCAAACATAAAACGTTTTCGACATCATTCGCAAAAGGTTATAAAAGGTTGTCAGAAAACGTTTAAATGTCGGGTTATATAAAGGGTATATTAAGAGTATAAAACGTTTTCATAACCTTAAGAAACATTTGTTGATAATCTACTGCTCAGCAAACAAAAATGTTTTACCGAAAACGTTTAAAAGTCGGGTTATATAAAGGGTATAAAAACGTTTTAATAACATTCCAAAAACATTCTTGAAAACTTGATATAAAACATTCTAAATAGAATATTATTTTGGGGTTGAAAAATATTTTGCGAAAAATGTTTGTCCAAAATATTTTCAATAACGTTTTAAAAACGTTTTCATGACCTTTATATAACCCGAAGTGTTATTAAAAGGTTTTGAAAAAAACATTTTAAGAACATTTCTGTGTTTGCTGAGTTCAAATATTTTAACATAATGTTATTTAAGTATTGACACAATATTTGGCAAAAATGTTTGCCAAAATAGTTTACAATAACACTTTTTGAAAACATTTAAAAATATTGTTGTAGTGTGTTTTCATACAAAACGTTTTAAAACGTTATCATGACCTTTATATAACCCGACATTTTAATGTGATTAAAACGTTTTTACCAAAACCAAAAGCCAAAATATAACTTATTTAAAACGTTTTTAAAACGTTTTTGTGTTTGCTGGGTTATTACTCCCATTCATTTTTTCCAAGTGTAAGGATACTTTTGGCGCAGTAAATTATAGGAATGGAATGGAAGGTACGACGTATGCAACTGATGGAAATATGTATACCGTAAGGGTCAGACAAATAGTGCAATGTATCTTTAGTATCAATTCATACCAAGCAATGTTCTTAGAACGCTCATTCAAAATGTTTTAATAACATTTAAATGTCGGGTTATATAAAGATCATGAATACGTTTTTAAAACGTTATTGTAAAATATTTCTTCAACAGTTAAATAACATTCTGTTAGAGTGTTTTGCATCACGTTTAAAAAAAGTTTTACGTATGTTATGTAAAGTGTTTATATCCTTTATAACCCGACTTTTAAACCTTTTCTGTAAAAAGTTGTGTGTTTTCTGGGTAGCTTCTGTCAAAACCTCGTTTTTGGAAAATCATTCTTTGAATTCAATTTTTTTCATCTTCCCGAAAAAAAATGTGTTTTTGGAGGTTTGACACAACAGCGACGATATGAAGGTCACTTATTATTTTACTGTGTCTTAAGAAAAGTAATCTGTCAAGAGCTCTAAAGATCGGGTTATTTACCACCACTCTAGAATCGGTACTAACATATGGCGCTGAAACATGGACAATAACAACCAAAATGAGAAAAGCTGTGGATGGCTGCTATACCCGTCTCTTGCGGAAGGCACTAGATATATCTCATGGCACACCACCAACAAAGAACTGTATGGGAATCTGTTACCAATCTCTGAGAGGCTTAGGATTAGAAGGTTAAAGTTTGCAGGGCACTGTGCAAGAAGCGAAGAGGAAGCAGCTTCAATTGTTCTTATGTGGCAAAGCAGATCAAACAAGAAGTCCACCCAAGAAGGATTATATGAAAAATGTTGGCAGATGATACGGGATTAACAGGCCCAGACATCAAAAATTGTATGCTAGACAGAGCAGTTTGGAGAGCCATTATGGGAGTCCGACTACAAGAGTCGACATAAGCAAGTAAGCAAGCAAGTCTTAAGTATTTTACTAACGAAAATCCCGCTAAGTACGCAAACCAGCTAAAATTTCCCACTTAAATGGCCTTTCCATGTTACTACCGATGCCAGAATAATACAGATCTCATTGTTTTTTAATCATGCCATCAAAAATAGCACAACCACTTCTTGGCCTGGATCATCTTTAGTGACCGAAACACATTTTGATCCCCTCACAATATATGGAACAAAAAAGAGTAATACACTGAGAGCCGACCAGACTTCTTTTAAATGGATATTGACCACAAGTCAATAGGATTTGCTGCAACTTTCAAATGAGAAGTCATACTCTGCCGAAATAAATATTGCTCCCAATGCATTTTCCAAAATTGGCATACGATAAACCGTTCTGGAATTATGGCCATCATTAGGGGGTAGTTATTCTTTTGATGTGATTGGTAGAATTGTGCCATTAAAAGGATATTCATTTTGCTTTCAGAATTTTAATTCTTTAATTACAATGCTAAGAATTCTTGAATTACAAATAGCTGTATTCGTTTGAGTTTAAATAAAAAGCAACTTGCAATTTATCTTACAAGTTGAATTATATTCAATTAAACGTATACATTTTTGAATATTCAATATCATTCATAATATTTGTTAACATGGTCAATCACAAAATTAGCAGTGAAGTCAATGCACCATTTTATGTTCGTCCGTTCGTTACCCTTTACTGACGAACACAATTGAAATAACATTTTAACCTTTTTAAAAGCTATTGGGCATGTTGTTATGAGCAATGAAGGTACAGCACAACATGTTGGCCGTAGGTATAAAAATGAACGGACTGCTTTTAAAATCGATGTTGATAAATATAATTAATGTCTATAAATAACGTAATAGTGACCGACACATGAGACTGACTATTCACGGAAATAAACGACGTGACAAAATATCAAATTATTAAATTAGTATTTTCTGTGCGTTGAATATTGCTTTGTGAACACTTCTTTTGCACTTTTCCTACATTAGAGTCGTTAAACAACCAAAACGAACAAACTGAAATACGCCTCTTCATTTTTGAAGGCCAGTACAATAAGCAGTTGGTATTCTTTAAATGCTTGCAAAGCGATAAAAAACTTTATGTCAGTTTTATTATAGTTCTACACAATCATTGCTATACGTTTTTAGAAATCAACATGAAATGTGGCGGTTTTTAAACAAGCACCATTGTTTCAAATTTTGATATTGTTTCAGTTTGAATGAAAGCTTTCAAAGGGAACAACCTATCTGCAATGCGAAACATCGCAATGTTAGCCCTGAATTTCTGGTCAGCTTATAACTGCAGTAAATTAGTATATGATGAAACATAAAGAAATCTTTGCAAGTTCGCTGTACATCTTTACAGCTATTTAATCATACGAACTTTTTCATGGATATTATTTTTATAGAGACTTAGCGTTAAAGTGCCCACACTACACATCGGTACCCTTTTTTTTTAATTTTACCTCGTTTATATCAAAGCTGACACCATTTAGCATGTTCAGACAAGGGGTGCTTTCTTAAGTACTATATTGCTGAACTAACTGCAATTGTCTCATTGAAAATTGTATTGTTAACTGATCAAGAACGAAAAGAATTTCACCACACGATTTTTATAATATCTGTAACTTCTTAAAATTATCTCAAAATTTGCAGAATGTCGGGTACCAGTTTTTGTTGTTTAAAATAGGACACTGAACCTTGAATTATAAATTAGTGAGATGTTTTATATACGATATTGTTTTAATTGAACATCGAACACTTGTGTATGTAATAATAACCCAGACAATACAGACTTGACATTTAATATGGAATATTTTTTCGCAAACTTCCAAGACTGGTCTGGAAGGGATCTGCATAAACTCCACGGGCTAAATATTAATTGGGGCGTGTCGGGAAATGATGTAAAGTATTGTTTGACAGAAAATGTGCTTTCCATTAGTTTACATTATGGCGCTGATAATGTAGTGAATTAGCCTAAAATGGCGGATTTAGGGAGACTGGATTTGATTTTTGTGGGGGTAAAATTTCTGAATTTGAGCAACATTATTCTGATATTATCAAATTTATTGAGGTTTGAGGCGATTTTACTGAACGTAAATACCAATAAGTGTTCGTCAGAACTGAAATGCACTTGTAATCTACCAGTATTGAAAGTGGGAGGAGCTTTACAAAATTTGGCTCTTAAAAGTGGTTCGCACTCAGAGAGTTTGAATGGTTCCCTGGGGCCAAATGTTTTAAACTTAATGTACACAAAGGAACAGCGTGAGTTCATTGGACAACCAGGAATCCTTGTAGTTGTTTTTGTACCGCAAGTTTATAACATTTGACCCCAGGGGCCCATTCAAACTTTCTGAGTATGTACCACTCTTAAGAGCCCTATTTTTAAGCTCCTCCCGTGTTCAAAAAATTGGTATATTACAAGCGTATTTCAGCTGTGATGAATGCCAATTGCTGCCAAAGTTTAAGAAATATAACCTCAAACCCCTATAAATTTGATAATAACAGCACGATGTTGCATAAAGTCCGAAATTGTGTCCCCAAAAGCTCAAATTCAGCCTCCTAAATCCGCCATTTTAGGCAAATTTGCTACATTAAGAGCACCATAATGTAAACTTATGGAAAGCACGTTTTCCATCCAACAACTATTTGACACCATCTCCCGACACATCCCAATTAATATTTAGCCCGTGTGTTTTACGCAGACTCCGTCCAGACAAGTCTTGGAATTTTGCGAAAAAATATTCCATATTAAATGTCAAGTCTGTAGTATGCTACTTCATCATGTTTAAGTATTGTACAATTCGTTCAACAATGACAAATGAAACAAATGTATTAAAATATTTCAATAACTAGTTATCCTGTCTTGAAAAATATCAACGTGTTTTTCAACGTCAATGCGATCTTGTATAAAAAATGTATTATAACTTGTTGAACGCTGGTGATCTGAATTGCTGACACAGGGGGTATAGATTTCAAAATGGAGTCACCCATTCAGATAACCTTGTTTGAAATTCACATTCCTGCGTGGAAGATTAAAGGCGTGTCTTTCATAGAGGTGTATGGATTTCAACTGGCATATCCCACCTAGGTTGCTGACAAAGCAAATAAAAAACCGATAAAAATAGCACTTTTAATACCTAACTGGCATTAACCTCTGGCTCAATGTAAATTATTTGACACAACAATTATGTTTATAGCACCCCACCCCGCACGAATAACTTTTCATATCTACTAAACATTTTTTCACCTCGAATTTGGTAGTGGCGTAGGTGTTCGCCGCTCGCAGTATGGAATCGCGCAGAACGTATACAAACGCGTACAATGGCGGTTTGCCATGCTTGCGACGAAAGCGTGGCTGTAAACTAATGTGAAACAAAAAAATGTTCTGACTGAACATCAGTGCCAAACCAAACCGTATCTTTTCCCACGCAATAATGCCTCTTCGTGCAGAAGATCTGATATAAAGTGACTTTGTAAAAATTGTTCAATTTTCATCCTCCCACGTATACCTTTGTGTAAGAGATCGTTAAGTCGACAATAATATAGGCTAAGTATGCAACTAAATCCAAACAATTAGTTCCGGCGCTATCAAAACACCTTGCTCCCAAATCTATTCAATTATCATGATAATTGGCGATGTTTACTTGACTTTGTTAGTCTTGACACCAATAATTAAAGTGACATTTCCATTAACCGTATACATGTATATTACGGGTGAGAACACATTGCGTCACAAGGCTTTAAAAAGCAATTTTGAAAAGAACTTCATCTCCGAAGTTAATTGCTTTTGAAGCACCATTTTGATTATTTGAACAACAGTGTAACTTTGCAGTATTTCTTTAACCTGTTTCATAACTAATTTGTTACACATTTTTTTTTCTTACGTGTATTTAGTTACCGCATTGCTAAAGTAGGGTTGGTATCCTCTGTAGCTATATGTGACCCGGCAGCACAAACGAGCCGTAAATTCCCTAAAAATGTATTCTGAGTTATGGTGTAAAATGTGTACGAAGGTCGTATTCATCGGTCACTTAAGCTGGCGCGACATCTGTCTTATTTGGATAGTCACAACACCAATCAATAATCCTATTATTGAAGTGGATAATAAGCTACTACCTATGGCTATAGAACTTTTAATAGCTCTGGTCTTTGTTTGCTTTTCAAGTGGTGGGTTATTTGTATAGGTATGCATAACCAACAATTAACAATGAGAGAACCTTTTTGAACCTCGTTGACTTGGGGATGATTTGAAATGACCGCCAATTATGACTGTTTGCTATTTATTGCCAGCAATGTGGAAAAAGAGACATACATAGAAACGAAAAAACCTATAATTTTGTTGAAGGAGCAAAGTTTAACTAACCATAACTCCGCTTCTGGATATCGTTTGAAGTCAAATGATATACCATTTTTAAGTTTATGATGTTTATTTTTAAACACGAAATAAAACAAAATTGACCGGGGAGGAATTTACGGCTCATTCGCCGTGGACGGTCACATATGCTGTTCTATTTAGTATTGACACAAAATGTAAAAGTTACGGGTTTCTATTGTTTCATGGAGTGGGTCTCATGTATAATCATTATGATTTTAAAGACATTGGTTATATTAAATTGCTTATCAGTCCGTGCATTTATATACCTACGGCTAAAATATTGTGACGTGCTTTCATTGTTATAACAACATAAGTACCGACATTTTCCAAAAACGCAACTATATATGAATCTGGCCTTGCATAATTAGGAAATTGTCGATGTTCACAAAGCAGTAGCTTAACAAACGAACACATGTTTTGGCTCAAGTACCAAATTAGTCTATTATCACTTTAATATGTGAAGATTAGATACAAATTATTTGCATTCATCGGCACCCTTTCTGAAGAAGTTTAAGCGTACACAATATCTGTTACAACGGTGGCATGTCATTGTTCTCGGTTGGAATAATCATTTGGTACTATTATGTCTCCTTACTAAAGATAAAAATGAAAAAAAAATCCGTATTTCATTCCAGCGCGTAGATCGCTAATTAATTTACCTTTTCCGTAAATCCCAAAAACCTTTGCGAGTACACCTGAGATGTCGTCATTTGACTTATCTGCGCCGATGCGCAGTATCGTTTATCGAACATCGTTACTGCGCATTGTAAATCAGCGTGACGTCAAATAACGACATCTCAGGTGTACTCGCAAATGATTATGGTTACATACCACTAATAGGTCTGGGCGATACATGGAAATACGATGAGTAACTATTTGTTTGCATGGCATCTGAAAAGACTGCATTAAAATCGCTAAAATTGATCAAGTTATATAGCCAAAAAAGTACTTTTTAGGGTTTGATGCTTCAAAATGGTATATTTTGCTCTCATTATATGACATTTTTGTTGTAATAGTACCAAAATTCATACGCAAGGCTTCGGTTTTTAGTAAATATCCGCCCTACCATATTGTAACTTTCAGCTTCGATGGCGCACCGCCAATTTGAGGTGTTTACGGTTCAGTGCGTTAAACCAAGAAAAGTCTCAGGTCAAGCTATGTTGAGTTTTTGATCATTTGGCATCTAAATCATATAGTTTCACCTGATATTAGTGGCATTTAACTGTGAGAGTTCTGAATATGAGAAAATTCCACCCGAAATTAGCCATTTTCCCATTGAAACCCATGTAATACATAATTAGTGGTAATTAACCTGATGGGATTTACTGAAAAGGTCAATTTGTGTATCAATCTGCCGATCGTTCGTGAGGTCGATCGGCTCAATGCCATGTGAACACTCGGTAGATTACCGGATCCTGGATCCATCCAGCTACAAGGTGCATTAAGAGTTGTGTAAGTAATGAACCATGAAAGGGTTCCTTCACGTAAATGAGCGCACAGTCAGTTTCAAGAAGAGAAGAGTGTTAACCTCTGACTCACCCAACCGAATGTTCAAATGTACCCTAATGGAAATACGCTTCACATGCGGGTTTCTTGTGTTATCTAGGATTGAGAAACCAGAACAAAACAAATAAAAAAAGGGAATGAAGGTTCACTATGTTTGATAGAATTGTCAACACGTAAAGTAAAGTGTTAAATAAATCTTGGCACCGAGCTTGAAACATTGCGTTAATGCTGCCAGCACCCCTGGATAGCGCAGAAGGATTTCTGTTGTCTTAACACCATTAAGTATCCACAATTGACTCGATACATTTAGGTTACGGGAACAGATGTGATTCTATCCCTTCATAAGCCTGCAGGAGCGTGTACAAGAGCTTTTTGTACCGCGAACAGAATGGTTTCATGTAAACACTTTTTCTAACAGGTTTTGGAATCAGTTTTCTGCTTGTTATAAGCATGATAAATCGGTCAAAAGGCGTGTAGAGTTTCATGAACGACTGCGAAGTCAATGATCAATAAGTAAGGGTTGAAAGGGTATAAGATGTATCAGTACACATTGAATAGAAAATGGAATAGAATAACATTTCAATGTTCTTTGCAATACACTTACTTAAAGCAAGTAGGATGGCACGAACCATATGTTTCCACTTTTAGACATATCATTGCGGTTGACTTCCTAATATTAATACATTAATCTTATATGAAATGTACATTTGTATGTCTATATGTTTTGCGGTTCTTGAGTTAAGGCCAAATACATATGTAGGAATCACAACTGTTAGTCCAGGAAATTTTTGTGATACTTTTTTATATGACCGAAGACTGAGGAAAGAAACAATTTGCTTGGGGAACAACGCCTGGAACTGCAAGGAAAGATAGAATGATTAAGACATTACAAGTTCAATATGATCATAGAAACAAGAAGAAAAGATTTAAAAAGGCGACGAATAATGAAAAACGAGACATTGGTGAGAGATTATAAATCAACAGTAAACGTTATTGTGCTCGAAATAAGAGCCAGAGTTTTTAAATTAGCAATTAGAAGAGACCTGATATTCTGAATGTTAAATTTGACACCGTGCAACCATGTACCACATTCTACATGAGAAGAAAAGATTAAGGCATTGTAGCTTTGATTCTACGTGAAACAACGGTCTAGTGATCAGACACAAAGGGAACAATCTTTAAGGAGAGTAAATATTTTGCCAGGCTGGGTTATCATAAATGACGTCACGGTCACGTTACATAGATTGATCATTATTTGGAGGGAACTTCTCTATTCAAAATTACAGCGGCCTTCGCCGTCCGACCAAAGCGTTTTTAAAATGCGTAAATACAACTTGGTTTCAATGCTAATTATTGCATGGAAGTCTGATTATCTTTATCAAATTTACGTAAATTAGCGCACAGTCAGTTTCAAGAAAAGAAGGGTGTTAACCTCTGACTGCCCAAACCTTTCCCGGTGTTCAAATGTACCCTAATGGAAATACGCTTCACATGCGGCTTTCTTGTGTTATCCAGGATTGCCGAACCCAAACAAATCAAATAAAAAAGGGAATGAAGGTTCACTATGTTTGATAGAATTCTCAACGCGTAAAGTAAAGCGTTAAATAAATCTTGCCATCGAGCTAGAAACATTGCGTTAATGCTACCAGCACCCCCTGGATAGCGCAGAAGGATTTCTGTTGTCTTAACACCATTAAGTATCCACAATTGACTCGATACATTTAGGTTACGGGAACAGATGTGATTTTATCCCTTCATAAGCCTGCAGGAGCTTGTAAAAGCGCTTTTTGTATTGCGAACCGAATGGTTTCATGTAAACACTTTTTGGAATCAGTTTTCTGCTTGATATAAGCATGACAAATCGGTCAAAAGGCGTGTCGAGTTTCATGAACGTCTACGAAGTCAATGATCAATAAGTAAAGGTTGAAAGGGCAGAAGATGTATCAGTACAGGTCCCTCTAATTTTAAGCAATTTTTCATTCCCGAAGGAATTTGTCCCTATACTCTTGAACTGATACGTTTACCAGTTTGTTTAACAGCCAATACTGATCATAAGACGTCTTTTATATCAGGTGATATTGTAGTCCAGCTTTCCAGATATTGACCTTCTCATGAGAGGTTTAGTTGTGGAAGCATAATTTACCAGTCTATGTTTGCTTATCGGGATAGTTATTTTTCTTTAGAAAACACACTTAAATGCAGACACCGCCATACTTACAACGTGTGTATTATTGATGAAAGGAATTGGTGTTTTATCGTTTGTTACTTACCATGCTTACTCTGACCTAGATCGTTTTCCCATAGCAAATTACATGGATATTTCATGCTCTCTAAAAAGAAACGATTGGCTTTCAATCTCAAAGACTTTATAAAAATAATATTTAAAGGGGTCGTGGTCCATCTTTCCATGTTCTGTTTTCTATTATACATCTTACCATTAAAACGATACGTATTAAATTGTGCATTGTGGTGCTCATGAGATCTTCATATGACAAGCAAAAGCGTGTGCCCTTTGGTATGGTAACACCAATTTAACACGTTTGTGTTCACAACGTCTCGGTTAAATTTACTGGGTTAATGAGAACAACAATAACTGATCTATCAGTGTTAGCGGATGTGTAGATTACGTTAAGTAAGTTGAACGGAGACTACAGCGTGATTATATTCAATACTAAATACAAATGAAGCGCCAGCCATATGATAACTCGATTAAACACATTGAAGCATTCATTATAAAGGATAAAACTAAAAGGCTAAGTAATTTTGACACAACTTTAAGTAACGAAAATATGCATGCCAAGCAGATTATTTCTTGCTACTCTATTTTTGAGTAATTATGCCTTTTCGTGTTGTCATCTTGTCTAACAATCTCAGAAGTTATTACTGCCCAATCATCCATACGTTTCATCAAGGCTATATGCTTTAATAATTAGCCAACATTGCCATCATTGCTTTCTCTAAGGAGTTATACATTAATAACAAGCTGTTCCAAATCAATACAACCCATATGGATGCCATGACATTAATCTTCCACACAAGGAGTGTGACTATCATGGGGTTGGAGATTAAGGTCATATATTTGATAAGGGGAGTATGGGTTTAAAATTTCTTGCTTCAATATAATACCAATGTACATCGTATATGCGCAGATGATTTAAAAATCTCAAAGGGCAACAATTAAGGGAATTTTATATGTTTTTCCGTTTGGTGCCTAATTCATTTCCACGTAATTCTTTAGTGATCATTGCTTACATGAACAAGGTCTCCCTAAAATTGCCGTATATAGTCAGTTTACAAAATGATCTTAAACTGATCATATACGGCAGTTTAAGATACATAAAGAGTATCGCTCTCTGTTGTTATTAATTAAATTTGAAGATATTTTTGACATCATAAAATATAAAAAAAATAGTAATTTTCCTCTAACTATTCCTCTATGAGGTATGTGGAATGAAAACTATATCGCTCAATAACAATATTGTTGAAGGTTAACCCGCAGGGCTACCAATAAACTTCTTGTGATCAAATACCATAACAATCATATATAAAGTAGCCTCCGATCATATTCAGAGTCTATGCTCCGATAGAGGACAGGGAAATTAAGGGGCAAAACTAAATAAAATATGAAATGGGTTACAGGCTGTCTATAACGGAATGAAATGCATATTTATGTACTTTTATTCCGTTACTAAACTGCCGTATATGATCAGTTTAAAATAATTTGTAAATTGACTATGCGGCAGTTTTAGTTGGGAGACCAGAATGCTTACATAATATATATAAGCATCTGGTTACAACTCTGGTATAATATTTTTGTGTTTGCTGGGATGATTTTATAATCAAAAATAAACCTTGTCCTTATACTGTAGTATTCTATTGATTAATTATTTCTTCCTAACAATTCCGGTTGAATCACTTGCTTTGTGGGCCGGTTGCTCTTTTCATCTCCCAGATGCACAAATCCACTTAATATGAATTGCTGCTAGTTGACACTTACTTCCTGTTAGTATTGATTGAATACCTTCTCATTTCCAGATGAAATCAATGTACATTATAGAGGTGGCTTAATCTAAGCCTCCAACCCTTTATGCTTTCGTCTCAATCACTATCTACATGTATGGATTAAGCTATCCTCCTAGCCTATAACCAACCTCTTTTGGACCCGGTGCTTAAGGGATCTAGAATGAGCGTTTATGGCGTTTCGACAGTATTTTTGTGGGACATGAGAGCACCTCAGACGTATCGAATTGCATTCTGAATACGAAGCATGTCTTTCTGATATCAAATAATTTTCATTTTTGAAATTCACGATATAATACATATCATATTTTATGACAAATAATTAAAATTATATAAATTTTATAAATCTAATGATAATATTCTTAAAGTGTATGTAGCTGGGAGGAAAAAGCCGACGATCAATTGAAAATTTTGACCTTTCATATTGAAGATATGGATTTTTTCCCAAAAGACGTATTTTTTTTGGGTGTTTTGGAAAAAAATCCATACCTTCAATACGAAAGGTCAACATTTTCAATTGATCGTCGGCTTTTCATCCCACCTACATACACTTTAAGTATAAATCATCAGATGTATAAAGTTTTCTTCAAGTACTGTTAAATATCAAAAATATCAATTTTTAATGATTTGCCATAAAATGTGTATTACATTGCGAATTTCACAAAATCAAAATAATTTGATATCAGAAGGCAATTCTTCGTATTCAGAATGCAATTCGATATGTCTGATGTGCTCTAATGTCCCACAATAAATACTGTCCAAACGTTCATACCCCAGCCCTTAACCTCGCCGATCAACTCGGCGGCGTGCCCGGAACACAAGACGCTATAGTTTGGTTCAACTCAAGTTCGGTAGTGACGTCAATGCTTTTTTGCGGTTGCGCCGCAAGCGTGCCGACAAGCCGCCCCTGTACGCGTGCGTGGATACTCAGCGCGTTTAACTTTACGCGCGCGATTCGATACTGCGGCGAGCAAAAGACGCACCTACGTCACTACCAAACTCAAGGTGAACCAAAGTATAACTCAATACGATGCAACTATGGTGAGATATAAAATACTCTTGGGATATGGCGATATGCACTAACAAAATGTGTGTATGTCCGATAAAAAACTTGTTTTCAGCTACATCAGCTAATGCCAGTTTTGATATATTCTCGTTTTTTGATGCCAAGTTCTTTGACCATTTCATCAACATAAATAGCTTCACAGATCTTCTTCTCTTCTCTCCATGGAATGAATTTTAGTCATACAGTTCACATTCATTATATTTAAGTTGCCTCGGTGTTACTGACTAAAACCTGCAAATGAGCCAGAATTAATAACTTTAAGTGTTTCTCATTGACCAAATGGTCCATGGCAAACTGTAGATACCACTGAATACTTTAAGATCTTAAAAATCGAAGAAGTTCGACCTACCGACTCAAATAAATGTTGAGCTGAAAGGGTAAAGAGACCCTTTTTGTCCAATCAAGATGTAGTCGTATGTTTCTGATGGTGCATAGCCTACTTTAATGAAAGCCACAGATACAAAAGACTAAATCGCGTCTGACGGCAGGGCAAAGGCGCGCCGTGATTGGTTGCCGACCTGCAAAGTACGGCATTTTCTGTCTAGTTGTCAGAATTTCGGACGCGAACTTCTCTTTTTATCTCTGTCTTTCATACTGTTTTAGTTCCTATAGGTGACCCCGGAGGTGACGTCACAATCCGATTCAGAAGTCAAATTTGTAGTTTTCTGAAGTTTGTCCCTTTTCAAATCGGCCAAAATACTACCATTTCTATAACTTCTCGATATGGGGCCTCCAGCCAACAACAAAAATAAAGACTCTCCTCTGCATGTTCATGGGTTCAGCTTCATATAAAAGTATTTAACATTTATTTTACCGAAATCGGCCCAGAAATTAGCTCGATTCGAGGTCAAAACAAAATGTAAACAGACTGAATCAGCTCTGCTACAAGTCTTCAACTAGTCGCACTGCTCCACGGTCTATTGTGGGTTGAAAAGCGTGAGTATAGACACTGTAGCGTCATGTAAAATAAGTACCCGGATGGCCGGGGTCACCTATAGCCGCACTGTTTCATTGTGTGTAATTGTTCTACATGCCTGTTCAGTAGCAGCTATTGTAGTAATCATCCACATGAGTGAAGAAAATAAGTGTTTCAACTTGACATTTTTAGCGGTAAATTATTTATTTAATACTATCAAAGTTATTGATCTAAATGACATGATATGCTGAATTTCAATTTGATAATGGCATAACACCATTTATGATAGATTAAACTGAACATCGATGCCATTAATCCAAGTGTTATACGGAGTACTTTACTTGATTAGTTCACATATAGCTAGCCTAATAATACTTGAAATTGTTACGATTCGTTTTTCTTCAATTCGTCTAGACAATTCATATGATTGGTACCTTGTCATGTTACATGTACTTGTCAGCTAGTAAGTTTCGTGTACGGTTTACATATTCTTAGTCATAGACATGATGGAGTTTTGAATTGATTTACTTTAAGGGGGTACTACACCACTCGATAAATTTCTGTCTATTTTTGTATTTTTCTCAAAAACTAATAACACACTGGTAACAAAAGTTATGTGTATTATAGGGGCAAGGAATCAATTACTACACTGGAATTTCAGTGACCCAAGACAAGCGGTTCGTTATTTATGATAAGAAATAAGGTACCGCTAGGATGTACCTCATTTCCTATCATATATGCTGAACCGCTTGTCTTGAGTTACTGAAATTTCAGTGTAGTAATTGGATCCCTTGCCCCAATAATATACTTTTGTTACCAGTGTGTTATTATTTTTTTAGAAAAATGCAAAAATAGTCACAAATTTACCACAGGGGTGTAGTACCCCCTTAAGCAGTCTGCAAACATGCTGCACCATAGTAAGTTCTAATACACAATGTAGACATCAGATGGAGAAACAAATCAAACTTTATTGAAGTTTATTAAAAACCCAAAATGTTTAAATTCATTATTATTCAAAAATTTATCTTGACATCGCTTTATCATCCTGCTTTTAACATTTGTGATAAGTCATATGTCTTTTGCTCCCTAACTTTGCAAATCATAAGAAAGGTCAATGTCTTATATTGTTTGGGGAATTAACGGTTATATATGTAATATTTATAAATACCGATACTACTTAGGAGACAGGAGCGCAGCAAAGGTACCCAGATAGGCATCATCTGCGCACAAACATGACGGTGTGCATGGATTTAAATGTTGGAATACCCTGTAACTTAAATATATTAATTTTTAAAAAACTAGAAAAAAAACCTAAAGCAGAACATTTCCATCAGAGCAAAACATTTTTATAAAAATTTTCGTTCAGAAATATATATCAAATTTGGGGAGACAAGTTACTCATGTCAATGTCAAACCTCAGGAGATCACCCACTCTGCTAGAGGTTTCTGTTAGAGTGTGGTACCAAATAGTTTCTCTCCCTATGGATAATATAGTTACATGATCTGCAAATCTCAAGGCGCAAAACATTCCGATATTGACAGCCATCGTTTGACTAATTGCCAATTGGATTTTTCCTGGACATGTCAAATAATATTGTGACTATTAGAATCATAGTAACGTGTTTACATAATACTTCATGCAGGCTATGCAATAGATACATCGCTATTACATGCATGTAATATCACAGTCAAAATAAAGGAAACTCGGTTCAGTTGTCATCGTAATAATCAATATCCAAGTACATAGAGTTTCGACTTCCCAGCAAACACAATACGTTTCACAGAAAACGTTTAAATGTCGGGTTATATAAAGGGTATTTGATGTTCAGAAACCATTTTTGAAAACTTACTGCAAAACATGCTAACCTAATATTAAATGTTGACATAATATTTTGACATTTAAAACGTATTTAATAATTGAGTATTACGTATATTTCACAGAGGTACTGCAGTTAGTCCGCGCCCATTGTAAAGGAGGTGGTGAAAAAACCAAACCAATGTCTTCACCAATCAGAAATTATATCGAAAGTAATGAGAACTCAAAAATCCCGGTATTACCCAGGTGGCTCTTGAGCTTATAAAAGGAGTACGAAAGTCGCCGCGTTTGGCGCTATACCTGAAAACTTACTGATCAAGTCAGTCAGACGGGCTTTATATAAATACAGAAATAATTTTTTAATGCGAGTCCTGACGTCCTTAACTCAAGGACCGTATCATATCACTGTAAGACCAATGGAAACGTGTTACGACTATCGGCTTCCTTGAATCATTTCATATGAGATCAATGTACTATTTTTAATAAATAAACTGCAGTTGTTTTAGTTAAATGACTAAAATTGGAAAACTTTTGTTTTCCCACTTTAAGTATTACAGTAAACAAGCCCACACAAGCTGTCAAACTAATTTTCTCCAATATGCTTAAACAGCTCATTTATAATCCCACCTGTTTCAAAGGTAAGTTTCTCATTACATCTCGCTCCATTTTTGTCTTTCACATATTGTCCGTTATCATATCTTTGCTTTGATACACGATAGGATGTCAAATTAAGAAGATTACGCGTATCAGCATGTGAAGCTTACAAACAAGTTCTGAAAACCATATTATGGGGTTTGTAGATCCTTTGAGCGTTTTAAAGGTCAAGTTTAGATTTAAGCATTTGATAATGATTAATATATTCTACAATCAGACAGGTATCAACTCAAAAGGTTTGATTTAATCCAGTGTTACAATTTGTAACAGTGATAAGAACATTCAAGTTGAAGTTCTCAAGCAATATTATTATACGAATTAAGCTATAATGAAAGTTTCGCGTAGGAGTTCTTTTGCGTAGTTTTATGTTCAGGTTGATGAGAATGCAAGCCTAGTGTAGTGTATATTTAATACATTTTAATATTAAACACTATTTCCACTTCAGTTTACATTGGTACGGCAAATTTGTATGCTGTCTATCAAATTTTTAAATTGGAAGTCATTGCTTATTGAGCATCATGATTGGATCCGTTCAAAGTAGGGATGGATTAGAGTAATTAGTGATTACATTCCAGACGAGATGTGACACGTAATCAATTTTCACATTATTGAATCTGTTAATATTGTAATCATTATCAACAGGTTTCTAAAAAGTGCAATAGCTACATGTGGTTATGCACGTACGCGTGTTGAATTCAGTATGGTCGTAATTGTGGAAAATAAAGAGTTTGGATAAGCTCTTTTTCAACAATATAGTACTATGGCGATTGGGTTCAAGTTAAAGACTTACGCTTTCATCACCTTAGTTGAGGTGGTCTCAGTTTGTGAAAAAATTCATTCAATGTTAAAAAAATTCCTTCAATGTTAAAAAATGTCTTCAATGTTAATGTTAAAGTCAATGTTAATGTCAATGTTACACTATTGCAAAGATCATTTGATATCTGTTTGTTGTGTGATCAATAAATGTGATAAACAATAACTAATAAAATTATAAATATGTAGTGTGTCAAAGCAGGAATATACCAATAAAATATATTTGGTAGATTGAATGCAATTCACATTCTCTAGTTACCCAGCTAGTACCTGCCAGAACATGTCAAAAAATGTCAAAACTATCTTAGCGAAAGTTCATGTATTGTCCTTTAGTAGCTTTTAAAGGCTTTAGCTGCTTATATTAGAGATACTTTGCAATAAGAAATGTGTAGCGATAGTCTGTTCTTTTTGCCAATAACATATGCTCATAAAAACTATCAAAGTGAGTATTTAGCTAATATATCTCCTTCTATATTCCACTTACCTTAATTGGCATAATCTTTACTAGAATTATAAAAAGGGCTGTCAAATGTCTTCATTCATTTATCATTTTTAAATCTATTTTAACTTATAATTTCATCGCTACTCTTTTACACCCGCGGAATATGGAGTTAATGTTCTTTTCTTTGCTGGATTTAAGAGAAGCGTCTCTTTTCAAGCTTTTCAAAATGGCATGACAGTGGATTGTAAGCAGTAGTTTACCTCAAAGCAGAGCTTTCACTGAATTTACCGACGGATATGGCACGTTTTATCAAAAATCTAACTCTAACATTTTAATTTTTCTTATAATCTTTTATTTAAAAAAAAGAATAAGATTTCTAGCATGTTCCGTTGTGTACCTGGACGCTTTTGAAATCCAACACCTAAAAATCCAAGATGGTCGCCAATTGAATATGCAAATTAGGTAATTGTTGTATTTTCAGCTTTTCTTCAACCCAAGTGTTAATGACACAGAATATGTGTCTAGAATGTTTAATAAAAAGTGGTTTTGGTGGAAAACTTAACTTAAGATGAACATTTCGGTACCAACAAGCAATTGCTTTGTACTATAGACTAATGGACTTGATTGCTATTAGTTTAATACCTAAGACACACTTACCATAGAAAGACCTGAACTTGACGAAGAATTATTTATAGTTGTATTAACGAAGAACTGTTTTCAGTTGTCTTTTATCGTCGGTATACGGGGTTCAACACCAAATAGTGTAAAAGTAACCAGCTCTTGGCGGTATTGCGAAACATACTTCAGGTTAAAGGTCACAAGACATTTCATATATAGGAAATGTCATCATGTTGATCATCATCATTCTAAAACGACTTTCTGTGTTGAGAATCCACTTTAAAAGTGTATTGCAAAGCATTTAATAACGACCATATAATTTGTCTATTCAATGTTTATATACAACACACAGTTGTCTTATTCCTCCTAGCAAAATGTTTTATGGATTTTAAATATATATGATTGGTTATTTTGATGGCACGCTTGGATAGGAAGGGACAATGAATAAGATACTTGAAGACCGGAGCGCAAGAAGACCGTAAGTCCACTTGACCCCTCAACATCTACACACTAAAGTTCCGTATAGTTTCGTATAGTTTAGTAATGTTTTATACTTGTTCAGGGGCCAAAACAAATCTTTCACCACCTTTCATGATGTTTTCACGCGGGAACGTGTATTAAACAATTTAAAACCCTAGAAACTATACGTAACTTTAGTGTATACATGTTGAGGGGCCAAGTGGACTTCTTGCGCTCAGGTCTTCACTTGCCAAAGGATAATCACGATCTAAAACGATCTATATGTGATATGATATGATTTTTAAAAGCATTCAAAATAACTTAAATTAAACTACATTAAAGTGTGTTTCTATATAAACTCAATTCGCACAGGTAAGGAATATTACACATAAAGGAAATATTATCGTCCGCTTCAAGATTGCTCGTATCATTCTTACCAGTATTGTATCTAATATGTGTCCTTCAAAGAAGGCTTAACGTAGTTTTTAAGTACGATACAATTTTCTTATATTATCTTGGTCAACACAAGTGCTAAGTAGGCCATTGGCAGGTTACTTCTTGTCCCGGCTTCTTGTACTTAGCATAACATCGACTGTTATCGATATGATATTACTGTTTTGATACAAAATAAGAGGCTCGGATCACGTTCGACTAAGAGACACATTGTCTCCTCGCATGGAATTTTTATCCTTACAATAAAGGGATGGAAATAGGCACAGACAGGAAACACAACAGACAAACAATTACAACGACATCACCCAGGGAAAAGGAGACGTTGACTATATTAACTCGAAGCAATGCAAGAAGGTTGCAAGGGCTTTGTTATTATTATGTACTTACAGCCTTTTTTATTGAATTGTCGAATGATAATAAATAAATGTCTTAGAGTGAAATGCAGTTGCAGTTCGTCAAAAGGACTCATGTCGTTTGATCGTCTCACGTACATGAACATGAATGACAAAAATGATATTAAGTGAAAGAAATTAAATGAAATTTAGCATGTTTAGTGAAAGACAGACTTTTGCATAGCTATGTTATGCTAAATATCACTGTTTTATGAAGTAATGGTCAGTTTATTTCCCCCGTATTCAGAAATATTCGACGTTATACTTCATGTCTACTTTACACAAGATGTATGTGTACCATTCACCTAATTAAGTAACATTGTAAAAAAGTCAGACTGATTTAATACACGCCATTAACACATACTTACTATATATTCTCAATCAAAAGTAAACAATGACGTCGTATTACTTCTACTTCATTCGACATTTCCTTACGTGTTTTGTCATTTGACGAAAGTACTAATAAATCAAAAAGACAAGCTATCATGGTTATTGTCTAGTCTATTTAAGAAACCACTTCGCCTTACATTTTAATAAGTCTAAATAGGGAGAGTTCCCTGCGGATTACACAAACGTTAATCTCAATATCATTTCAACTTTTAGGTATGTATGGATGAAGAAACATTGAGAAGAAAAACAATATGAAATAAGAACTGGTTCTTACATTCGGTGAGTATCGTTGTATACAGTGAATTAAACATTATAAAAATACAAATATCTTGCAAAGCGAAAAAGACACTTTGTATGCCGTAGGAGATTTCATCTTGTATTATATAACCATATGGAATATCAGCGCAATAAGTTACGTTGATATTTCTTGCTAAATTGAATTCAAACACCGCGCAAGTAGTTCTTATTTAACCGTGAAATTAGTATTTAGTGGACTTGAAATCCGTTGTAACAATACCTATAGTATTATAGTATATGTGACACGATCAGGTCCATGGGGGTCAAAGGCGGCAATTTTGAAACTGAGAGAAAGGTAAAAATATGGAGTAAAAAACAATGAAATACATAAGAAGATAGGCATCAAAAAACTTCATAACTTTAGAACCAAGTATGCTAAACCTTGGTGTTTTCAGTTAATGATAGCCTATTGTATGTATAATGTAATAATTACAGTAACTAAATTTTCAAAATTGCCTCCTTTGGCCCCCATGGACCAGATTGTGTCACATATACGAGGGTCAGTCAAAAAGTTCTACCTCCATTGTCACATCTCTGTATCTTACGTGCCAGGAACTTGAAATTACCCATCCTTATACACTCAGAAAACTATGCTACAAAGTTAATAAATTGACGAAAATGTGATTTATAAAATATGAATTCAGCAACTTTTTTTTGTATTTCCAAAGATGGTCGTTTGTAACGGCGTTTCACATTTTGTTTAACTTTATTTATTTATTTTGTTTATTTATATTTATTTATTTATTTATTTATTTATTTATTTATTTATTTATTTATTTATTTATTTATTTATTTATTTATTTATTTATTTATTTATTTATTTAATACAATCAATATCTATCAAATTCAAACGGATGATATTCACGTGCAACATAATGTCACTTATATTGGAAATCACGATTTAACAAAAGTTGGTTGTATTTGTTTGAAAGGCATCATCAGATTATTTCTAACATAATGAGTATTTTAAACTCCAATACAACACGATAAAAATAAGGGTTGAGGTGAAGGACATAAAGAAATCAGCGACATTGAAATAACATATCCAATCAAGTTGTTGGCTGAATCCTTTCCTGAGGGATTTCGAGCGCTGAAGATATTTCGTTCACCTTGTCAAAAACTATTCTTTTCAAGAAACCCGAGGCTCGTTGTCTATAAATAAAAGTATTAGTTTTGCCCAATGGTAGTGACTACACATATATCTACATTCTATGTTGCTTAACTGAGAGATATTATTGCTTTAAAACGACTATTTTATGTGCATTACATTTCTGTCGCGCGTCTTTCAGCAATGTGGTTTGCCTTTTATTATTGTTTCAGTTTTGGGCGATATACTTCCTGTTGAAATTAAATAATATATGCTCACATTACACAGTGCAAATAGCATATACTGTTTATATGATAACATCATTATACAGTGCAAATTTGCTACAATGTTCAAAGTTTCACATCAAAATAACCTTCTTGCAATTTCATATTTGGGGTAGATGTTCGTTGGGAGCAATTCTTGCAGTAAATACATCTAAAGATTTACAGTTTCTGCATATTTTATAATTTGTTTCTTGATCCTTCGGATAGGGATCTTGGCCAAAGCATCCTGTCCTTGCCAGGGATGAGTCTGCTGAATCCGTGGTCAGATATGAACACCATACTGCATAAATGAAGAGAATTGCTTCAACTCATGGCTTTGAACAAACAATGTTTTATGAATGATAAGTTTCGTTGTGAAACATCAGTCAAGACATGAATACATATTGTACTCACTTTGAAACTAACATAATACATTCTAGTTCATTATAAACAAAACTCACAGGGAACGATATGGTGGTAACTCGATTAGATCAATCGCATTGACATTCACGATGTATCATCAGACTTTCGCAATCATATAAAGTGAATTTTAAAATAAAAGTCACAGTTTCGCACAATGCTAGCAATTTATTATATCATATTCATATGTCAAATTTCATTTGCACGGTTTACAAAAATAGGTGGTCGAAAAGTTATTCTATCAGATGTTCCATCAAATATATATATAATTGAAGACTAGTTTGCGTCTGTCGTCAGGGCAAAGGCGCGGTATGATTGGTTGCTGACCTGCGCAGTACGGCATTTTTAGTCTGGTTGACAGGACGTCATACGCAAACTAGTCTTTTTAATTCGGTCTTCAAATATAGTTGCTCCTCGTACAAACTGATTATGAAATTGAGCGTTTCGATTGTTGTAAAGGCTGTTTAGTGGATGGCGCATTGGTACTATTTGGTGTTGCAAATTCGCCGTAGATGAAGTGATGTAACATGAATAATTACCAGTTTATTGACCTACACTATAAACAAGTAGCACTCAACTTTTGTTAAAAGTGTATAGATTTAAACATACTAATTTGTCAGGTGCGAGTGAAACATGGACTCAGTAAAATATCTCTACGATCCAGACCTTTATCTACATTCTTTGATCGTAATATTGGACAATGCAGATTTTTTTTTTATTTCATAAAGGACCTAAAACTATTAGGACTTTCGGGAAACTTTATGTATATCTCCAATACGAAAGGTCCAAATGTTCAATTGATGATCGGTTTTTTATCCCAGCTACATACACTTTAAGTACATATCATTAGATTTATAATGTTTATTTCGAAGACTGTTAAATGTCAAAAAATAAATATTAAATTTTAATAATATGCCATCAAACTTGTATGAAATCGCGAGCTTTAAAAAAATCTAAATTATTTGATATCAGATGGACATTCCTTGTATTCAGAATGTAATTTGATGTGTATGATTTGCTCACAGTTCCCACCAAAAAAAACCAACCGACCCTTTAGACGTTAAGAACTGGAATTGCCCAATGTCAGGAAAGGTTCTAGGAATGTGTATGTTAACTTCCGTTGATTGATTGTCTTTGACATTGTTTGAACTCATGTTTTCAGTAGTATTAAAATACTTATTCTAGTCATATTTACTAGACTGACCGGGATAAATCTTGTTGTAATTCGTCTTTCAATGTTCAGACTTTGTAACGCTGACGTGGAATTTAATAGGATATAAACTACTAAGCCGTGTTTAACTTAAGTTTACAATGCTTTCCAAGAGATGATGCTGCGAGACACAAGCGTCACCTCTAGATACAAGGATTCGCTCGAAATGCGTAAAACATCAGCTGTAAGAATAAGTAAGTAAATTACCAATAGGGCCTGGGGTGGTTGCCACTTTCTAAAATCTTTCATTACTCAGGGCATACCTATTGGCAAAATAATTATCAAAATGCCAAACATTACGTCACAATGACCTCATAAAACCTCAGGGGGCATTTCAGATGCCATTACATAATTCCACAGCGTATAAATATAGACATCTTTAGCACTTTGTGGAAACCCCACTATGGGAAACCTATTATGTTATGTTAGGGTTAGTGTTAGTTTACCGATTTTAGAAGTTAATAGAAATGACAAATCTTGTCACCCGTGTCCTTTAAATATGAGCCCATTGATGCCATATGAATTATATTGGAAATATACAATATTATAAAGAAAATCATTGAATATTGTCCTGTTAGAAGATCTCGATTGTAATTCATTGATTTTAATATCTGAGGAGATTTGTGATACGATCAAGCAAAATCAGTCGGAACTCGAAAATATTGAATAGGGTAGTAAATAGCATTTACAATAGCATTTGATGAAAACCCCATTGAAATTGAAAAACCAGTTCCAAAGATACGGTGCATTTAAAGAGTTTCCAAAACAACAGGAAACAAAAGGTAATATTTCCTTTGTTTGGCTATATCTCAAAATCAACATTTCCGAGTTCCGACTAATTTTGCTTGATCGTATCACATTTTGTGCCCCATTACAAAAACCAAAAACACATGGTTGCACATGCTATTTTTAAACATACATTTTTCTTTTTCAATCGTTCAGTGCAACACTCGTACTTTTAATTATAACATATCAACTAAGTAAGAAATGTACCATCCGTATCAGAATGTTAAACTATCAAATGTTCTAGTTGAACATAGTGGGTTTACTTGAACCGCTATCTTCAGGAGCTTTTAACGCCGACGATACGCTTATCTATCACGCCAACATCTCAAAGTATACAAAATGACACGGAATAAATGAAACTGACACCAGTCTAAGCAGAGCTTTCACTTACTTTATTGACTTTATTTATCCTCACAGTGCATTGGTTGTTACTCAGATTAGACTGATTTATGTGTGCATTTATGGTGAATTCATACACTAAGCCAAAAAAGAAACTTATAATTTTTCACAAGGTCGTATCTTAAAATCCTGTCCATCAAAATTAACCAAAATGACACACATGATTGCCTCAATACTCCACTCTAAACACATGTCAATAACCAAGCAGTTGTCCAACTGACACAATAGCAAAATGCAGTGATAATGGAACAGCTTCCTGGACCACATTCACCGCCCTATTGGCACTCAGCAAACGAAATCTGTGAGAACGGCATCTTGAATCACAGGTCTTATCACTGTTACAAATGGTAACACTGGATTAAATCAAACAATGCGTCCGCATTTAGGTTGATGGGAATGCTGGCCTAGTGTAGTGTCAATTTAATATAAAGTCTTCACGGCTGCGTTACTTTTTGTGCATACTTTATTTTAATATTAAACACTATTTCCACTTCATTTACATTGGTACGGCAAATTTGTTTGTTGTCTATCAAATTTTTAAATTGGAAGTCATTGCTTATTGAGCATCATAATTGGATCCGTTTAAAGTAGGGATGGATTAGAGTAATGAGTGATTACATTCTAGGCGAGACGTGACACGTGCATACATTGAAGCACATAATCAATTTATACATTATTGAATCTGTTAATATTAGTCCAGTCAAAGTGGGTTTTGACTCACCACTAATTGCAACAGATTTTTTTTCACTGCTATGAAAGTCAGAAATGTCCCCTGAACAGCATACAAAAAGTATACTAAAATAAACTTGGTGAAAATGTAGTTTTTGGCGGGAAAAGGTCATACAGGGGTCAAAATTCAAAATCGCTCCAATCATTTTAAAAACTATACCAAATTATTCCTCTAGTCATAAGGATTCAGAAAAAAAATAGTTTGCCATATCTGTGATGTACGGGTTTTGGGTTATAACCGTAAAGGTCAAAGGTCAAATGTTGGGGTCAACAGAGGTCAAAAAACTAAAAAATTTCTGATTTTAACCAAAATGGTCTCAAATTGTTCGGCTTGCAAACATAATTCATTTAAAGAATATTTGCACTGTTTAGGTTGTTTAATTACATGCGTAACATCAAAAAATAGGTCGGGGTCAATAGAGTTCAATGGTCAATGACCTCTTTTACCCTGCTACCTAGGTAACGAAACATCCAAGATATGGCAAACTATTCTTATTTTGGAGTGTTTTTAAAGGACGAACACATTGAGACCCTTTTTTAAGGAGATCGGAGCATTTTTTCGAAGTTGACCCACGTGGAGCCCAAAATTTGACCTTTGACCTTTTGCTTATAACTCGAGAATGGTACATCATAGATATGACAAACTATACTTTTTCTGAATCCTTATGACTCGAGAAATGCTTTGGTATAATTTTTAAAAAGATTAACTTATAATTTCAACGCTACACTTTTACACCCGCGGAATATGAAGCTAATGTTCTTTTTGTTGATGTATTTAAGAGAAGCGTCTCTTTTCAAAACGGCATGACAGTGATTTGTAAGCAGTAGTTTACCTCGAAGCAGGGCTTTAACCGAATTTGTTTGCTGGACAGAATATGGAACGTTTTATAAAAAAAAACGTCCAACATTTAAAGTGTGCTTATAATCTTTCATTAAAAAATAATCCAACACCTAAAAATCCAAGAAGGTTTTTTTTTCGCTTTTCTTCAACCCAAATGTTTATGACATCGAATATGGAGTGTCTAGAATGTTTGATAAAAAGTGGTTTTTGTGGAGACCTTACCTTAAGATGAACATTACGGTACCAACAAGTAATTGCTTAAATTGTACTATAGACTAATGAACTTGATAGCTATTAGTTTAACACCTCAGACACACTTACCATAGAAAGACCTGAACTTGACGAAGAATTGTTTATAGTTGTATTGACGAAGAACTGTTTTCAGTTGTCTTTTATCGTCGGTGTCCGGGTTCAACACTAAAGACTGTAATAGTAACCACCTCTTGGCGGTATTGCGAAACATACTTCAGGTTAAAGGTCATAAGACATTTCATATATAGGAAATGCCATGATGATGATCATCATCATCATTAGCGACTTTCTGTGTTGATAATCCACTTTAAAAGTGTATTGCAAAGCATTTAATAACGACCATATAATTTGTCTATTCAATGTTTATATCCCGGGGTTTATATACAACACACAGTTGTCTTATTCCTCCTAGTAAAATGTGAGGGATTTCGAGCGCTGAAGATATTTCGTTCACCTTGTCAAAAACTATTCTTTTCAAGAGACATGAGGCTCGTTGTCTATAAATAAAAGTATTAGTTTTGCCCAATGGTAGTGACAATGCATACATCTACATTCTGTGTTGCTTAACTGAGAGATATGATTGCTTTTAAATGAATATTTTATGTACATTACATTTCTGATTTCAAATTTATGTTGAAAATTCCGTCAAAAAATGTCCTCTCCGAATACAAGCTTGTAATCCATAGTTAAAATTGACCCAAGACTAAAATTATATTTTCTTGAAAAACACTAATATATATCCTACAAACTCATAATAAACACTTAGTCCACTTACACTTAGTTTCCATGTATCACATGTTTCAAATTTGGAAGTCAGGTTTCCGTCAAAATGTGTCCTCTCCGATATAGGATATAGGATATAAACTACTAAGCCGTGTTTAACTTGAGTTTACAATGCTTTCCAAGAGATGATGCTGCGAGACACAAGCGTCACCTCTAGATACAAGGATTCGTTCGAAATGCGTAAAACATCAGCTTGCTAGTCTGTAAGAATAAGTAAGTAAATTACCAATAGGGCCTGGGGTGGTTGCCACTTTCTAAAATCTTTCATTACTCAGGGCATACCTATTGGCAAAATAATTATCAAAATGCCAAACATTACGTCACAATGACCTCATAAAACTTAAGGGGGCATTTCAGATGCCATTACATAATGCCACAGCTTATAAATATAGACATCTTTAGCACTTTAGGGAAACCCCACTATGGGAAACTTATTATGTTATTTTAGGGTTAGTGTTAGTTTACCGATTTTAGAAGTTAATAGAAATGACACATCTTGTCACCCGTGTCCTTTAAATATGAGCCCATTGATGCCATATGAATTATATTGGAAATATACAATATTGTTGCGTACCTCACGGTAGCGTGTGGGCGAGGTACACAATCAGGGAGTTTAATCAGAAAAGAGTCCGAGCATGGTGATATTTACTTAGTGGAATCCTTTTATTCTTCTGGATCCTCAATACAGGTACTTAGCAATATATGAGATAATAAAGCCACATCCCTTTTGGAACGTGTGTCCAATACAACGGCTCAACTGCAAAAAGCCCCGTCTCGGGTTTGTGATCGCTTATATCCTTGTAATAGAAACTATTTGGTAACCAGTTTAGTTACATAACAATTATTGTTTGGTAACCTGGGAATGCACAACAAATGTTGTTTGGTAACCTGTTCAGTTACCTGAACGTACAACAATCCCTGTTATTAGTCTGGCGCCCACGTAGCCTCTACCAGGTAGCTCTATACACAACAATAGTCTAAGAATAGCTCCTTAACTCACAACATAGCCTTCCTGTTATCGAGGGTCCCGGAAGGTGAGTGTGTGGCCAGGCGAAGCCCAGGTAACCTAGTTGGTTACCTCGGCCACATACCATATCACAACATAAACTAGTAATTATGCCTCTAATTTAGGGGGGTACGGAACACAACAATATTATAAAGAAAATCGTTGAATATTGTCCTGTTAGAAGATCTCGATTGTAATTCATTGATTTTAATATCTGAGGAGATTTGTGATACGATCAAGCAAAATCAGTCGGAACTCGGAAATATTGAATAGGATAGTGAATAGCATTTACAAAGCTGCATTTTAATGAAAACCCCATTGAAATTGAACAACCATTTAAAAATATATGCAATTAAAGAGTTTCCAAAACAACAGGAAACAACAGGAAATATTTCCTTTGTTTGGCTATATCTCAAAATCAATAATTCCGAGTTCCGACTAATTTTGCTTGAGCGCATCACATTTGTGCCCAATTACAAAAACCAAAAACACATGGTTGCACATGCTATTTTTAAACATACCTTTTTCTTTTTCAATCGTTCAGTGCAGCACTCGTACTTTTAATTATAACATATCAACTAAGTAAGAAAGGTACCATCCTTAATCAGAATGTTAAACTATCAAATGTTCTAGTTGAACATAGTGGGTTTACTTGAACCGCTATCTTCAGGAGCTTTTAACGCCGACGATACGCTTATCTATCACGCAAACATCTCAAAGTATACAAAATGACACGGAATAAATGAAACTGACACCAGTCTAAGCAGAGCTTTCACTGACTTTATTGACTTTATTTATCCTCATAGTGCATTGGTTGTTGCGCAGATTAGACTGAGTTATGTGTGCATTTGGGGTGAATTCATACATATGCATTTCGGTAGCGGCGAGCAATTACCTCATAGTATAGGACCAATGGACTATTTCGGTGCAAGAAGTAAAACACCCCTTCTGTCAATAGCAAGTCATCGCTTATTTGTAGCGACTGAACCTTAAAGCAGCTTTAACACTTCAGACAGATTTGTCAAATAAAGAGATTCTATGGCTTGACGAAGTAGCAGCCGTACCGACCGGAGGCAAAGGCTCGTAATACCGGGACAAAGTTGAGCAAAAGTTGTAATGCGTCTCTTCGTATGGCCCCATTGTAATCACAATTGTTCTAATTCTAGGCTATTTTAGCACTAAAGTTGCACGTTTTTAAAACATTTGTCACCGAAAACTCATTTTAGTATCTGGTCAGAGGGACGATTTGAACATTTTGCAGGCCTGGATAGGTGGTTCCTGTACGCGTCTACGAAGTAGCTGTTTTGAGGAATTGGTTGTTTCTGGTGTATCTTAATGGGATGCGTGTATTCTAGGACTACAACGGTATACTACATTTTATATTATGATAATGTGCTTGTTAACATATAATGTGGTTGCTCCCTCACATTGCACCACTGAGGTCCCTGGTTCAAGCCCCTGCCATGCCCAAGGACTGTAAGGATCAACCAACACCGTCAATATTTGGTTTTGTTCAAAAGAAATTGATCTTACTGAAAAGATGTTCGCCAAACGATCTGCGCATTGGCGTGACGTCAAATGACGATAACTCAGGTCTACCCGCAAAGGCTTATGGATTTACCGTAAAGGTCAATTGTGATACACAGTTCCTGAACATCATTCTGGTAATTACCGCTTCATAGCACAACTTGGAAACTGATAATTACACTTTAAGTGTTTTTAGAATTTATATTATTCTTAACATGTTGCTTATAATTCAACGACGGGTAATACTTCCTACGCACATCCCACATTTGGGGATTTCCTTTCCCTAAACATACAAGATTCCGCCATGGTATCGTTTTCTCTATGTATCATTATATTATCAAGTGATACAAGAGCAGATCGTTTTATTATAGACACCTACGTAGATAAATATTTGAACAAATATGTATGGTGGCAATGCATTTTCATACCACAACTTGATGACTATGATAATCACCAATTTTCTCATGACGGTTAAAATGTTACTTTCCCAACAAGTGTTTCGAGAACAGATCAATTTAATTGTAGACACCTACGTAGGTAAACATTTGCACAAATATCATGTCGTATTCTTTGGCATGTAGATGTATCTTTGAGAGCTTTTTGCAGGTCACTTTCTATATAAATTTATTAGAAATGCCTTGGTATTTCACATTGCCACTTTTTTTTCACATTGCCACTGCCCTCCCGTATAGCTACAGTCACCTTCAACCATGCAACACTTGTTCAAAGTATATACGATGTATAAGGATTTGGATCACAGTGTTTGGAGAATTTGTCCTCTACATACCATGGATACATTGGCAGCTGTATTGATTCACGAAGCTTTTCGCCTTTTTTCCTTTTCGTTTTTTCCTTAGATATATGTAAGTATAATTCTAAGAACCACACCCTGTCAAAGAATATTCAATATTTTGAAGGAAAGAAATGAAGGATGCCTTTAACAGTGTCCTTTGACTACACTTCCAGATCAAGCTGCGGCGCGGCGGTCCTTGAAGATGTGGCCTGGTGGGTAAATAGAAAATGTAATTTGCAACTCCTTGCTTAGGTGCAAGAACATCGTTTATCCTCTGTAATGTTGCTTTATGAGATATTTTGTGTGACATTTATAATTATCATTTACATATTTATAATTGATCTTTCAGAAAAATGCCCTTGTAGAATGACCCTCAAATATTACTTTCGTTCACCTAAACCTTGACTGAAGCTATTCTTCTCAAACGACACTACACATACTGTCTGCAAATAAAAGTAGCGGACTATATATACATCTACAATATAAGTTCTATCTTGCTGGGGATAATACGCTCGTATATTATATCATATTCCATTTAATTCACGCGGGCTGCTGAAATATGTAATATGTTATTTTTGTTATGCTAAATCACCATAAAGTGAATACTATATAGCTTACTCATATCATTATATAGTCTAAATATGCTATAGTGTTGTTTAAGGATGTAAGGAACATTTCACTGCAATGATTATATCAAGTAGAAAGTAGCCTACGGTAAATTTTCAGATACTCGTGGGTAGGTTTTGCGTTAAAAAATATGATCGGTGATAATGCAAAACTACATGTGAAAGAATTAACTTTGCATTAACAGCCATCTACGAAGCAATGCTCAGTTTGTTTTACACTTATTCATAAATATATGACGTCTATCAACATTAAATGTATTATGTATAACATTCATCTAATTAAGCAACATTGTGTTTCAAGGCAGATCGATTTAATACACACCATGAACACATACTTGTTATTTATTCTCAATCAAAAGCAAACGATTACATAGTATTACTTCTGCTTTATTGGACATTTCCGTGCGTGTTTGGTTATGTAATGAAAGTACTAATAAAGCAAAACGACACTTTGTAATGGTTATTGGCAAGTCTATTTAAGAAACCACTTCGCCTTACATTATGTAAGAGTAATAAGTCTAGGGAGAGATCCCTGAGGCTACAGAAACATTTTAATCTCAATATCAATTTAAGACCTGAGCGCAAGAAGACCGTAAGTCCACTTGGCCCCTCAACATGTATTCACTAAAGTTACGTATAGTTTCTTAGGGTCTTATAATGTTTAATACATGTCACAGGGTGAAAACATCATGAAAGGTTGTGAAAGATTTGTTTTGGCCCCTGAACATGTATAAAACATTACCAAAACTATACGAAACTATACGCAACTTTAGTGTATACATGTTGAGGGGCCAAGTGGACTTACGGTTTTCTTGCGCTCAGGTCTTCAAGTCTATTTAAGAAACCACTTCGCCTTACATTATGTAACAGTAATAAGTCTAACTAGGGAGAGATCCCTGAGGCTACAGAAACATTTTAATATCAATATCAATTTCACTTTTAGATTTGTGTGGATGAAGAAACATTAAGATGATGAATAACATAGAGCAAAGAAGAACGTTTTCTTATAATACGTTCGGCGAGTATCGATGTATATATTTAATGAAACATTTCAAAAATTCAAATATCCGGCAAATTGAAAATAGCGCCCCAATGCCACAAGATAATTCATATTTTGTTTTAAACAACCAGGTGAACTGTAAAATAGTGTTGAAATCTCTTTCGTAACGTAAGGACATGATATGGTTCTTGGTAATTTCCTTTTAAGATTATTGAAACACCACACTGTCTCATTTACTTACCCCTGACATTATTGGGGTTAAATGGGGTTATCTGGATGGGTGACTCCATTTGAAATCTACACCGCCTATATGGGAGCTTATGGATCTTCCAGAACTTCCATATATGGTGAGTACGGATCTCAACTGGAATAGCCGATTGTTCCATTCCACTCGAATATTGATAAACGCGTATATTTGAGTATACTGCAATGTGATTTTGAGTCGAATGTTTGTTAAAAGAAAACTGAACTTCATTTCCTGTTTTTATGGAGTAAGGTGTTCAAATAACTAGTGAGCCATTTTTAATAAAACTGCGGATGCCAAATCCATAATGGCGGACAATGTAGAAATTTTAAAAAATCTAACATTTCGTCGGTCGCAACACATAGTGGCGTAGAGTGATTTTCAATATATAGTGGCGTATAGGTTTAGAGCTAGCTATTATCCTATAATAGTTATTCCTTGTTAACTTTTAAAGATACAGTTTAATAGTTTGAACCTTAAACTTTAATTACAAATGGAATCGGGCCACTGAGATATAACTAGTTAGTAGCATATCCTTCAAAAATGTTTTGATCGGAAACGTATTTTGTCCTTCACGTACGCCACTATGTTTTTGCGACCGACGATTTTTTTTTCTTCAAATTATTGTACTTTACACAAATAATCTAAACGTATAGATTGGCATAATTATGTACAATGTAATATGGTAATAAAATTGTAAGTCAAATGTCAACTACCATAATGACTACCATTGGAGGAAGTAACTTAGTTAACTTAGTCAGACCTTATAGCATCAAAAATAAAGTTATCAAGTTATGTCAAAGCAAATAATTTGAGACCATTACGCTTAATTTAGTTTGAAAATAATCCCACTGTACGAAAGGATATTGACCTTTTGTTTATTTACCCAATAAATCATTAACCAAATCATCTTAGAAACATGTGATCATTGAATTTTGTGTTCCTTATTATTGGAGAAAGAACATGACGTGACATATTTTACAACTTGATGGTACCATGTTGGCGGTTTGTTAAAATAACATTTTGACCACCATCTTTGATATGTCACTCTTAACCCATTCGGAGAAAATGGCACCATAATTTCCCAACTTTTATTAACACCTAGACCCAGAATCAAGCCGAATTTTGCCTTTAAAAGACATTCTGCATGGATGTTTTATTCATGACAAACCAGCCGACACTATTATAGAGAATATTATGTTTTAAAACTTTTATGGATTTCGGCACTGCGCAGATAACTAGCTGATATAGAGCGGCTAAAAGGTTTGTGAGATCAGTTACATCTAATACAATATGCATCGTGTAGTGTTCGCCAAAATCGGAGAAATCTTGGACTATAAGGTATCAGAAAGAAATTTGTTCCATCTTTGGATCGATCGTTGATGCTGCTTCGATGCTTGTTATTAATGAACTAGCAACTAATTAATTAGAATTAACGCTAAATTAATATTGGCCAAAATCACTACAGGTACAAATTACTATTTTATCACAATAAAGTAATAATAGTAAATTAATCGATTTCATAAATAAGAAGGATCGACCAGGCATCGATTGTCGATCGAAAGATCGTATTAATTTATTTCTATTGCCTAATTATTAATTCCGAATTCATTAGGGTTCTTTGCACAGGTACTCATATTGTAACATTGTTAAAAAAGATCAGTATGGTGCTGAACTACAAACTAGATCCACACAATATCTGCTATTGAATCCAGTCGATTTTACCGACAAAAATAGTTTATGGTATAAATGCGGGCGAAACATTTTGTCATATTGAAGCTAAAACAGTGATATATTGAACAAAAGTGAAAGACGCAAATATTGACACTTTTTAGGCTAAATGGCCAAATATAATTTACATTTAGTTAAAAATACACAATCAGGCGTCAATATGGCGGGAGTTGATTGAATGGACCCCGTTCTCTTATCAAAATATTTAGAGGGATTTTTCCCACCATCTCCTCGGAATGTATGTTTCTTATGTAGAGCTGAGTTTTTAAACATTGACCTACAGTAACCTGTGTGTATATAAAGTAAGCCAAATAATTAAGGTACCAGTTGTATTCACCCCTATATATCCTAAATAAAGACAAGTATGTCAAAATTAAAACAAGCAGCCAATACCTGTACTCTTTAGCTCTGACTTAAAACCCTATTTTGTTGAAATTGGGTGAGAATAAAAGAAACAGTAATCTGAAACCTAAGAAAGAAACGAAATCAAAACTTGCACTTTTGTGTTCTAATCAATGAAAGCACGACGCCTGTTTTAACATGCTAATCAATGGAAGCACGGCGCCAGTTTTCTTGTTCGAGAACGCGTTGTGTACAAATCAATAGAGCATGTATGGACCAAACTGCAACTTTTGAATTGGTATCTCCGTTGGGTTTTTGGATCGTCGTGTCTTTATTTCTTGAACAATTTCAAAAAATGAGGTCTTAAATTTGAGCTAAAAGATGCAGCTAATGGCTGTTGGTTCCAATTATGACATATCAGCCTTTGTTTAGGATATACAGGGGGTAAACATAACTGGTACCTTAATTTTTTGGCTTACTGTATATGCGACCCATTGCACACTAATTTGTTGACATCCCGTTTAATGACCTTCAAACCATACAAGACAGTGTTTCAAACTCTTAAGACTGTAATCAAGATAATATTAAAGGATTTGAATCATAGCCTTGAGAAAAGTTTCCTTTAAAATACGATATGTTGTAAGAGCCACTTCCCACATGAGATTTTTGTCGAAGTATGTTCAATATTTTGAAGGTTACAAATGAAAAATGCCTTTAGTAGCGTCCTTGAAGCAGTGTCCGGATGGATAAAGAGTTATTGAGACCAACGGCTTCAGAAAATATCATTTACAAATCATCGCTTGGCGCAAAACATCTTATCTTCTCGATAATGCTGCCTTATAAGCAATATCGTGTGGTAATTTATACGGTATACTAGTATCAGATATGCAATACTGCACCTTAAGACAAATATCCGCAGATAATGGTCCCACAAATTTTCAAATCTGAGGGGTCCTATGGAGAGCAGAAATTCCAAAGTATGCATACAATGCATTCTACCATTAAGACCTTTCGAACGATCGCACCTATCCCCGAACATTTGATAAAGAGAAACAATTCTGCAAACCGCGTCAGCAAGCGCTATTAAAGCTCAGCGTAAATTGTCATCAAATGTCACTCTCAATTGGAAACATCGCCCAAGCACTATTAGTCTCGGTCCCAGCCGATTTGTGCTCCTTCGTCACTAAACAAATCATCTGGCGACAACCTCATAGTACGTCTTTTCTGATTGGCTGAACATCAACGCCATAAATACTGGCGTTAAATTTTGCTGTCAATCAACGCTGGGCTTCAGCGCATGCAGCGCCTGATGGACAGCTATGCGGTTCATAAATCCACACAATGTACGTGAGTACGCGCTGCAAGTTGCGTACATGAAAGGCGATATCCGACGATCGGCGCCTCAGTGGCTGCTAAAGCTAGGGTACTTTTTTCGTTTGCGGTATCTACAAAGAGTGGAGGGCCTGTGATGTTTAGTGTCACTTACACAAGTCACGTCCTATAGCCAATTGAAAACAGTTTTATTTGTAAATTCATTAACCAATCAGCGATTGTCATTTCACGGGTTGTCGCCAGACGGTTTGTTTAGTGACGGAGGAACACAAACCGGCTGGGACCGAGACAAAAGCACTATTTGATTCACTACGCAGTCGCACCAGATACGCTAACGGTGACCAGCGGCAAGCCGATATATCGACCACTCCACCGCTTACCCAAGCGGCAGCATCGCTAGGAGTTAAATTTAAGTCAACTCGGGAGCGGGGCCGCTCTGATGTATGAAAACATGATATGATTTTTGGCGATGCTGAGCGGCAACATTGGCTTTCATAGTCATGCCGCCGTCGCTGAGAGGTGTGCTCCTCCGCTTGCAAGAAAAGGTGTAAGCGGCATGATAAAGCGTCACACAGCTTAGCGGCAAGCGGCAGAAATTATGAAACCAGCATAAGTCTTTTTAGGTCTCGGAGTTGCGGCATATTTTGCAAGCAGCACAGAGACATCCTGTGTCTGTAAAAAAATATCCAAAACCCTACCCAGTGGGCACACGGGTCGGTTTCTGACGTTGTATCGACGTTGTATCAACGTTGATACAACGTCGAAATCCTAACCTGTGTCCACTGGGTACTATTCGTCAAAACTCTCTTTGGGATACATGACTGTGTGGTGCCGTGCACAAAGAAAAACGACTTCAACCATTTAAGGGTCCTGCAAAGAAAGAAAAATAGCAGAGTTTTAAATACAACACATGTTGTGTCTGTAAAAATATACCCAATACCCTAATGTTCTAAACTGTCTTTGGGATACGTGACTGTGCGGTGGGCGACACCATTTGAACGGAATTACGAAATTTCATTTTAGGGCAGCCTTTTCCATATTACCTAACCATTTACTTATACCATTGCTTAAGGCTTAGACTATGCAATGAAATACGTCAACTGGGATATTTTCATTAATACACAGATTACAAGATTTAAATTGCTAACATTGAAATGTTTCTAAGCCCATAGTAGTTATCGGTTTCGATAACATGCTTGAAGGAAATTTCATGGGTGTATTACAGATCGCTTCTATTTTAAATCGCAGCTCTTTATATTTTACAAATAGTAGAAAAAAGTACAGACGTTTTCTGTTGCATTCCAATAATACTTTGTCTAAATATCACTTCCGGTTATGACTGAGATGCTTACCGTTTCTACCTCTTAACTTATTTCCATATTTTAAAGATATGTATCTTGGCCGAAGCATGCTGTCCATGTCAAAGAAATAGTTCTGCAACCCCAATATGGTTTGAGTTATGGGCACTAATACTGCAATAATGGAGAGAATTGGTCCTACTAATGGGAGTGAACAAGCAATGATTGTGGATGCTCATTCGTTGTGAAACATTAGTCTAGATGTGATTTTTTTATTGATTTAGAAGCCAGGATAGGAAAATGTCGATGACTATTTTGTATTTTCAAAATGGTTGAGATAAATGCATTTACCAACGTTCAAAAAATAATCACGAGTAACAATATTATCAGATTATAGTGATAAAGTAAGTTCATAAATCAAGGAAAAGTTTAAAACTAGTCAACAACACTCACGTTTTTGTCCGAATAATTTCAGAGTCACCATATTCCGTCATCAGCGGTGTGATACTGGTGCATGACTGATGTATGACCTTAACTTCCTGTTGACAATGTCCTTTTTTGATCTTTTGTCAAGTGTTTCTAGAAGCAAAGTGTCATAGATTTTTAAGTTCATAAAGTCACGACAATGAGATAAAAAAGAAGATTTGAAGTGAAGGGCACAAAGAAATCATACTTATTGAGAATTGGCACCTAGACAGTTTGTCAGCTGAATCTTTCCCGAGGGATTTGTTAGCGCTGAATATATTTTATTCACCTTGTCAAAAGTTATTCTTCTCAAACGACACCAGGCAAATTGTCTGCAAATAAAAATCATAGTTTTGAACAATAGAAGTGACTGTACATACACATACAATGTATGTTCTGTCTTCCTGAAGATATATAATATCATATTATATTTCATTTGCGCGGTGTATAACGATATGGTTGAAAAGTCATAATTTTCCTTGTAAATGTTCTTTCTGAAAGTAAATTAATGTTACATTTTACCAAGGAGAATTTCATTTCGATTTCGATTATTTATTGGTAGATACATATTAGCTTTAAATGAAACCTTTCATTTACATGAATGATACATCTGTTCGTTGGTGACTTCTTCAAATCGGTTATTTTTAAAAGACCATGAATGTCGCAATTATTTATCATCAGATGTTGAAAAGGTCACCTGTGCGATTATAGGTAGGCTTGGGCGTAATGACGTAGTTTAAAGAAAGATAAAATCACGTAATATATTTAAATAACGTACGTAACGTTTTTGTGATTTTTCGTTTGTGTTCAGAAATGTTTTAACATTCGACAGAAAGTGCTGGATAACCACATTCAAAACTGTGGAAGGTAAAAAGAGTTGGTAGTTTTTCTTGAATCAAAATTAAATACGTCGCTTTCATCATCATCATCATCATCATCATCATCAGGCGACTACAAACTTTCTCCAACTGTTGCGATCTTGGGCAAGCGAAACAATTTTGTTTGGCTGCAGCATCCCTTCAGTATCTCCCAGGAGGTGCTGTACCTACTGTAAGTACATTGTCCACGGCACCATATTTCACCATATTCAATAATACAAGTTTGCGCGGGAATATATTCTATGTCAAGGTGAAGATGTTGCGTTGTCACAAATTGATTGATCAATATTTGACAATAACGTAGAAATACTAAAAATATACTCAAGTATATGTAAATGGAAAATTATAATGTCTCACTTAAAAGAAGACAACTTGGCGTTATTAACATTTGTCAGATCAGATCTGGAATAAACTTAATATAAGTTCATTTCATGCAATTTTCATGCCAGAACATCACAAACACTTTTAAAAGTCGAAACTATTAGAGCAACAGCGCATGCATTTTTCTTTAGCTTTTAAAGGCTTTAGCTACTTAAACCAAAGATACTTTATGTGATAAGACATGTGTAGTGATAGTTTGTTTCCTTTTCTGTAACATTATAAACATCCTATTATAGCAACTGTCAAATTATAAGTACTTATCTATGTAGCGTTGTTGTAATCTATACCAGCAATGTCAAAAAAGTATACGAAAATGTCTTCGTTGATTAATCACTTTAACACTGTTTGAACTTATATTTTCGGCGATAATCTATTACACCCACGGGATTTACTAACAGCAAATTGATGCTCCTTTCCTTGATGTATTAAGGAGCAACATCTCTCTTCTATTAGGCATGACAGTGATTTCTAAGCAGTTTATTTCCATTTAGATAACTATCCGACCCGACAGTTTCAATTTCGGAACATATTTTCGTTTGCTCGTGGGTTTTTTTGTTGTTTGTTTTTGTTTTTTGTTTTTGTTTTGTTTTTGTTTGTTTTTTGTTTGTTTTTGTTTTTTTGTTTTGTTTTTTTGTTTTGTTTTTTGTTTTTGTTTTTGTTTTTGTTTTTTTGTTTGTTTTTGTTTTGTTTTTTGTTAATAACAACCAGTGCTATAAGAAAATGAACGTTGCTTTTACCAAGAAATTTTAGTTGTGACCTTCATTCAAGATTCTATCCTGTCACAGTTGTAAATGAAGACAACTGACCCTGACTATAAGGATCAGTTTGTGTAATGAGTGGGTAAGGTGATACATAATGTCTATGGAATAATGAGATATTCTAGTGATGTTCGGTAAACAAATCCGAGCGGTTTCTATTTGGATGCAAAAAGAAAGAAACCACATCTGTCATTATAGTAGTATCTGGAGCTGACCGTGAAATGCAAAACCGCCACTATTTCCAAACACAGAGATCTTAGTCTTCACTTTTAACTGAACAACTTTGAAAGAGCCAGATAGTGTTGATCTGTTTAGTCGTACTGTAAACAAAGACTTGTTATGTACTCCGATAGTGAACAAGACTGCAAGACCAGCTAGCCAACGTCTCGGTCTCCTTTGTCGTGAGGCCCTTTACCTATTTATTTCTCAGAGAGTAATGATATACAAGACTATGATCCGATCCACCCACCTGTCTGTCTAACCGTGGTGATATAGAGCAGTACGAATCATTGGTGTCTCAGAATAAGATGGATATACCTTTCAACTTCATCAACTGGGACATAGAAGAGCAGTGGGAGCCATTACTCTATTTCATAGGATGTTCTATGGCGATGGACTCCTTCCTGTTACCAGATTATTATTATTAATAATCCTCGTCTCAAGTGCTCCATCAAATCCCACGACCACGCTGCCATAATTAAAAGGTTCAAAGATCATTCCTTCCTTCCTTAGCTCACTTATGAAAAACTATATCTGACTCAATTAACTTCAACCAGAATCAGCTGAGTTCACACGGGATCCTGGTGCCAACCCATCAGCGCTATCACACTGATAGAAGCTGCCTGCCTTAAGACATAAATAATAAAACAAATCAGATTAACATTCAAAAGTGCGTTCTTTCTACTGTAGCTTTTTACTGAGATTTGTGTATTGCGAGAGATTGGCGCTGGTTGTTACATTTTCTTATTATATCGACCTCTTGTTAACAAACTGGAGGTGTAAGGGTTAGAAACTTCTGTTTTGTCAGAGATAGAAATTCCCTTAAATTGACTAGTCTGGATACAATCGAATGGTTATCCTTGATACGCCATTTATAATAATATTTTTTATTTAAACTTCTAACTGTACTTTTCTACATAAAAGTTAAACTATTTCATCTCAACTTTGCTGGCCTCTTTGATTGCATAAATTGTATTCTCGTTGCAACAGAATGAAACATGTTTTGCGCCAACGAATGTTAAAGTAAACAGCTTCTTGGCATAGTTGCCAAACATACTACATGTAGTACTTCAGTTACATCTTCTTAGTTGTAACCGTGAATGCTGAATTCTTTAGTAATTGTGTGAGCTTGTAAAGGTCACCTTATACTCAGGCATTTTATATGTGCTAGCTATACTTCATACATGAGAATTTTTCCTGAAGTGTAATGAGGGAGGGAACAGTTTTGTCGTTCTTCGTTTGTTTTACTTTGCGGAAATTAAAGACCCTGTATGTTCATCTAAGTGAGTAATGATACTCTGGTACCAAATATAACTTCATATGACGTTTATAATAGAAAATTGGGAGAGGCTGCAACAATTCCCTCCCCCGATCGTATTCGGTGTTACAAAATATGGCTCAGTACGACGAGGGTCAAGTGAGTAGGCCACTTAACAACGACTGCTGTCGATATCATGTTATTGTTTTGATACTAAATAAAAGGCTCCTATCTCATTAGAGTAAGAGACAGAATTATTGTATTCTCTCATGAAAACCTTTTTTCTTAAAATGACAGGTATTTTGGATAGAAACGAGAGTTGCTTGTCAGACAATATCAATTCGAATCCTCCAAGACAATATCAAACAATATCAATCAAGAACACAAGTTACATATGGCCGGCAACCGGACTATATCTTGTTGAAATCACAGCTCGTCATATATATCCCGATATATATGTACATAAAATTATAAAGAAGAGAAGATTTCTGTTGCATTGTAATTCAATCCATTGAAAGCAATTCCCGGTGATGAAAATATTTACAGTTTCTACATTTCGTCATTCTTTCAGATCTTCCAACATCCTGCGCATGCCAAAGAAAAGTTTCTTCAACCTTAATTGGGCTCAGATAGGCACTGTCTCGAGATATTATAAATAAGAAGAAATTGCCCGCTGCGCATGTGTTTAAACAAGAATATTCGTGATAAGTTTTGTCTTGACATGAATATTAAAACATTTGACTGATTTTGAAAGATCGACTTAGCCCAAATCTCACGTATGTACATGGAAATCATTGTGACAATACGTAGTGTATTGTCACGGTGAAGACCGTGCTTGGAAGAGTATGCTGTATGCTAGCATACGTATGGTCACGGTGTATACCGTTGTCAAAATACCACGTACTTTAGTACAGTAATAACGCCCTCTGTTGGTCATAATTACGTATTTTCAACGTAGTGAAGAAATATTTGAGGTAATATGTGACCCCATAGAATATAAAAAGCAGAATATTGGTATGTTAAAAATCAAAATGAAGTATGGGGCTGGCTGTGGGTGGCTACGGGGCGTTATCTCAAAAGACAATATTGCTAAGACAATATTGTTCAAGGTTGCGCCGCAGGCTTATAAAGAAACAATGTTGCTCCAAAAACAATAGCAAACAAGCTTAAACTATAAATTAGCCCCCGATAGAGGGCAGGGCCTGAAGAATGAGGGAAATTATGGGGTAAAGAGTTAAAAAATGTAAAAGTAGGCCTATGAAATGGGTGACGAGCTGTCCGTAAATATAACAGAATTTTCGTTATCAGTTCGTCATCCTTAAGGTTACTCTTGCTTTCTTGCCCTGCGGGGCCCTTATATTGGGGTCCCACTTGGAGTGTTTAGTCGTCGTATGGGAGTCTCCGGCCTCGGGCCTGCCAGCCCTGCGGCCTTGATGTTTTTGGTTGATACTGGACCCCAGCATCAACAAACAACAATGAGTAACCTTAAGGGTGACGGGCTGTCTCTAAAAATTAACCTTAATGTTAAAACCTTGAGTAACCTTAATGTAACGACCTTGAAATGTAACTTCTAAAAATACTAGTTTTTATATTCTATAGTGTTAGATTACCTAAAATATTTCTTCACTACGTTGAAAATACGTTTTAAAGTGAATTATGACCAACAGAGGGCGCTATTACTGTACTAAAGTACGTGGTATTTTGACAACGGGATACACCTTGACCATACGTATGCTACCATACAGCATACTCTTCCAAGCACGGTCTTCACCGTGACAATACACTACGTGTTTTCCATGTACAATATGTGTGTATTGGGTCCAAATCTTGGATTGCCAAATTAATGGTCATCATACCGGTATTTTAAAAGTTGCGCATGTTGTGTTATTTTATTACTATAAACAATCAATCGATAAAAATTACAACAAACGATATTTTGACGACACAGTAATATCAATCAAATTGAAAATCAGCATTAGGCAATGAAAGGCTTTCCCTAACACAAAGTGACTTTCAATGTCAAGACAAAGAGATAAAAGCAAAATAAGAGTTGAAGTAAAGGACATAAAGAAACCATCGATAATTTAGAACTGACACCTAAACAGATTGTCGGCTGAATCTTTCCCCTAGGGATTTGTTTAACGTTGAAGATATATCGTTCACCTTGTCAAATGCAATTCTTCTCAAGAAACACCAGACAAAATGTCTGTAAATAAAAGTATTAGTTTTGCACTATTGTAGTGAATATTCATACATCTATACAATGTAAGTTCTTGCTGAAATAAGTGATATATAATAATCTTGCATTTCATTCGTGCTGTTTACAGAAATATGTGATTTACAAGATATTATTGTTCTGTTAAATCTCTTAGGAACATTTCACTGCCACAAAGTTTGCTGAAGTATAAAATAAGTCTGGTTTCTTGATTTCATTTTAAATTTGATTTACAACTGCTTGTGGGAAGTTTTTGCGTTTAAATTCCATCTTCAAACGTTATATCGTTTTTTCTGCCTTTAAAAGGCCGTAAATGTCGCAAATATTTATAAGCATACGTCAAAAAGGTAACTCGTAGTGTAGGAAAGATAAAAGTAGCGCAATAATATATTTTTCATGTTATTGCTTTCTGTAATATTTTTATATGATGATCTAAATATTACTGAAATGAATAAATGCCGTCAAACAATGTTGACACAATTTTACTGTTGAAAGACGAATCATAATTTGATAGATATTTGAAAACTTAAGGTTGGTCTGAACCCTGGAATTATGGAAACTTTCGGGCCTCATAACTGCTAATTTGTTGGTGTAAAGTATATAAAAGTATACATATTTAGAATGGCAAAGACTTGATAAGTTCATCTGTGAGGTCAAATTTGGGCCAAAATGCCATTTTTGGCCCAAAATCCCAAAAATAACGTTTTTTGGCCCACTTCTTTTTCGTGCAACGTAACAAAAAAATTGTTTGGCCAAAAAAATTTTTTTATTAATTTTTATCTAGTTTTTAAAAATTAATAAAAAAATTTGGCCCAAGAATTTTTTTGTTACGTTGCACGAAAAAGAAGTGGGCCAAAAAACGTTATTTTGGGGATTTGGGGCCAAAAATGGCATTTTGGCCCAAATTTGACCTCACAGATGAACTTATCAAGTCTTTTCTATTCTAAATATGTATACTTTTATATACTTTACACCAACAGTTATGAGGCCCGAAAGTTTCCATAATTCCAGGGTTCAGACCAACCTTAAGGGAATCATTTCGGTATTTGCATCGTTGAGTGATAGTCTAATAATTGCCGCATTCCTTTTGTTCGTTATAACAGCCTTAATATCCAATGCATTACCAAATCGTAACGGCGTAATAGTCAGCACCTGAAACCTGGATATCCTACAGAGTGTGGTTATGCACGTACGACAGTAGTGTAAGTTCTGTGTGGATGTAAAGATGTTACGCTGTCACAAAAATCATTCCAATATATTTTGGTCTTGTAAATGTTCTTTTGGAAAGTAAATTAATATAATACTATACGATGTATTTTCTTTGATGTTATTTATCTTATTTTACATGTTTCATTTTACCAAGGTGGACGTGTTTTGTTTTCTTGATTTCATTTTAAATTCGATTTTAGATTATCATTGATAGATATTACCTAATATGTCTTCGTTGGGTGATTTCTTCAGATCGGTTATTTCTGCCTTTAAAAAGACCATTAATGTCGTCACTATTCGTCTTAATGAAGGTCACAACTAAGATTTCTTGGTAAAAAGAAAACAAATATATTTAGAATTACGTAAAGTAACGTATTTTTTCGTTTGTTTTCAGTAATATTTTAAAATAATGAATAAAAAATAACTGAAGGAACTTCATTAAAGCTTGCTGTCCGAAAGAAAGCTGATTTTCACACAGAGAATTTGAGGCATAATATTTGTTTTTGCATCGTTGAGTGAAATTGTAAGAAGATGTTGCATTGATTACACTTAATAGTCGATGCCTTAGTATCGACAGGTTATCAAGATTGCAATTGATACGGGCGTAATATGCAACACCTGAAACCTGAATAACCACAAAGTGGTGATGCACGTACGCGTGTTGAATATAGAAAGGATATATATAAAAGGAGTTGGCTCTTGTACCGGTCCTTGAACCAAGTTCGGTTTAACACTTTAAGGGTCCACAACTTATAAGTTCCCCCTAAATACTTTTTTAAATAAATCGATAAATATTTGACAAAATGCAAACGTATAAAAATGTATGGGTAGCCGTATTTGTTTACACAACATATGGACCAAATTATAGCGTCACACGTCATTGCGTTCAGTCACAATTGTTCATTACGTAAAAAGAGACCGTTTTAAACAGTGTTAAAAGTTGCATCTGAGTCCATAGGAGTCAGCTCTCAAACAATACAGTAGGCAAGGTCTATTCATGTGTTTGTTAACGAAAACCTGACTGCTATGGACTCATGTTTTTAAAATGGCCCCTTTTCTTACACAATTAACCATTGTGACTGAACGCAATAACGTGTGACGCTATAATTTGGTCGTCCAGATGTGTAAAAAAATATTTTTTGACTTATTTTAAAAAGTATTAGGGAGTTCTTATAAGTTGTAGACCGTATATATATTAGCAAGATGCAGATTGTGTTTAATACATCATTTACGCTTTCATCATATACTGCGCCAATGAAGTATCCTTACGCTTGCAAAAATAATCACAATCTCCAAACCGAACAATATTGGGGTAAATTTGTTTTTTTAATAGACGCCCTATCTAATCTTGCACATTATGACACCACTTGGAATCCAATGTGACTTCAAGAAGCAACGTTACAAGCATTTGATTAGACGAAGGTCCAGTTTTAAAAGTGACAAACTGGCCTATTCAAAACTCTACAGACCAGACATCTGGTTTGAGAGTGGTGACTGGGTAATTTATGCGTTTGGCTTTAATTATGAACAAAAGGACCAAAAGAAAACTGAAACAAAAGAACTGACAAATAAAATGAAAGTTATGAAAAGTACAGAGAAGCAAAAACTGAAGTAAAAACTGCTTTAAATAACGCTTAATTGAAGAAGCTGTGTTGTCTCTTGTTTCGCTTGTTGGAATCTTTTTGCGCCTTGTATAGGCCAGTTTGTCACTTTTAAAACTGTACCTTTGTCTATTCAATTGCTTGTAACTTTACTTCTTGAGGTCACATTGAATTCAATGTGGTGTCATAATGTTCAGTTTTGAAATTATAATTATGTTTCCAAGTGTAAGGATATTTTATTGGCGCAGTATATTCAATGTGCAAGGAATAATACAGGAATAATATGTCCATATGAAGATGTTACGCTGTCAAACAATCTTCACTTATAGTTTCGTTGATTGATCAAAATTGGACAACAAATAACTTGTCGGTGTCAATCAGGAGGATGTGAGTTCATAAGGGCAATGTCGGGGATTATAGGTCACAATCGATGTGGAGAGATGAGGTCCGACCGGAACCGACCGAGTCTCCTACACAGGTTACGCTCCCTGTGGAGGGGCGGAACCAAACTGGCTGATGTGGAGACTAAGCCAGATTGCGTCGGTCTGATACTCGTCTATCCTCGTCTTTGACCATGCGCAGATCTGGCTGGTCAGGAAGATATTTAATATCACGAATTTATAATAGGCCTACCAGTTCCATCGTATAACCGATTTGCTAGAGAATATTTGTTACCGTGTTTAATAAATTTGTATTTATCGTATAATAAAATGTAGCCAAATGTATTATGTGTTCCTAGTGTGTGGATCCACTCTTCTACGGACTTGGCTACTAAGCATGTCGGGAAGGAAATGGCGGTATGCTGACCTGGGTCAATATGTTCTGGGCAGATGAGGTCCGACCGTTTGCCTACGACCTTGTGTGCGATCATGTGTGACAGGCAATTCCCGATAATAATCAAAGTTCCCTGTGTCAATGTACTCAATGAACATTGTATCAATGGCAAGTATAATATCTATTTACAATTTTTAAAAAAAAGGCCTGGCGTTGTTAGCATTTGTCCGATCAGATCTGGATATATAAGCCGCTCAAGTTACCTGTCAGAATATTTCAAAAAACTTTTAAAAAAGTCAGAACTATTTTAGCAAAAGCTAATTTATTGTTCTTGAGTAGCTTTTTAAAAACTTTAGCTACTTTTATACTAAAGATACTTTATGTTATAAGAAATGAGTCGTGATAGTATGTTTTCTTTTCTATAACATTATACACATACGATTATAGCAACAATCAAAATTAGTGCTTATCTATGTATCGTTGTTGTAATCGATACCAGCAAAGTAAAATTTAAAAAGTATACGGATGTCTTCGTTGATTAATCATTTTGACACTCTTTGAACTTATATTTTCGGTGATACTCTATTACGCCCACGGGATTCACTAACATCAAGTTGATGTTCTTTACCTTGATGTTTTAAGAGCAATATCCCTCTTCAGTTATGCAGTATGACAATGATTTGTAAGCAGTGGTTTACCTCAACGTATCACCTCTTCATTTGCAGAAATGGCAAGTGTCATCCTTAGAGATCTATCAAACAGTTTCAATTTTGGAACATGTTTTCGTTTGATCGCTTTTTTGTTTTAATGTTATTGTTTTAGTTTTTTAAACATCTAGTACTATAAGAAGATGACACATCCCTTTTACCAAGAAAACTTAGTCGTGAGCTTCAATCAAGATTACATCCTGTCACAATTGTAAATGAAGATAACTGACCCAGTTTTTGTAATAGATGGGTAACGTGATACATGAAATAGAGACATTCTAGTCATTTTCGGTAAACGATTTCGCCCGGATCTAGATTGCTATTCAAAAAGCAACGATCCATCATTGTTATTATATTAGTATCCACATATTAAGAGGTTAAGAACGTTTTCTATAAATGAATATGCTCTTTAGCTGCATATTTCTTGAAGATTTATCCAACTATGCTTTTCCAATTACGAAGATAATAATAAGATGACATGGAACATTTGAAAATAACTGACGACCCTGACCAAATATAAGAATTTGTTTGTGTAATGAGTGCGTAAGGAGATCAGACGCTTCACTTGATAGTCATCCTTCTGCTGCACACCATTGGATTTTTCTTATTCCTAACGTATCCGTCCTTTCCGTCTCCTTTGCACTGATCTCTCCTGTAATAGTCGATAGAAAAAGGCTGTCTTCGTTTCCAATGATCATAGCTGGCCCGTTTTCTCTGCTTAATCATTTCCAGAGGTACTCCCTTCTCTGCTGGCAGTCCGATGGTTTCCGGTTGCCCTAACCCACTATTTGTTTTACTTTGTTTCTAGCTTACTCTTCTCCATAGCCACAGTTCAAAAACTTGGATAATTTTCGTCAAATAATCTCGTCAAATTCAAACTCAAATCATTAGACTACCATCCTTGCACAAAGTAGTTTTTGCTCTTTTCGCTATAATCTCTCTCGCTATTTTCCCTCTTTTTTTTTTTTTGTAAAACGTTCTTTCGTGTGTATCTTTCATTATGTTAAATGCGTGCAATACCTTTTTATCTGATTAAATAATATGTAGTGATTGTTACTAACATATATAGTCACTCGATAGTCGTTTCACAGTGCTCAATACCAATTTTTAACTAGGTAGAGCTAATTCTGACGATCGCCGTGAGGCGTGAAACTACTAGTTTCATAAGTGATTGTTATTATGTACAGTTGTGTTTTTAACAAGAATCAGACCGCGTACTTGCAGTTTTGGTATAAATTGCGCAATGAACAAATTTTTAACCTTTCCCCGGAGAAGCCATTGCACATAACCGTTGAAACAAACAGTGCATCTGGAATCGAACCGGCGAACTTCGTAATACAGGCACGACGCTGTAACCAACTGAACCAAAGAGGCACACTGGAGAAGAGCGGAAGATATAAATCTATTGGTATTTCGTCACAAAGGTATGACAGTTATAATACTTAGTTATCTGGGTTAATATTTATTTATTTATTTATTTAAATAACTGACAGTAACTGGAATGTAAATACAACTCTGCTTTTGGATAATACTATATTTATTTATTTATTTATTTATTTATTTATTTATTTATTTATTTATTTATTTATTTATTTATTTATTTATTTATTTATTTATTTATTTATTTATTTATTTATTTATTTGAACGGACGCTATTGAATCAGCGGCACACGCCTAAATTGGCGGTGCGTTCATATAAAAGACAAAAAATACATTTTAAAACAACAACAACAACAACAATATTAACCCAGAGAACTAAGTATAATAACTTAAATTGCACAATGACAGAAAAGATCATCTTTGATACTGTTTGAATGTTTTCAGAAGTATTGAAATACTTGTTTTCGTCAAATATGGACTGGATTGATGGATATTCAAATGAACATGGTTGTGTCAAACAAATACCAAGCAGTTTAAAACAGAAACAAAAAAAAAAAAAAAAACAGGATTCTGCGAACATTACAATTATAAAATTTGCTGGCAGTAATTTTTTTTATTTTAAAACATTTATTTCTAACAATGAAGTGAATTCCATATGTGGAATGGAACTTGGACACCTACTCTTAAATATTATTATTAGTCATTATTTTGCGCAAACCTACTGAATTGTAAGTTTATTCAAGTAAGTGTGTGGCAAAGCATTTCTAATGCAATTATGTTTCTATTCAAAACTACTTGGGCCCTACTGGTTTATTTTTGGAACCGATAACAAAATGACGGTTTCAAAAACATTCCAAATTAAAATACAAAAAAGTGATTCTGTATCTTTATGAAGACAATTTCACCCACCTATCTTCTGTTTTCTGTTTCTAGTAACTTTCAAAGAAGAGTGGTAAGTAGGCTATCGGCAGGTTACTTTCTTTGTACTTAATGTAACATGTAAATGGCGTTACTACTTTGATATAAAATTATAGTAAGAGGCATAATGTCTGCTTCTTCCTGTGACGGGGGGTTTTAGATGGAAACATTCTCAGACAGAAAGGATAAAATTGCGACGACATCGACATCAAGAGAAATGATGCGTGTGTCGGACAGCATTAATTCGAAGCAACGCAAGAAGTTTTTGATGTAACTATGCACTTTTGAGCTTCGTGCATTCGATGCATGTCGATTTTTTAAAATGTCTTGCCTATTTGGTTGATTACAACAATAAAAATCACAAGACATAACTTTCATGTAACTGAAAAGAATGCTTTAGAGTGAAGTTTTTTTTAACTGAAAAGAATGTTTTAGAGTGAGTTTTAGAGCTTCGTTATTACTATGCACTTTTAATGTCTTGCCTATTTTGTTGATTACAATAATAACAATAACAAGACATAACTTTCCTGTTACTGAAAAGAATGTTTTAGAGTGAAATATAAACGAATTTTAGCAGTCCTATTGCTGTTAGTCAAAATTAACTAAGGAACAACGGGCTCATTTCCTTTAATCGTGTCACGTAAACTAACTGAAATAAATGACTTTGCATTAGCCATAACATATCAGATATAATTTTTCTACGACGTAAAATTGTTCAGTTTGTTTTACATTTATTTAGAACACATTTTACGCTATACGTCATGTTTATTTAATATAAGACTTACTTTAGATTTATGTACATAACATTCACCTAATTAAAGTACAATTGTGTTTCTATATAGTCAGATTGATTTAATACACGCCATGAAGACATACTTACAATTTATTCTCAATCAAAAGTAAACAATGATATTGCATTGCTTCTACTTCATTGGACTTTTCCGTAGGTGTTTTGTCACTTCATGAAAGCACTAATAAAGCAAAACGACATGCTATCATGGTTATTGGCAAGTCTATAAGAAACCACTTCATCATACATTATGAAGAAAGTAATGTCCAAATAAGGAAAGTTCCCTGAGGGCTACACAAACCTTAATCCCAATATCAATTTCACTTTTAGATATGTGTGTATGACGAAACTACAATGCTGGCCATAAGTGTTGGGACGGTTTGATAGGGTAATGTAAATAAGCCCCCACTCCCCGATCAATGTTGAATTCGACTTTTTGGTCACACGAGCCTTGTGGCACCCAACATTGATTGGTGGGGAAGGGGAGGGTTGGGGTGTTAGGAAAGTGTTTAGGCTTGACACCAAAGAAACCTCCACTTTATCACGTTAATAATAACGGAAATAAGGTCATACTATAGTGTACGTTTTCCATAAGTGTCCCAACACATTTTGGCCATGGTTGTATTTGAAAAGTTGAAAAAAAATCATCTAATTTCAGTTTTTTGCTTATAACTCAAAAAGTAAATATGATATTGACACCAAATTTGGAGCAGTTAGAGATCTTATCATGTGGCTTTACCAAAAATTTTTGGATGGCTACATTTGAAATTTAGGACTGGTCACTTAAAATGTCTTAAAACGATATTTTGGCCCTGTCTAAGTTCACTATTCGTCACTTTAACTGTCAAAAACTTGGGTTTTAAAATGGAAAATTATTGTTTCCCCCAATTAAAATGTTACATTACAGCTATAGAAGAAAATAAAAGTTATCACAACATCTCGTGATCAAAAAACAAATAAAGGAATCGAACCCATGCACACTTGTTTTCCCAATTTACCGCAGTCTACCACAAATGAAGCAACAAAATACAGAAAAAAAAGAAGGACGGACATTGGCAAAAATTAATAGAACGACGAATATGATATGATGAAGGATATTGTAAAATAATAACAAAAAGAAAAGAGAAAAGATATATAAATAAATTCAGGGGATCGAACCCGTGTGGAAGGTGCCAGTGGAAGGTGCCGTATCCCATGTCCCACAGAGCTGTATTACTTTAACAGGCGTAAACTGTAATATAATGCTAGACAAGATGCATGTATATAAATATACGCTCTACGGACGATAAACAGTCAAACAAATCACACTTTTACGGCAACATTAACTGAATATTTATCATATAGCAGGTGTTGGCTGACATTTGTGCTCCACATATATTTCAGTTTTGGGCCGGGGTAAAATGATTTTGGGACAAAAACGAACGATATACACGTTTGTAAAAAGAAAAAAGTTAAAATATTATATTAATAGTTTAAGCTCTTTAAAGACGTTATACAGCTTTGTGGCGCAATGGATCCATGATCATTATCACAGGCAAAAACTGGGTTCGAGAGCACTGAATTTATTTAGATTTCTTTTTCTTTTCTTTTTTGTTATTATTTTACAATATCCTTCATCATATTATATTCGTCGTTCTATTAATTTTGCCAATGTCCGTCCTTTTTTTTTTTTCTGTATGTCTACCTATATTTTACTTTCTATACTTACTATAAGTTTCTTTGAAAGCGCTTTAATAAATTTCAGTCATAAAATGTAATTTAAGCCTACTCCTGCCGACTATGATTATATTTACACGATATACTCGTTGCAAATACCACATACGTTTTTGATGCAAACGATGAAAATGATTAAAGTTTTGTTTTTTTTTCTTCTAAAAATTAGCTTTTTTTTTAATTTTAAGTATTTTTTTCCCAAAATCACTCTTTTAAAAGACTTCAATCAATTCCTGTCAACAAATATCATGTATTTTTGGCGATTAAATCACTACTCTTTCAAAATAAAACGTCATTTTACGCAAAATACGTAGTTGGCATAGGCTAATAATGTTCAGAACGCACTGTAAAATACATGATATTGCGTATAAAACGTGACCGTGTCCCTAAATCACATGAGGAAAATGCAATAATTTTTATATAAGTGAAAAGATAAATAGTTTCTCCGTTTTCATGTAAAATTTGATGAGAATCCAAGCTATGGTTGAGGAGATATGGGCCAAAACACACATTTTAAAATTAGATTTTTTGTACCTTAGAGACAATGCTGGCCATAAGTGTTGGGACGGTTTGATAGGGTAATGTAAATAAGCCCCCACTCCCCGATCAATGTTGAATTCGACTTTTTGGTCACACGAGCCTTGTGGCACCCAACATTGATTGGTGGGGAAGGGGAGGGTTGGGGTGTTAGGAAAGTGTTTAGGCTTGACACCAAAGAAACCTCCACTTTATCACGTTAATAATAACGGAAATAAGGTCATACTATAGTGTACGTTTTCCATAAGTGTCCCAACACATTTTGGCCATGGTTGTAGATGACGTTTATGTAATAAGAACAGGGTTTTTCGTTCGGTGAGTTTCGATGTATACGATTAATGAAATATTACAATAATTCAAATATCCTGCAAAGTGGGAGAAAGTTCATATTTTTTTGTTTTGAATAACTAGGTGAACTATAATTTAATATTGAAATATTTGTGAAATAAGGAAATAACATGGTTCTTGGTAATTGTCTTCTACAATTAATTGAAACACCACACTGTGTCTCTTACTTAACCGTGAAATTAATTTAGTGGACCAGAAATCTTTTTTTTTTAAACAACATCTTAACATTTATATACAATGTGTTAATCCAGTTGAAATCCATGATACACCCCTTATGAAAGACATGACCTTAATCTGGAATTCCCAGTGTAGGCTTCAATGTAAATTAGTGCCTAATCTTTGTTAAAAGCAAACTTCAACTTGATTTCTTGTCTTTTATAAATAATTTTATAAATGATCTGCGGATGCCAAATCCATGTTGGCGGCCAATATAGATATGAAAAATACAACATTGTCCGATAAAGTTGTAATCTCAATCTTCTTTTCTAATCAAAGGGAACAAGGAATCAAATAGTTTAATATAACATAACCAGTTAAAAGGTTAGAGAATAAAATAGGCAAACGGTCAATGACATTTCTAAAAGTTTAGTTCTGCAAAATTATTTATTTATGTAAATATGGTAATACAATTGCAGGTCAAAAGTTATCTACCATTATAATCCAATCCAACTTATACCCTTTGGCATTAAAATTTTTGTCTTTTTGTATCTTGTGTCAAAGTAAATAATTTTGCTTGAATCAGAATTGTGCAAATTTGCCCTCAGAACGATATAATATTTTACCCTATAAATTAACAAAAATCATCTTAAAATATGCGTCAGTTGAACTTTGTGTTCCTTATCGTAGAGGAAGAATTTAACGTGACATATCATAAAGTTTACAAGCTCTATCAGCCCATCTTGTTTTTTATATATATATATTTGACCGCCATCTTAGATATGTCACCCTTTATATATCGGAGAAAATAGCACCGTAATTTTGCAATATTATCAGTACACTGACACAGAATCAAGCGGAGATTTGCCTTTAACAGACATTCTGAATGTATGTTTTATTCACGACAGACCAACCTACACTATGTAGAGAATATCGTGTTTTAAAACTTTTATTGATTTCTGCTAGGAAGGGGCACCCTGGCGTTGCGCAGATCGCTAGCTGATTTAGAGGTTGATATATATAATTAACCTAAAGGTAAAATAAGCGAGCACAAAGAAGTGCTTGACTTTATTTAGAACGCTTTTACATCAGAAATTCGAGATATTTTAATTAATTAGAACGATTAATTTGAACATTTTTTGTTTTGTTTGGGGTGCCGATTAATATGGCTTTTGAAGCACATAGGGATAATTTATATCAGCGAAAAGAATAAACGACAAAAATTATGATGTACAACAGATGTTTCATATATATAATAAAAAGTATCAGTATCTTATATGCATCCTTTTTACATCTACACTAATTGGTCGACTTCCCGTTTAGTAACCTTCAAACCATACAAGACAGTTGCAAACTCTTTAGACATTAATCAATATGATATTACAGGATTTGAATCATAGCCTTTGGTCAATTTTTATTTGAAATACGTAGTATTGTAAGAGTCACTTTAGATGTGGTTTTGTCACAGAATGTGCACTATTTTGAAGGTTAGAAAGGAAAGATGCCTTTAGCGTCATTTAGCCATATAATACATCGAACCTGGGTCCGTCTTTGAAGCTGTTTTCCGGATGCGTAAAGAGTTATTGAGACCAACGGCTTCAGAAAATATCATTTACAAGTCATCGCTTCACAGTAGTGCAAGTATATCTTATTTTCTCGGTATTAATGCTGCTTTATGAACAATTTCGTGTGACAATTTCTGCTGTATATCATTGACAGATATGCAATATTGCTCTTCAAGACAAATGTCAAAACTTTCTAACATGAGGTGTCCTATGGACAGTAGAAATATTCGAAACATGCTTTAAAATCAGTTCTTTCGTAGTGATCGCACAGGTTGTGATAAAGAAAAGTTATTAAAACTTACCGCAAATCTTTGCAAAATGTCACTCTAAATTTAAAACATCGCCCAAGCCCTAAAGTCCAAGTCTAATCTTTTAAGCAACGGGTTGCGGGTATATTCTCAAGCAGTACGAAGTACCTAATACCCTACTCCTGCCTTGAGATACGTGACTGTGCAGTGAGCGACACCGTGCACAAAAAATATAACGACTTTAACCCTGCAAGGAAAAGAACACAACCCACCTCCAGATGCAACACGGCGTTGAACGGAATTCTGTATTTCAATTTTATGGCAGCTTTCCATTTTAGTGATAACCATTGTAGTGATACCAATACTTAAGGCTTAAAGGATGCAATGATATACGGCAACATGGATATTTTCATAAACACATAGATTACATGATCTAAGATTGCTAACATTGAAATCGTGGTTTTCTGTTTCGATAACATGCTTGAAGGGAATTTTTAAGGTATTAACGGTGTTCTTCATATGTATTTTAAATTGCAGCTTTTTTTATATTATACAAATGGTAGAAAGAAGTAGAGAAGGCTTTTTTTCCCCCCTTATGTTTACGTTTTCTTCCTCGTAACTTGTTTCTTGATCTTCCGGATAGGTATCTTGGGCGAAGCAAACTGTCCATGTCAAAGAAATATTTGCTCTACACCAATGTGCTTTGAGATATGGCCACTTTGCAAAACTGAAGAGAATTGCTTCTATTCATGGGTTTGAACAAGCAATGATCGTGAATGATAAACTGTGTTGTGAAACGTTATGAGATAAAAGCCAGGATGATAAAAGGTCGATTTGTTGACCATTTTAGATTGTAAAATGGTCGCGATAACGTTATTTACATAGATTGTGACAAATCACTGGAAACAAAATACTTGTGACACTGTCAATTCATAGAGTCAAGACAAAGAGAGATAAAAAAGAAGAGTTGAAGTGAAAGGCATAAAAAATCTTATTGAGAACTGGCACCTAGACAGTTTGTGAGATGAATCTTTTCCCGAGGGATTTGTTTAGCGTTGAATATATTTTGTTGTCAGAAGTTATTCTTCTCAAGCAACACCAGACAAATTGTCTGCAAATAAAAGTCAAAGTTCTGCATAATGGTAGTGACTGTACATACCTTTAAATATAACCTTCTTATTAGGAGATACGCACGTGTGTGCTCTTGGGGATTTCTTCAGATCGGTTATTTCTGCCTTTAAAAAGGCCATGAATATCGCAACTATTCATCATCAGATGTTGAAAAGGTCACTTGTGCGATTATGGGTATGATTGTGCGTATGACGTAGTTTAAAGATAAGAATAACGTAAAGTAACGTATGTTGTCTTTTATTTTCAGTAATATTTTAAATAATGAACAAATTAAAAAGGCATTTCGTGATCCACAGCCTCATTCCCCTACCTTTCTCAAAAAGAGTTGAGATTTTTGTACCACTGGAAAGCTCTGGCTACATAATGTTCATATACAAAAAAAAACTTGCAAATTGATTCGTTTGGCAAAACTATTATATTGAATTACGTTCTGGTGTACCAGAACGAAATTACAACAGTTAATGTTCATATCGTAAACTTTTGCTGCTCAAAGAAAATTGATTTTTGGATAGAGAATTTGAAGTATAATATTTGTATTTTCATCGTTGAGTGAAATTGTGAGAAGATGCCACAGTTATTACACTTAATAGTTGCTGCCTTATTATCGACAGGTTATCAAAATTGCAATTGATACGGGCGTAATAGGCAACACCTGAAACCTGAATAACCACAAAGTGTGGTTATGCACGTACGCGTGTTGAATATGGAATGTATATAAAAAGAGTTGGTACTTGTACTCATGTACAGGTCCTTGACTCAAACTACTATGTATTAGTAAAATGCAGATTGAGTTAAATACATCATTTACGCTTTCATCATATTCAATGTGCAGGGAATAATACAGAAAAAGTTTAATGCATGTCCAGTTGAAGATGTATAATGTTACGTTGCCTCATTTCAAATATATAGTTTTAGTTTTGGTTTTGGTTTTGGTCACGTGGTTTCCTATTGTCCTGCCTAACCACTTGAATCACAAGATATCGAACTCATTGTTTCTACCTTTTGTTTAAAACTAAACATTTGTGGCAGGTAGTTTCGGTTTTGGTTTCAGTTTCTTATAAGTGGTGTGACAAATAAAATTACAGGATTTTCGAGTTACCTGATCTAAGTATACAAAAGAAATGTTTAAATTTCGCAGTGCAATATTCACGAGCAGAGAAGTCGAACAAAGCAGTCTACATTTGAAAGCATTGATTTAGTTTGAAAGCATTGACAAGAGACTACGAAATTAGCCTAAGCTGATTTCACTGTGAAAATATATAGACCATCGAAATATTTCCACAGACATGACAATAGACACTTGACAGATTATGACTTCAGTGGTATAAACACTATTATACAAATCTCTATTTATGTGCATGTCGCATGACGGAAGATCAATATCATAGAAAGCTGGTTTAAACTGACTTTTATTCAATTTATTTATTGGAGAAGGGAGAGAGCGAGAGAAAAGAGATAGCCAGGGAAAGAGTTTTGTGTGTGTGTGTGTGGGGGGGTAAGGGTAAGGAGAAAGAGAAACAGAGGGGGGAGAGCATTGGAAGTGGGAAGGGAAGGAGGGGGAGAGGGGAGCTCAAGAGTGGAGTGGAATAATAGGGAAGAGTCGATATCGAGTGTGGGGAGGGGGAGGGAGGAGGTTATATATAGGTGGCGGAGGGAACGTAGGTCGGAGGTATGGGTTGTGCTTTCCGGGGAATAATCTAATTCATAATCAAATCATCTACATCATCATGCATCGTTTATATTTCAGACAAATAAACAAAACACCCCCCACCCCTCAATATATGCACATGATTTCTACATGTAGGCCTAGGAATCGTATATATCCATCCCAACGATGTCTATGCATAACTTATTTTATGGTGTCATGGAAGTGTGCCACCTACGGCAAGAGAGCATCAAAAATCGCCCGCGTTGTTAAATATCGATAATGAAAATGTTAGCACAATAGGCTATTATATACGTATGGTTATAGGCCATTATACTTTTGATTATATATACCCTCTTGTGTCCTCCCAGCACAATAGTGTTATGATTGCATGCCAGTTCATCTCCACATTTTAATCCCTTGATTTTTGGTTTCTGAACAATAGAGAAACCAAAACTATATATTTGAAATGAGGGGTTGTCACAAAAGTCACCACTTTTAGTTTCGTTGATTGATCAAAATGGGACAACAAATTACTTATAAATACTTAAATGTACGTGTCAATGTACTCAAGAACATAATGAATGCAAAGTATAATAGCTAATTAAAAGAACAAAACCTGGCGTTATTAACATTGTTAGATTAGATCTGACTAATAAGCCGCTCAACTTCAAGTTACCTTTCAGAATATATATATATATATATGTTAAAAAAGTCGAAACTATTTTAGCAAAAGCTCATGCATTGTTCTTTAGTAGCTTTTAAAAGCTTTAGCTACTTTTATACTAAAGATACTTTATGTGATACGAAATGCGTAGTGAGGTTCTCTTTCCTGTAACATTATAAACATTGCGATTATCATGATTGCAATTATCAAATTTAGTACTTATCTATGTATCGCTGTTGTAATCTATACCAGCTATGTACAAAAAAGGTATACGGAATGCCTTCGTTGATTAATCACGTCCGTTAACGCTGTTTTGAACTTATATTTTTGGCGATACTCTATTATACGCCCACGTGATTTACTCAAATGAAGTTCATGTTCTATTTATCTATGCCCGTGCAACGGGGCATAGATATTGTATTTGTTGTGTTTAGTCTTCTCCTTTTCCTCCTCCTCCTCAAGACCACTTCTTTGCACTCCTCTAGCTCAAGAACCAAAGCAGCCTCGGGGCCCATATTTGGTATACTGATGGCCCATGACCCCTAGCAACATCCTAGGGTACCCACGACCCCAGAGGTCAAAGGTCATGGGCTACAGGGGGTAATATGTGTAAAATTTGAAACAGCTCTAGCTCAAGAACTATAGCACCCTCAGGGTTCATACTTAGTACAATGATGGCCCATGATCCCTAGAAGTAACATATGATAGCCACGACCCCAGAGGTCAAAGGTCATATGCTACAGGGAGCAATATGTGTAAATATTTAAAACAGCTTTAGCTCAAGAACTATAGCGCCCTCAGGGTTCATACTTGATACAGTGATGGTCCATGACCCTTAGATATTTACTACAGCAACATCGACCCCAGAGGTCAAAGGTCATGGGCTACAGGGAGCAATATGTATAACATTTCAAACAGCTCTAGCTCAGGAACTACAGGGCCCTCAAGGTTCATACTTGGTACAATGATGGCCCATGACCTTAGATGTATTCTGTGGTAGCCGCAACCCCAGAGGTCAAAGTTCAAAGGCTATAAAAAGCAAAATAGGTACGACCTATTAACACAGTGTAGCGCAATAGGTAGTATTTTGTTAGCTACCTGTGTTTGCAATGATAATGGTCTGAATCGTACGTTAAGGAAACTGATCATTTGACAAAAACTTCCTTAAAAGGGAATGTGTAGGCATTTTGATTTTGGTAACTTGGACCACCTCAAAAGGTTGGCATGATGGGACAAGAGGTGTGGTTGGTTAAGGGGTGGGGTATTAGAGAGAGTGTGGTCCAGTCTTCATGTGTTTTAGAGAGAGTGAGTGTCTGGTGGAGTATAAGAGAGTGAAGGCTTGGTAGGGTATTAGAGAGAGAGTGTGGGGCAGTCTGGTGGTGTTTTAGAGCGAGTGAGTGTCTGCTGGAGTATAAAAGAGAGTGAGGGTCTGGTGGGGTATTAGAGAGAGTGTCGTCCAGTCTGGTGATGTTTTAGAGAGATTGGTGGTCTGATGGGATATAAGAGAGAGTGAAGGCTTGGTAGGGTATTAGAGAGAGTGTGGGCCAGTCTGGTGGTGTTTTAGAGAGAATGGGTGTATAGTGGAGTATAAGAGAGAGTGAAGGCTTGGTGGGGTATTAGAGAGAGTATGGGTCAGCCTAGTGGTGGTTTAGAGCGAGTGATTGTCTGGTGGAGTATAAGAGAGAGTGAGGGTCTGGTGGGGTATTAGAGAGAGTGTGCTCCAGTCTGGTAGTGTTTTAGAGAGATTGATGGTCTGATGGGGTATAAGAGAGTGTGAAGGCTTGGTAGGGTATTAGAGAGAGTGTGATCCAGTCTGGTGGTCTTTTAGAGAGAGAGAGAGAGTGATTGTTTGATGGGGTATAAAAGAGAGTGAAGGCTTGGTAGGGTATTAGAGAGAGTGTGAGCCAGTCTGGTGTTATGAGCATTACATGTATACGCCGTAGAAGTGACGTAGTTAATCGGATTAACTACCATAGCAATAGATGAATACAATTTTCGCTATATCGCCCCGCACTACAACGTTCATGCGGTACCGATACATTGAACCATAGATGTCAAAGAAATGCTAATCACTTGCACCTGTAAGATTAGTCTCTTTGAAAAGAGCGGTATTGTATTCAATCTATTATATGATTGAAGACAGGTGATGAGTGCAACCTGCTGCAGTGCAGCGCGGTATATTCAAAAATTGTATTCATCTATTGCTATGGTAGTTAATCCGATTATGGCGTCACTTCTACAGCGTATATCAAATGAAAGCTTGAAATAAGGGCTTTCACGTGGTGCTCACCAAGTTTTCGTTTGTGAATAGGGGAAGGGTGGGGGGTTTAGGTGTGGTCACGAGCATAGATATTCGTGTTTGGTCAAACACAACTGTGGTTTCTAGTTCCTTGATGTATTTAAGAGCAACATCACTCTTCTCACAGCTGGGTCCAGGGACATACCGAAGTCACTGAGGGGGTGAAAATTTCCAAATCGTCCAACTGATCTTCTTTAAATAAAAAATAATAACTTAATAAACATTAAATAAATTAAACGGGAGATGCGCGCGAAGTACGAGAAAAAATTGCAATTTCAACTTGGTCCAAATTGAGGACAATTTGTATCCTGAAATCGAGCCAAAGGAAGATCACATTACGTTTGGTCAATATTTTTCAGGTGTTTCGAGCCAGTGGAGCAGACTTGTTTCCCCTCCCTCCGTACGCTTATGGTGGGTCCAGAAGTCGGCGGGGATCAGGGACCCGAACCCCGGAAGCTTATTATTTTAGGCTTTGAGGCATCCGGAGCGCTGTCCTAGTACTCATATTTATGATTCCCATAACTTTAATAGAAAAGATGGAATTATATTGCTCTAATTTTTTAACCAAACTCAAGATGAAAAACGGATGCCCTAGGAGCCGTCTTGCTGACCTGCTATCTAGAATAAGCGATGCCAATCGCAAAGTTTGTCCCAATATTTCTGATAGCAGGGAAGTGGAACTTACCACCCTGCCCCCAGGGCGATACTCCATGTGTTGCAGGATACGGTGCGGATGGGGTGATGGGTTGCACACAATATTTAGTCAATCTTGCAAACACCCATCATGGACCACATCACCTAAACACAACTGGCCGCAACATCATTGTAGGCCAAATTGGGACTATAATTATGAAAAACTAAGTCACTATCTAGTAATATTTTTATTCTGAAAAGCACCACCATATTTCCCCCAACATAAAGTGACTTTCAAGGTCAAGACAAAGAGATAAAAATAAAAGAAGAGGACATAAAGAAACCACCGATAATTGAGACTTACCAAACAGATTGTCAGCTGAATCATTTCCCAAGGATTTGTTTGTGCTAAATGTATTTCGTTCACCTTGTCAAAAGCAATTCTTTTCAAGAGACACCAGACATATTGACTGTAATTAAAATATTAGTTTTGCACTATTGTAGTCAGTATTCATACATCTATACAATGTAAGATATACAGTGGCGGCGCTACGTGGAGGGGTGGGACAAGGGCCCTTTTCCCCCCCCCCCCACACACACACACACACTTTTGAGGCAAAAAAACTAAAATCACGTAAATTTCCAGTTTTGCGGCAATTTTGCGCAAATTTAGCCAATTTTGCTCCCCCATCCCTGAAATTCACTTTGCCCCCATGCCCCCCCCCCCCACAAAAAATCCTGGCTCCTCCACTGAAGATATATCTTGTTAAAATGAGTGATAATATTAGATGATCATGCATTTCATTCGCGCTATTTACAGAAATATGTGATTTATAAGTTAATGTTGTTCCGTTAAATCATTTTGGTAAATTTCACTGCCACAATTTCGATTCAAGTAGAAAATGTTTTCTTGATTTCATTCTTCAAATGTGAGATATGTACTTAAAGGATCCTGCCTTTGAAAGGCCACGAATGTCTCAAATATTTATAATCACACGCCAGAAAGGTAACTCTTGGTGTAAGTAGGAAAGATAAAGTAGCGCAATAAAATATTTTGCATGTTATTGCTTTCTGTAATGTTTTTAAGTAATGATCTAAATATTACTGGCATGAATAAATATTGTCAAACAATGTTGACGCAAATGTTGCTAAGTCTGTATCGCAAAATTTTACTGTTGAAAGAAAAATAAAAATTTGATTGAGAATTTGACTTAAAGGCCCATTCAGTGATTTGATTTTGGTCCCTTTGTCATTGTCATAGATGTGCTAACATAGCCTGCGAGTGGTTCAGCCGAAAGCCGTGTATTTAAGACAAAATGAGACATTTTACACGAATCTGTAATTTAGATACTGACAGTATCTAAATTAGCTACATGTATTTGAATGGGGCTTCAACTTCGTCGGTACTGCTGTTTTTCTTCGTTTTTTGCCAAATTTGTCATTTCAAAAATACCAAATGACAATTTGAATAACATATCCTTCACTTTTAAGCAATTTAGAAACAATCTTAATTTTTTTTATACTTGCGCTGGGATCACTGAATGGGTCTTTAAGTGAATAATTTCGGATTATTCCCACTTGGTCCAATCCCATTTGGTCCAATCCCACTTCGTCCAATCCCATTTGGTCCAATCCCACTTGGTCCATTCCCACTTGGTCCAGTTCCCACTTGGTCCAATCCCATTTGGTCCAATCCCACTTTGGCCAATCCCACTAGGGCCATGTCCCACTTGGTCCATGTCCCACTAGGGCCATGTCCCACTTGGTCCATGTCCCACTAGGGCCATGTCCCACTTGGTCCATGTCCCACTAGGGCCATGTCCCACTTAGTCCATGTCCCACTAGGTCCATGTCCCACTAGGGCCATGTCCCACTAGGTCCATGTCCCACTAGGGTCATGTCCCACTAGGTCCATGTCCCACTAGGGCCATGTCCCCACTAGGTCCATGTCCCACTTAGGCCATGTCCCACTAGGGCCATGTCCCACTTAGGCCATGTCCCACTTAGGCCATATCCCATTTGGACCCGTACATATGCCTAGATGTACATAAAAAGATGAAAAGGTTTAAAAGAACAGAAAGGAAAAAAAAAATGAGATGATGTAGAAGGAGCAGAATAAGGTGGATGAAAAGGGTGAAGAATAGACAGAGGAAGGAAAAGAGAAGGAATCAGTAGGACAAAGGAAGGAGATTGAGACTGAAGGAGAAGAAGGGATTGTTTGCCAACATAATGCCGGAGACTATGAACAGAAATGACCCATAAATGATGATCTTTGGCTTGTATAATAATTATGTGCATAATCATACGAAAGTGGCATTTTATCATAGGCCTATGTAATTTGCATAGTTCGCATTATATTATATAGACCATTTAAGGTTTGCAAATTGTGTGAACGCACATCGTCACACACCAATTTTGCAAGAAAAATGAGAGTATCTTCTATCATGCACGATAAGTTGACGAAAAAAGATACCCTGTTCTATGTCGGTCGGCCTTTTTTTTTCTTCTTTTTTTTTAAATGACCCAAAAATTTTTTAAATAATTTGCAATTTGAGAAAATACAAATAAAAACTTTTGTTCCTGAAATTTCTGAAATTTGGGTCGGCATTCATTTGTACAGGTAAAATTTTTTTTCCAATTTGTTCAACCTCTGGGTCGGTCGGGCCCGTAGAACAGGGTTTTCTTTTTTCGTTGCCTAAAAACAAAAACAAAATTGCTCCTTTCAGACTCAAATCAAAATGGGTACTCTGAAACTCTTGCAACAAAAGAAAGAAATGCTCTTTACAATAAACTCTATAACATCCACAATATAGTCATCAAAACCCCCCAAAAATGCATGATAAAGCTCAACATGTACATAACACACTCGTAGATATGTACAACTCCAAATATATCAAGGAAGATGGGGCCTTTCTTGACCCATATAAAGGTGGGCGTACACGAGGCAATTTCCATTGCAAGGCCCATTACTTAGTGGGTGAGATTATGTGCTCACTGACCATGAAGCTAAGCAATTGAGCAAAATACACGAAGCAATGTATGGCCTTTATACAATTCCTTGAGCGTGCTCATAGATTTGGGGATATACTCAAAACATATAGTGGTTAATGATTTTCATAATCATATCAAAATGGCACCTGTGCTGTCTAGACAGCAAAGGATCGCCGTCCTGTGTATATCTATACAACTTATCTTTTTGGGCCATATGTGTTGCTTTGGCCATGTTTTATTTGACTAGCAAGAATTTGACAGCAACAACCCAGGGGTAACAACAGCATAGGCCTACAATGTAGCATACCATGTGCACACATTACAATGTTGGTGAATCAAGTTGGTCCCTACATTTCCCAAATGAATGCAGCGACCAGCTAGTGTTCATTCAGCTGATTGGCTGAAGGAGGTTAGATTGCATGCAAAAACCTTGAAAGTAGAGCTTGTCTGTACCTTTTTGCCTGTTGCCCGGGGGATTAATTTGCCTGATGCTTGGGGGATTAATTCCTTGCAAATCCAAAATACACGGAGCAATCTTTTTCCAAGGTCTGTGCAACAGGCAATTGCTTGGAAAATTGCATCGTGTATGCCGGCCCTTACAAACTACACATGCCTTTTACCAGAAGTCCATAAACCACCTCCAGATAACTTACTCTTCCATGCACATCCTATTATATAGGCCTACTAATTATTAGTCATAATGGACCTACATCCAAAATATCCACATGTTATGACTATTTCTTAAAACTTATAACCTCAAAACAACCTATATAATTATGTGAACGATGCTTCTGACATCATAAACAAACTAGAGGCTATACTACAAACCAGTTATCTCACTAGAAATAATAGTTGGCACAGCTATATATACTGAAACATTATTAATCTGAAGCAATAGGCATAGCATGCAAAGCCTTTGGAAACTCCAGGTTAATAACATGTTTTAACAAACCACCAACTGAACAATTTAGAAATCTTTTAAGTCTTGTTGTTGAATACAACACCTTTTTAAAAAAAAAAAAAATGGCATGGTCATGCATGGGACCCACTCTCAGTGCAACTTTATCCAATCTTACATTATATTCTCAATTACTGGATATACTTATACCCGCATGCAATAGCATGCAGGGTATCTTCCCATCCTGTGGTTTCTTCTCCATCTCCTCCTTCTCCTTCTCCTCCCATCAAACACATCATTCTGTCAAGGCTAGCGCTAAAACTACAAGGGCCCCAGGACCCATATGTGGTACACTTATGGGCCCTACCCCGTAGATGTGCCTTTTGCCCATCTTGGCCCCAGAGGTCAAAGGTCACGGGCCCCAGGGGCCCAAATGTAAAAACACAAACCATGCCGTTTCTCATCAGATGAAGCAGCCTCAGGGCAGTGAGTTGGTACACTGATAGCCCCAGGGGTACTCTATAAATACAAGTATACATGAGCCCCATATGTTATATATTATGGGCCCCAGGGCCCCAAATATTAAAAATATTCGGCAACAAATTGACAAGCCTAGCTCTAAAACTACAAGGGCACTAGGGCTCATATGTTGCACATGTATAAGCCCTAAATTGTAGATGTGCCTTTTGCCCATTTTGGCCCCAGATGTACAAGGCTAGAGGCCCCAGGGGCCCAAATGTTAAAACAAAGGGCCGGCCGTTTCTCAGCAAATAAAGTAGCTACAGGGCTCAGATTTGGTACACAGATAGGTTTTCAGTATTATATTGTCATATGTACATATGTACCCCATATATCACATAATATGGGCCCCTGGGCCCCAAACGCTAAAACATAGGGCCGGTCGTTACTCTGTAAATAAAGCAGCTTTAGGGCTCAGAGTTAGTACACAGATTGCACATGAAAATCACATTGCTATATGTACATGTGAGCCTCATATATTACATTATATGGGCCCCAGGGCCCCAAACGCTAAAACATAGGGCCGGCCGTTACTCTGTAAATAAAGCAGCTTTAGGGCTCAGAGTTAGTACACAGATTGCACCTGAAAATCACATTGTTATATGTACATGTGAGCCCCATATATTACATTATATGGGCCCCAGGGCCCCAAACGCTAAAATATAGGGCCGGCCGTTACTCTGTAAATAAAGCAGCTTTAGGGCTCAGAGTTAGTACACAGATTGCACCTGAAAATCACATTGTTATATGTACACGTGAGCCCCATATATTACATTATATGGGCCCCAGGGCCCAAAACGCTAAAACATAGGGCCGGCCGTTACTCAGTAAATAAAGCAGCTACAGTGCCCAGCTTGAGTCTACTGATAGCACTAGAGAATTAAACTTCAACATATGTCCATGGGCCTCATAAGTCAAATATTATGGGCCCCATGGCCCCAAATGTTAAAACAAAGGGCCGGCCGTTTCTCATCAAATAAAGCAGAATTTGTACACAGTAGCACCTGAGAATTATATTGTTATTAACACGCACATACCCCCCCACCCTACACACGTAGGACTAAACAGACATATCCGTATTATAATTATTAATATAATAATTGGAAATACCAGCGTGAAGCGTTAAGGCTGTTCCAGTTAAATTACATACCCATTGGATGTTCTATTTAATTTACATACTCCCTCTGAAATGGTCCCAAAATAGGCTGTTCCGTTTAATTTACATACTCCCTCTAAAATGGCTGTTCCATTTAATTTACATACTCCCTCTGGAATAGTTTTCCCTAATCACATTGCATAGCCTCACTGTGAATAAGAGAGACTGACAACAGCAATCTATGGAGAGACAACTCCCCTGGCAGGGGACTTTTTACAAGTTCTTTATTTTAAGTGCTACGAGAGTGCAACCTGCATTAAATTAAAGCTTGTGACTTGGACTCTCAATTTTTACACATTTTCCACCCAATTGGGCGACTTTTTACAATTTCTATATTTTAAATCCTCAGCAATTTGTACACAGATAACACCTGAGAATTATATTGTTACTAACACCCACGCACGTACCCATCCACCCCACACACGTAGGACTAAACAGACAGACCGTATTATATCATAATTGGAAATACCAGCGTGAAGCGTTAAGGCTGTTCCAGTTAAATTACATACCCATTGGCTGTTCTATTTAATTTACATACTCCCTCTGAAATGGCCCCCAAAAGGCTGTTCCGTTTAATTTACATACTCCCTCTGAAATGGCTGTTCCATTTAATTTACATACTACCTGAGTAAGAGAGACTGACAACAGCAACCTATGGAGAGTAAGAGAGACGACTCCCCTGGGAGGGGACTTTTTACAATTTCTTTATTTTAAGTGCTACGACAGTGCAACCTACATTCAATTAAAGCTTGTGACTTGGACTTTCACTTTTTACACATACAATTTCTTTATTTTAAGTCCTCAGCAAAAAAAGGACTGTAAGTTTGGGTACACCGATAACATGCGGGTATAGCCGTATTTGTGTACAAATATATAGCCTTCTAGTTAGACGACTGTGATCCTATACCAAAGAACAGAAGAACTTAGACAGACATTGACTATCTTTCCGTTCACAAACACTTGTTAGGGGACCTAAAATTATTTTCAGGGCTCCTTTTGGCCATGAAAAATGTATGTCAACCCCATAGAAAATATAGTGTAAACTCATGTTCTGCGAGAAAATATTTTGGTGATTTTTTAATGAGCCTCTACAGACGGATTAAAATATTTAGGACCCACTTTTTGCATCAGCTCCTACCCCTCCCCCTTACACCTATATGTCCTACTATGAAAACTAAAACAAGTACTGAAAATGACCAAAAACAAATACTATAACCATAGTGGGACATGGCCCTAGTGGGATATGGACCAAGTGGAACATGGCCCTAGTGGGACATGGCCCAAGTGGGACATGGACCTAGTGGGACATGGCCCTAGTGGGACATGGCCCAAGTGGGACATGGCCCTAGTGGGACATGGCCTAAGTGGGACATGGCCCTAGTGGGACATGGACCTAGTGGGACATGGACCTAGTGGGACATGGACCTAGTGGGACATGGCCTAAGTGGGACATGGCCCTAGTGGGACATGGACCTAGTGGGACATGGCCTAAGTGGGACATGGCCTAAGTGGGACATGGCCCTAGTGGGAATGACCTAAGTGGGACATGGCTAAGTGGGACATGGACTAAGTGGGACATGGCCCAAGTGGGACATGGACTAAGTGAGATTGGACTAACTGGGTCTGGACAAAGTGGGATTTGGACCAAATGGGATTGGACTAAGTGGGATTGGACCAAATGGGATTGGACCAAGTGGGAATAGCCCATATGCCCATAATTTCTGTATTTGCATTGTTGAGTGATAGTCTAATAAATAAGATGTCGCATTCCTTGGGCGTAATAATAGCCTTAATATCCAACAAATTACCAAATCGTATTGATAACGGCGTAATTAGTCAACACCTGAAACCTGGATATGTAGTTGTACACGTACGCGTGTTGAATCCAGTATGGCCACAATACTAGTAAAATTGAAGTTTTGTTTGTCCATGAATAAAGTTCTCTTTCGACAATATACGACGTATACATTAAATATTAAAATAGGTCAAAATCAAGGACACGCGCTTTCACCTCATTCTTTCTGCTGTGGACAATACAGTAGTGTAAGTTCTGTGCCAATCACTTATATTTTGGTCGTGTGACCAAAATGTGAAAAATGCCAAAGAAGAGTAGAATCCAAGTCTTTCGGCTTTAAAAGCCGATACTATAATAAGCTTGTACGTTGTTCTTTAGTCGTTTATTACAAGTTAAAATGCGGTAATACGGATTGTACTGAAGATGATCATATGTGATATGAAATGTGTAATGAGTGTTTAATGAGTGCTTAGCTAAAATTTCTCTTTGCACTATGTAGTGTCAATGTAATATATAACCTACAAGCTTTTTCAACAAAAAAAGATGTCTTAGATGAATTTAGGAACACAACCACTCCTGAAAATTGTTCCAAAAGAGACAACGATTTATATTATTTTTCTAGCAGTTAATCTAATCTATCATTCTCATTGGCTTGTTCTTTTGTTTGCTTTTGTTTGTTTGTTGTTGTTTTTTGGGGTTGGGGTTAAATCAACTGTGACTTGTAAGCAGTGGTGAAACTAAATTTTACAAGTCTCATTTCTAGTATGAGAAATGTCTATAAATGAATATGAACTTGAAATTGCACGTTCGTTCAAAATCTCTCCCACTCAGCAGATCAAATTTCTGAAAGTATTCTCGTTTGGTTGTCTTTTTGAAATCAAATCCAGTGATATAAGAATATGACACTGAACTTTTTGCCGAAAAATCGCGACCTTCGGGTTTGGATTGCATCATATCACATTGTAAATAAAGATGACAGACCCTGACCAATTCAAAGGATCAGTCTGTGCAATGAGTGAGTAAGGTGATACATAACGATTTCTGTGAAATATATGAGCCATTCTGATCATTTGAGGTCAGCCATATCACTGTCATATGAAGCCTCGTTAACAACAAGATATTGTATCATGTCCTTTGAGCTCTGTGCCCACAGATGTGACAAGTGCACATCGACCATTTTAATATAGTCTCTTGAAAACTGTAGAACGAAAGCAAATGTATTTTTGTAAAACTTTCTTTTAGGTGTATATTTCATTATATTAAGGGCTATGATAGGGGCAAACATTTCAGTACAGGTAACTGGACAAGGAAAGCGGCGACTTACCTCTAATAACATCGGCAGGTAATGACTGGGCCGTCGAGTGCGAATATAACATTATTTTGCCATTATTTTAAAACCTTTTCAAGGCATTTATATAACCCGGCATTTAATGTTATTAAGATGTTTTTACCAAAACCAAAACATGTTTAAAAAGTTTTAAAAATATTTTGTGTTTGCTGGGTTGTAAGTCCATTCAAGTAAAAGTAGTGCAAAGCATCTGGAATGTAATCATATATGATTTCTATTCAATACTGCTTATAGAGGAATCCAAATTCACGCATTCATACACCTGACTAGCAGCCTTTAGTTGGGTAGCCGTCGGCTACAATGCACTCAAGATCTGAAATGATTCGGCCTTGGCGGAAATTTTAAACTGCATTCCATCACCCGTTTTACACCTTCCGCGAAAACACAGGTAGACAAAAGAAAGATTAAAGTTTACAAGACAATACAGTTCCCTTCGACAAAACACACAGCTGCTCTATTCGCTGTTGAAGTGACATAATAATCGGATTAACTACACGCGGTATCTACGCATTGATGTACTTGCAAACAAAAGGACTATGTATGAATAGATGCGACAGAATTACCGGCGGAATTATCTCCATTATATATATATATTATTAGCTATTATTCCATTAACCCTCCTCGTCCTTGCATCTTCTCTAGGTGTTAGGCGGCTTTTATTTGCACAATTGGACGCTCAAAACACCAGGTTGGTGCTAGCGGCTACCCAAAGATGTCCGACCAAATCCTGACCATGACTTGGCTCGTTGGATTCGTCTATACAGGTTTATTTTTTGGAATGATATGACACATTTTCAATTACAAAAGTAAGTCAACCTTTTCCGCAAGCGATTACTTCTTCTCTTAACAAAACAAAATATTTTGTGGATTTTAAGTATAAATTGCTTATTTTGATAGCGCGTTTAAAATTCGAGTAACAACGACAAAACATTATTTAACAAAGTTACTTGCCATAGGATATTCAGATTATTCACGGTGTCTGCAAATCACAGTCACATCTTAGACGTATTTTTACCACTGATAGTTTTTAAGTATAACGTTATTTCTCTCATTTTATCTTGGTCAGCATACGTGGTAAGTAGGCCATTGGCAGATTGCATTCTTGTACTTAATGTAACATCGTAATGGTGTTATTGTTTTGATACAAAATAAGAGCAAGAGGCACATTGTCTGCCCTCATGGAACCTGAAGGGTATTTTGGATGGAAACAGGAAAAACACCAGACAGTATTGCGACGATATCAAGAAAATAAATCGTTTGTCGGATAACTTGAAGCATAGCAAGGTTATTTCCATCTCAAATAACTGAAACATCATACAGTGGCTCTTATTTCCTGAAATTAATATTTAGTGGACCATAAATCCTTCGCATTGTAACAATATCTCAACATCTAGATTGTTCCATTACACTTGAGTAGTTGATATATTGATCGTATACTTGTTATGCTATACCCGAATATAATCTGTTTTAATGGTCTGATTGTAACACGTGGTGCTTTCTATTAAATCACATTGAAACTTATCACCAAAACGTTCTTATTCCAAATTTTGAGTTAATATTATGTTGCCAATAGAACTGTACATGACATCCAGGGTAATCACGTGTATGTTCGTTCTGCCTAAAACAAAACATTTCTTTAAAATGTTTTAAAAAATGAGTTTCCATCAAAGTATACATGAGGCACCGTGTGGGATGAGGTTGTTAATCGGGTCACACACATTCAAACTTGTATTTGAAATTTCTGCGTGGACAGGCAGCTAGGGGTTGTTTAGATCAATAGCTGTTATCATAGAGAGGTTAGTTAGTCAGCAGTTATATCAATATCAAGGGTGCTGGACTACAAAATCATAACCACGCATTTCACAGCATTGATCTACTAATTACATGTATGTTGAGACTTTCTATATATCACAACATACACGTTCACGTTTAGATATTGTGCTTTACAGATTCCAAACACTATCCTGCTAACAATGCCTTTTACATAACTCCTAAAATAAAATATGATAATTACACTTAGTATACGTACTTCTAATGAATTAATATTATTCTTGTTATGTTATTTATATTACAACATGTTACAAAGACGGTAAAAACTTCCTACACACAGCCCACAGTTTTCTCTTCCCTGCACATCCAAAATGCCGCTATGGCATGAGAATGGAATCGTTTTATCACGATTGAATATCAAGTGATTCAATAGCATATCCTTTTACTCGTGGGTAAATATTGAAACAAATAACATGTCTTTATTCTGGTGACAATGTTTGGAACTACAATAATACACAATAATTATTTCTAGAGAATGCTTATTATTCATGCCATATTGTTTGTATTACTACGACGGTTAAAATCTTGTTTATATAACAAATATTCGAGAGCATATCCTTTTACTATAGACACCTACGTGTGTAAATATTTGAACTAATACATACAGTACAAAGAGAACTTTGGCATCTGATGGTAATTTTGGCAGCTTTGTGCAGGTCATTTTTTCAAGTTCAACTGTAAGTTTATCATGAATTCGGGTAGATCAATATAGAGTTGGGCTTGTATAATGCCAAATGCCATGAATGTAAAATGTACATCAAATGGTCCGATGGATCCCGGTATAACAAACCATAAAAGGGGATAATTTTTGCATTCAATTTTAAACTAATTATTGATTTCTTGTTCAGTAACCTCCGTTAAACTATAGGATATTAAAGGATTTTAATAACAGCTATTGCATAATTTGTCATTTGCATACGACTTGTTGTATTGATTCACGGATTTTAATATCTTTCTATAGAAAAGTAAGTATAAAATCCTAAGAGCCAATTTCTTAATTGTTTTTTGTCAAAAAACAAACAAACAATATTCAATATTTTGAATGATAGAAATAAAGGATACCTTGCGTAGCTTTCTTTAACTACAGTTAACAAACCCGAGGCAGATCTGACCCTGCGGGTGCGTAAATAGTTAAAAGAGACCAACGGCTTCAGAAAATTTAAGTGATCGTTTGCAAAAGCTGCTTTATGAAGTTCAGTGATATTTTTGTGTGTGATAATTTTTACGATATATCATTGCCAGGTATGCAATATGACGAATACGTTTGAAATCAATTATTTTTCCAAACATGAAACTTGGCACAAAGAGTAGTTCAGTTCAGTTCAGTTCAGTTTTATTTCATCACAACATACACAAGAAAAGAATAATGTAATACAGACGGGACACTTTTAGAATCACTTAGTATCAATATACAAAATGCAATACGTAATAATTGATATATAAATGAGATAATAATAGTATCATTACAACGTAATTCTAAAATGATATAGAGTGTGTAAGATGTGAAACCGAAACGCAGAGCGTGTATAATGTTGGTACCCGTTTAATAGATACAAAACAACACATGTCGCATCATAATCTGTAGTATTACACCATACAATATTTTATAAGTAAGGTTACATGCTTTATAAAAGTAGCCTAATTGAAAATAAAAGCGACATAAATTATAATGCTTAATGTTACAGCAAATGTCAGGTTAATTGAAAAAAAGGTAGCTGGGAACGTACGTATAAATTAATACAAAGCAGTATATCGAATTCGCAATAGACAGATAACCCACAGATGTTTTGATGTGTCCATTTATTAATTTTTCTAATAAAACATTATTATAATGTTCAATTCTTGACCTGAATAATACCAAAAGCTGTCACACAATATAAACGTAACTAATAAACTGTATATACACATATATTTTGTAGCAACTTTTAACATAGATTTTCGTTTCTATATCAAATTATTCATCTTTTTCTGATTTTTTGTAGTAATTTTAATTCTATAAACTGTACACTCGTGTGCCAGTTGAGGGCGCTATTTACATATATTTTAATTTATCTTATCTATTTATCTATACTATACTTTTATGGTGACAATATGAACCGTTTATCACTATTTATTGTACACTTTACTTAATATAAACGTACAAATCCGCATTCATGAGAAACCCGGGAACAACTATTATGATATTTAGTCCAAATTTAGGAGCTCGCAGACCTATTGTACTCTGTTGCCAGGGACTTAAGAAGGCATTAGAATTTGTATGGTACATGACATAACTGGTTTGATATTCAAATAGCTGGGCGGACCGTAACGGTCACAATTGCTTTGGTGAACTCACTGATTCTTACTGCTTATGTAAGTGGACAGCCTTCGACTGTACAGGTTGAGTGAACATGAATAGCCAGCTATGTAGTAACCAAAATGATGTGACAGGAAAATGCCTTGGCTATCGCACGACTATTACGTGCGGACATTGTATCAGGATTGTTGATTCATGGAATGTAATTTTTCCAATTTAGTAAATGCGTTCACCATGATTGCTAAGACATATTTTAACAGTGTCTCAGAACTTGACTATGGTGTAGTCTATGTATGACACCGTGCACATCAAATATATTAAAGCTCCTGTAAGGAAAAGTACATAACTCTGCTCCAACTGCAGCACGGGCTTGAACATAATTCGAAAATTAAATTTTATGGCAGCTTTTTCCCCTCCTTACATTGCATATGCGTTGGTCTTTAAATTCCCTCAGCTCTATTCCATTCTAGGAATACCAGTGCTTACGGCTATACAATTAGATATGTCAATATAGTCATTTTCATTAATACACAGATTACAAGATTTCAAATTGCTAACATTCTTAAATTATTTCTAAGCCCGTATTAGTATTATGTTTCGACAACACGCTCGCAGGGAAGTCTACGGGTATAAAACACATCACAGTGTTTTGCAAGGTATATAACATATCATCTATTTGAAATTGCAGCTCTTTATAAAAATAGATAGACGTAGAAAGAATTTGTAGAAAAGTCTGTATGCATTTGTTTGTTTGTAAAGCACAGAAAGTTTCCTAATTAAAACACCCCGTGACTGAGACACCTCGTGACTTTTGTTGACCGACCGAAGCATCCTGTTCCTTATCCCTAATCCTACCTTAAGGTTATTAATTATTTTAAACTGTTGTGATTTGGTAGTTCACAGCATCTTACGAATGGTAGTGAGCTTTGGCAAAAACTGCATTGCTCAATTCATAGCGACCGTGTAGAAGAATTAAAATATCACAGATATACTTTTATAGGTGCTGCGGTTTGAGTTACGTTGTTAAGAGGGCTAAAACAACAACACTTTTGTAAAACGTACATAACTCATTAACAACAATAAATTAAGCAAGTTTGCAAAGTATACGATTTGTAGAATGAACTTTTGCAAAACATCAAGGTGTTAATTTTAAATAATATATTGATCTAGATAATGAAAATCGATTTTTAGGTTGCTTCGACCAACAATACCTCGTCTACCCTTAAGGCCTCGTATCCATAGGCTGTTCCTTGTGGCGTGTGCCCTTGTTCCGTGTTTACTTTTTCCCATGTGACCTGCCACACAGACAACTGAACCTTTGCTTTGCTTAGTGGCCGCTACGGCCACTAAGCAAAACAAAGGTTCGTTGTCTGTGTGGAAGGTCACATGGGAAAAAGTAAACACGGAACAAGGGCACACGCCACAAGGGAACAGCCTATGGATACGAGGCCTAATAGAGATTTTCATATCGACACTCCCTCCGGATACTGCAACAATGAACGTAATTGCTTCTTTAAAGATAATTCATCATGGATTTGGACATCACATTCTTTAATCGCAGTTTGTGTCACAACTGAATCAACTGTTTAGTACACATCATCACCGGACATGGTTAGAAGGAGAGTGTTTTTCAACGATAAATATTGTGTGGAATGAGTTCTTTTTTGGGGATCAACATCTAACACCGACCATTTTAGATAAAAGGGACACAACTGTGGTCGTGGCACTAGACATTATGATCAAAGGAGAGTTAAATACCCTGTGGTAATAAACCTGCTCCCGGACGCGTGTGTATTTTATGCAACCAAAATGAATGGACTACAGTACGCTAAATCTAACCCTAACCCAAATCCTAACCCTAACCCTAAACCCTAACCCCAAACCTTTTTCCTATTCCTAGCATTTCCACCGCACAAGATTAAATTTTTTTCAATCAGTGCTGCACACATTTTTCAGCATTCTCGTTGTAAACTGGTAAGTCGGCAGTTGTGCATGTTTGCTACAGTTGCGGGCAACATAGGTGTTGTTTGTGGTTAAATTGCAGATTACATCTGCATTCTTTCGATATCCCCAATTGCTGTGGTTGACTTTACATCTTCCCGCACCAGACCTTAACCTATTGAGGCATTTCCATTCAACCCAACTTGCATCTGAATCAGGTGGTAGTTCTTCGCCAACAGGAATATTCAAAGTTGGTGGGTGATTGGTAGATCTCTCCTCCCATTTTACCACTCTTTTACTGTTAGCTGATGTTTCAAGTGGAGTTACACGGTTGAGGAAGCTATCTCTGGATTTCAGACGACTTTCTGGAGGGACATGTCCGAACAGGGGATGTATGGCCGTAAACCTAATACTAACCCTAAACCTAACCATAACCATAAATATTGGTGGTACTCCCGTCCATTCTGGTTGCACAAAGACATTAAGCACCACGGACCTAGAGAGATGGCCCATCTGTGAAAACGTTAGTGTACATTACATGAATAAACATGTTACTGATTTAAAAGCAATATTTTTTTTTTCTGAAAGGCATCATCAGATTTTCTCTAACATAAAGTGACATTTAAAGTCAAGACAATGAGATCAAGAGAAGGACATAATGAAATTATCAATTTGGAGAACTGACACCCAAACAGTTTGTCGGATGAATCCTTTCCCGAGGGATTATTTTAGCGCTGAAGATATTCTTGTCAAGAGCAATTCTTCTCAAAATACACCAGACAAATACTTGTCTATAAAAAGATTCTGCACAATGCTACAATGTAAATGTAAACTGAGCGATATTATAATTATCATATTACATTTTATTCGTGCGATTTAGAGTAAATATTGTTCTGCTAAATCTTTTTGCTGAAAGTAAATAAGATATTGCTCCCATCATTGTACTGCCAGTGTAAATATTCTACAATGTTTATAATGCTCTCATCATTATACTGTATAAATATTCGACCATGTTTATAATGCTTACATCATCATATAAAGCGTCGATTTTCTTTGATGTATGGAATATTTCACTATCACAATAATTATTATTTTAAATTTTAAAAGCATTCTAAAACTTTAGGCCTATATATTACTCATTTATTCCTCAATTAAGAATAAAAATGTTAACAGTCAAAAAGTCTCAAGGAATTGGTATCAAAAACTTAATACCGTCAAAACATCAATATGAGAGGTGAAACATGAGAAGTGAAAAAAGATGAATATAATTATTGGTTCAAGTTCTTTAAGCAGATTCACTCAGCGTATAGCCGGTTTCATGCCCTTGCCACCACCTGGATAGTCTTCGATGAATATTTTGTGAAATCGTTGTCCGTGTCGTAATGACTTGGTGATGACAGGCTGAATTAGAGCGCCAAACTTATTTTTATTTGTAACATTTGGCACTAGGCCAGGCAGATCCAATATTGAATACAATAAATTGAAGGATTGCCCTTACATTAAAATCAAAACATTACTAGAAAATACATATAATCAATACAGAATAAAATAAAACAAAAAATTAATTATGTGAACTGGTTAGAGGAGGTGGGACTGAATGGCCAATTTGAAGGCCTGGAGGGAAGAAGCATTGACAATAGCCTCAGGGAGATAATTCCAGATGGAGGAGGCAAACGGATAAAATGATCTCTGGGACAATGAAAGCCGGCGGAAAGGAACTTGAACAGCGCGGGAATTGAGGTTTCGTAGACCGGGTCTGGGATGAGACAGGAAAGGGTTGGGAGAAGAACAAAGATTGGCAAAGATTTTAAATAAGTGACACAGAGAAGCAACATCACGACGCTTACTAAGAAGAGGTAGGTCGGAATCCAAGAGAATGTCCTCATGGGAGAGGTTCCAAGACTGAAGAATGACACGACAGGCGAATCTTTGAGTAGACTCAAGACGGATGGTAAGGGTTATGTTCAGAGGATGCCAAGTAGTACAACCATACTCCAGAATGGGGCGAACCAAAATTATTCTTATTCCAAATGAAATCAAGTGAATATGTTTGAGGGAATATTACCTAAGGAGTGGACAAAAATGGCATCTCTATGTATTGTTTTCTTAAGTTATTTATAGTGGATTGGAGGGGAGCATGACCTGGAGGTGTTTATATATTATCAAATATTGAGATAAATTAAGGGCTCGGATAGCGAGGTTTTCGCGTATTTTTTGTGGGACCTGGGAGCACATTAGAAATATCGAATTGGATTTTGAAAACGAGGAATGTCCTTCTGACACTGATATCAAATAATTTTGATTTTTTTTTAAATTTATTTATTTTATTTATTTCTTATTAAATCTGGTGTGACCAATCAAGGTGGTAAAACTGGCTGCATGAAGCGCAACTCCAACCTGCTTTGCTCTCCCTACCTAACCCATCTTTCTCCCTGCATGCCCTTGCCTTTCTTCTGCATGCTTCTTACCCTTTGCTTGCTTTGCTATTCTTACTATACTTCAAGGTTGTAGGCACAAGAGGCATTTCCATCAGTCCTCCTGTTCCTAATCGCCTCTCTGTAGTTACCAACCCCCACGTTCACGAAGATTGCAAGTCAATCGCGTACCACCTGTTACGGCTTTGCCTTGCGGTAGAGTTAACAGACGGGGGCTCTGGGGGCAATAGTCTGTGATCTGAAAGGCTGTTGGAGCAGTCTGGAGGGTTGCAGATTTTGCTTACTGTATGACATCATCTTCAAGATCATCGAGCCTTATCTCCAGGTTTGTCTACAGTTAGGAGGAGAAATAAATCTAACAAAGTCACCAGTTAGTGACCTGTAGGGAGAGAACTGGTCCTTCGTCCTACCTTGGTTTAGACCACTGAAACTTAACCACTATGATGAGTTCAACAAACAGCACCCGGGTTAAAGCCCCGGATTTACATTCGCACCGACTAACTCAGGGCCTGGATCACCATCCAGTGCATGATGATGCACCCCCCCTAAAGCCAATCGGAAAGAGTGATGGTCCTCCTACAGCAGGGCGAACACCACTCCGAAACCCAATTAGACGGGATGCTGCTAATAACCCTGATGATAGAAGGGCACTTTTACATGCCAAGAAAAAGATTGGTATCGGGACATGGAATGTCAGGACCCTTCACCAGCCTGGTAACTTAGAATTACTTATTCACCAATTGGAGAACTACAAGTGGGAGATAATGGGTATATCAGAAACCCATTGGATAGAATCAGGAGATTTCACACAAGATGGTTAGATGGATCTACTCACAGAGCAGGGGTTGCCTTAATTCTCAACAAGAATGCCCAGAGATCACTCCTAGGCTACAATCCTATTTCAGAAAGGCTAATTACAGCAAGGCTTCGCACTCAAATAGGAACAGCTACCATTATGCAGGTGTATGCACCTACAACGTCATACCCAGACGAAGATATTGAAGACTTTTATGACCAACTGCAATTGGAAATAAATAAAACACCTTCCCAAGACATCCTTATCATCATGGGTGATTTCAACGCGAAAGTTGGTATCGACTGGGAACCATGGAATGGCGTTATTGGGAAGTTTGGTATTGGAGAAGCAAACGACAGAGGTGAAAAGCTGCTCAGCTTTTGTTCATCGAATAGCCTGTGTATCACAAACACTCTCTTCAAAGAATCCAAACCAAGTCGCCAGTGGACCTGGGAATCCCCAGATGGTTCCACAAGGAACAAGATCGATTTTATCCTAATACGACAAAAATGGAAAACGAGTGTGACTGCCTCGCGCAGCTTTCCCAGCGCAGACATCGGATCTGACCACCAACTTGTTTTAGCCAACATTAAACTGAAACTTAGATCCAGAGGGAAACAATACAAGATCAAGAAATTTGATGTAAGCAAACTGTACCTACAGCAGACTTACAGTGACTACCAAGTAACAATTGGTGGAAAATTTAACCCACTAATTGAACTACCCGACACAGACATAGAGACGGAAGAACTATGGCAGAATATTAAGTCAGGCTTTAATGAAACAGCTGACAAGGTCCTAGGAGCAAAGAAACCTCAGAGACAAAAACCTTGGTTAACTGCCGAAGTTCTTAAGCTGACGGAAGAAAGAAGTAAGGTGAAGCAGGAAAGACTCAAAGACAACTCAAAAAAGTCAAGGTACAACTTTCTCAACAGAGAAATAAAACGGAAGTGTAAAGAGTGCAAAGAAGTATGGCTTCAAAATCTGTGCAAAGATGTGGAGCATGCAAATGATGCAAAGAAAACCAAAGAGGTTTACACTACCATCAAGACCATCACTGGATCAAAATCTACTCGTATGAGAGGTGTAAAGGACAAAGGTGGCGAGGTGCTCACCGATGACAAGAAAATAAAGGACAGATGGAAAGAAAACTATGAAGAGCTGTATAATCAACCCATCCCATCCGATACAAGTATCTTACAGTCTCTACCAAGTACTTCAACTGAAGACATAGAGCCCCACATTCTCAAATCTGAAGTGGAACTGGCCATCAAACGCCTCAAGGGAAATAAAGCAGCAGGAGAAGATGGTATATCAGCGGAAGAAATCAAGGCAGCAGGAGAAGCTGGATGTAATGCTCTTCTAAAACTCTGTAACAAGATATGGGAGTCTGAAGTAATTCCTGAGGACTGGGGAAGGCAATCATTGTCCCCATATTTAAGAAAAAGGATAAAATGGACTGTGGAAATTACAGAGGTATCAGCCTCCTGAGCTTGGCAGGAAAGTATTTTGCTCGATCATCCAATCTAGAATCCAGAAGAAAACTGAAGAGATCCTCTCAGAATCTCAGGCAGGATTTAGAGCAGGCAGGAGTACAGTGGACCAATTGTTTTCGCTACGACAACTGGCTGAAAAATGCACGGAGATAGGGAAACCACTATACTGCTGCTACATCGGCTATCAAAAAGCTTTTGATACTTTTTGTTAAGAAGGTCTCTGGAAGGCTATGGACCACCTAGGCTACTCTAGAAAAATGGTTAGACTTCTCCAAGCCTTATATAACACCTCTAAAAGTGCAGTAAGAGTGAATGAAGAGCTGACAAACTGGTTCACCACTCAAACAGGAGTCAGACAGGGATGCATTCTCTCCCCAGCTGTTTAACATCTTGCTGGAACTGGTCCTACGCCTAGCTATTGAAGATGTCGGCATTGGAATTACAATTCAAGGACAGCTCATCAACAACCTGAGATTTGCCGATGATATTGTTTTACTGGCCGACTCTGAAATTAACCTCCAAACTCTAGTCGACAAAGTACACAATGAAAGCATGAGGTTTGGTCTGACAATAAACATCGCTAAAACCGAAGTCCAGGTGATTGGTAGAGAAACAGCAAAAGCCACCATATCCATTGGAAATTCCACCCTTGAGCAGGTGGAATCATTCATCTATCTAGGTGGAGTGATCACTGAAAAGGCAAGCAGCGAGAAGGACATCAAAAGGAGAATTGGCTTGGCCATGGGCATCATGCAAAAACTCAACCCCATTTGGAAATCCAAAGAAATATCCACCATAACAAAATTGGAATTGTACAAAGTACTGGTGCTTTCTATAGCAACCTATGCCTCTGAAGCCTGGACAATCAAAAAACGTGATGAGCAGCGACTTCTGGTATTTGAAATGGCTTGTCTCAGAAAAATCCTGGGTGTTACTAGAAGGGACAGGATTAGGAACACCTCAATCAGAGACATCCTTGATTACCAGTGCACTGTAATGAACAAGATCCGTGCAAAACAGCTGTCCTACTATGGCCATGTGAAAAGAATGCCTCCATCCAGATATCCAAAAATCGTATTAGAAGGAAGAATCCCAGGAAACGACCTAAAGGAAGACCCCAATGCGCTGGATGGACAACATCAAAGCAAACTGCAGTGCAGTGGGAATCCAATCCGTAGTAGAAGCCGGTCGGATGGCAAACAACAGAGCTGAGTGGCGAAGCATAGTGGCTAGGCAGCTATCTCCAGGACCTACCTGTGTCATGGGAGGAAAGCTTTAAGTGAAGTAAGTGAAAGTGACCAATCAATGTACTAGCACTGTTCTCCCTTCGTTCCCAGATTCCCAAATTCGTGATATAATACACATTGGCAAAAAATTAAAAATTGATATTTTTGAAATTTAACAGTCCGACTTGATTTGCTTTGATTTTATTTTATTTGTGACTTTAAGAATCACATACAAACTACAAACTGCAATACAGTTCGATATGCAATTCGATATGTCTGATGTGGTCTCAGGTCCCACAAAAAATACTGTTGCTATCCGATTCCTTAAGCTGATACACAAGGAGAATGGTATGGATTATATAAATGATATAAAGGAGATATAAGGGGTGTTATTTTCGCCCATGTACATGACAGTAATTACGATAGACATGCACCCTCCGAAACAAATTGCATTATTTCTTTTAATAAAAGAAATACACTGCAGTTCTTTGCTGAGCTAAAAGGCTAAATACACATTGCCGTCACGCTAGCCTTAAAGCGTTGTCCAATATCGTTATTGTTAAGCAAAATGTCATACCGTTACCACTTCCATCCCACAAAATTATATTTCATGGCACACATCTTCCTTCTTCATTATGCACTGATGACAAATGTGATGTGATCAAGCAAAATCAGTCGGAACTCGGAAATATTGATTTTGAGATATAGCCAAAAAGAGGAAATATTTCCTTTTGTTTCCTGTTGTTTACTCTTTACTTGCTCATATCTTTGGAACTGGTTGTTCAATTTTAATAGGGTTTTCAGCAAAACGTAGTTTTGTAAATGAGTTTTCTCTTCTATAAGAAACTGAAAATTTACTTTTTCCAAGTTCCGACTGATTTTGCTTGATCGCATCACAAATATGACTTCCGTTTGCTCGTTCAAGAGGCAGCTATCCCGAAAAAGAGAAGGGTGGACGACGTGCTAACCATTGCTTATTTTCACAAACTACTGAAACGTTTTTGAACTTCGTGGACCACATGTTTTTAAAGGGGTTAGTGAGATTGTAACTGGTAGATGGCGTAAGTGAGCAAATCAAATTAATAAACGATCGATGACATACGGATATCTATCAACGTAGATATTAAAGTGATTATTACGAAATTAATTTAACTCTCTAAATGATGCTCTAATTATGACACTTGTTGGGATTGATCTTAATTAACTGATTATTTTGTCCTACATACCGCTAGGATATCTCTTGCAATGAATAATACAAGAGCAAGATGCAAATCATGGAATTTGTGGTGGGCTCCTCCAGCCGCTCCTCTTATTATGGTCATTTTTTATGGTCGGCCCTATCCCAGGGCAAGTTGTCAGGGTTGAAATTGTATCACTAAATTGAGTGCAAAGAATGGATCTAAGATAAGCTAATTATTATTTACTTTCAGCAATAAGATTTAGCAAAACAATATTTATTTTTGTTATAATGGGCAATTCCAGACATTAATGGCACCCCCTAAAGAAGACATGTAAGTTTGTACCATAAAGAACATCCCTAAAGAAGACGGGCAAAAGACGGAGAATTCCCAAGCCTAAAAAAAGGTGTCTTTTTCTTGGGAATTCCCATATCTTCTTTAGGGTTGTGAAAACAATTACCTTTTTTTCTGGATATTCCCAGAGTAAAAAGTGGTGAACATTTTTGGGAATCCATGTCTTTTTATGTCCCAATATCGCTTTATGGTTCAGCAATATAACATTAACATTTTAGAATAAAGCAGAACTATGACTTTTATTCATAGACAACTAAATTTATTTGTTTGGTGTTCTCTAATAAGAATTGCTTTTGACAAGAATAAAGAAGTATCTTCAGCGCTACAAAATCCCTCGGGATAGGATTCTGCCGACAAACTATTTGGATGTCAACTCCCAATATCGATGACTACTATAATATATTTAACTTATTTTTATAAGTCCTTCTCTTCAACTCTTCTCTTTAATCTCATTGTCTTGACTTTACCTGTCACTTTATGTTAGAGAAGATCTGATGATACCTTTTAAAAAAAAAGCTGCATCGTGATTTATCTTGGTTTTTAAATCGGTTACTTGGGTTAATGTTAAAAGGTCGCATAGCTTATGGTATAATATACCACAAAAAGGGTAATATTTTTGGCATGTAAGGATACTTTTGCAGCTTTTTTGCCGGTAGCTTTTACAAGCTCAACTCTATAAAAAAATCTAACAGAAATTGATTTTTTGTTTAAAGGAAATCAAGTTATGATAGATTTTATACTTATAAAAACTGGCTTGCACAAAGCTGCTAAAATTAGCACTGGGTGTCAAAGTTGTCGTTTTTCAGAGTATGGTATTAGTTCACATATTTACCCACGTAGGTGTCTATTGTAAACGGATATGCTTTCGAATATTATAGCGAACACAAGGTTTTATACGACAAGAATAATATCCATTCATTAGAGTGAATTATATATTACGTATTATTGTAGTCCCAAACATTGTCACCGGAATAAAGACACGTTATTTGTTTCAATATTTACCCACGCAGTAAAAGGATATGCTCTCGAATCTTGTGATGTTATATTATGGTAAAACAATACCATTCTAATGCCATGGCGGTATCTTGGATGTACAGGGACTGAAAATCGTCAAATGTGTGCTGTGTGTAGGAAGTTTAACCATCGTTGTAAAATAAATGCCAAGAAAAGAATAATATTAATTCATTCGAAATTACCTTTTAAGCCTAACTATAATGCATATATTCTTAGCTGACCGTTTGACCTTCTTGTTTTTTTGGTTTTTTTGTTGTTGTTTTTGTTTGGTGTTTTTTTGTTTTTGTTTTTGGTGTTTTTTTGTTTTTATTCTTCCCGCAAATTCGGAATATATACAGATTTAGTTGCAGATGTGGATTGTATTTCCTATGGTTATTCATCATCCAGATTTGCCGCAAATTAAGTCGCGGTGAATGTATTGTTGTGATGTGTGTTGGTGTGTGACCATGTGACGCGCGATGGCGCATAATATTCAGATCAATTGGCTGCAATATGGATTAGAGAAACACGGCCTAATTATTATTTCACTCTACTAATATCCATATCATATTATTAGCTGAATGAATACAAAAGACATTACATAGAACATATAAAGGGATGACGCCATTAATCACGGGTAAGCCTAATTTATCTGATTGTTTTATACTGGAAGCACTGAAAAGCGATTTACAATTTCTAATTTCTATGTTTCACTAAATTTCTAAATTACGTTCTTTAATGTTTTCAACTATAATGCCCCTGTCAGACTTTCCTGCTGCTTGCCGCTATCGCAAGCGATATTATGTATCAGCCAATGGCAGTCCTTGATTGTGTCCGTTTATCGGCAATGCGCGTGCGTCACGCCGATCAGCGGTAAGCAGCATGACAGTATGAAAACTTTTTGATAGCATTTAAAACAAATAAAAGCTTACTGAAGTTATTTACCCGATTGATCTACTTGACCCAAGCCATTCACACCATTCATATGAGGAAATGCATGATGGCTTCTCTTTCAGAGTACTTCCAGATCATCCGATCACACCTTTATACAATTCATCCATTTTTAGGTTGGTCTTCCATTTGGATATTGAGTTTAAAAATATATTGGGACATCTTGATCCTATTGATGCTTAGCTTAGCTTCGCTTTACCAAAGAAAATCCATATTTCCGACTGTTATCTCCTGTTTTCGTTTTTCATATTTTGCCCTATTTTTATGAAAAAAGACAGCTATGCTCAAACGTTTTTTTTTTAAATGAACCATAAAAGGTGCACAAAAATACAAAGATCTAAATAAAACATGGAAAGCACACCGAAAAAGCAATTACCGTAATACAAACAGAGACCCTGGAAAATATAAGCTTTGAAGTATTGTTTGAGTCAGAGTTTCTGATATGTCACAACATTAATACCAAGCTACATTATTATGTTTGATGTAGTAGATGACGGTAAATTAATATATACGTTCACTTTACTAGAATTCAAATATTGACAAACTCAAATTATATCTAGGTCCAGAAAATAAATGGAGCAGTTCTTTAAGAAGCATTGGCAAAATTGGAGCAAACACTGAAGAGGTTGGTGGCTTGGTAATGTATACTCACAGACGCTGGGGTGGCCTAGTATCATCCAGATGTGTAAACAACGTCGTCTTGTTAATACTCAAGAGCATCAAAACTTTATATCGGTCGGTTATGATTTCACTATTTTATTAGGTCATTCACATTTTGTTCTTCATAACACCTGTGAACTTGTGAACTTTGTCTGAAATGTATTATAAATCGAAGTATTTAAAAGTGGTTTCGATTAAATATCTAGAAATACAAACACGTGATTGAATGACTTTCAAGCGCATAGTGGTGCGCAGACAGAAATGGCGGGCGCTAAAATGTGCCCTCATCGTCGGTCCAACGCTAAACCAAATTACACCACAAGTTTCGCTAATTGTATTTATTACCAAAAAGGTTAATTAAAATAAAGTCTACACTTGATGTATAACGCCTTTATAATCAGAAATCTCGTAACTTTTTTAATAATAACTTTAATTTTAATGCTGACAGATATCCATATGGTCATCATCTACTTGTTCACTGAGACCATCTGCCTGTTACAGTTTCGCTGACCACTTTAAAAAGACTGTGGTCCATGAAGTTCATAAATATTTCAATGATTCGATATTCGAATACACGATATAAAAAAGTCATTGACAATTTGTGTTGGCTTCAGAACACACAAAATGTTGAAACACTTTAAAAACAAGTTCTCTTTATAGAAAGAAGCCTTTTAATAATATTGTGGATGTCCATACGGTATTATACTGCATGCTTTAACCTGTTTTGCCGACATAACGCCCCGATTTTGCCAGGGCGTGCATCATTGGAACATTATTTGGGAAATGTTTGTACTTGATTTTGGCATCACTGGCTAGAGGAGATCCATAGCTATTCATTAGTACCAAATAAATTATATTACATGTAGTATACGTATGACGTTTGTGACAGAAAATTCGGGATGCGCAATATACAATCCTCTCGTAACCCTCGTTTTTACAAAATATATGGCTGTGTGCAAAATAAGTGTGTTAAAATCAGCGATGCTACGTGAGATTGTTCATTCATTTGTATGCAAAGCAACCTTCAATAAACTTGCCAAACTACTGTCTTATTTTTTCATCAAATATCATAACGATTTAATGACGATGAAAGTAGTCACTTACTCTAAAGGAAAAAAAAAGTGAAAACAATTCGTCAGCGAAGTTTTAAAATGTAATTGCAAAATGTGTCATTTGTTGTTGCATTTGTTTGCAATTGTTTCCCACAATGCAACGCGGTATTGTTTATTTGTGTAGTGCTGTGATTTTCTACTTTCAGTTAGAATTATGCACTTTTGGTACCTTCTAATTAGGATTTGTTGTTTTTGCATTGTACTTGAACTACGTCTCTACGGTTTTCCTTTGCTTACTTTTCAGAAACTGCTTCTCCTTCTCACCCCCAGTTTTATCCTGTTTTCTTAATTGAGCTGTTTTCGAACTGTTATTTTTTGACTTTTAGCATTGGTACGGTGTTAACTTAGAATCAAATTTACCTTGCTATTTTCTGCTATAGTTTTTAGTATTTTTTATGAAATCCTTTTTGTAACGTTTTGTTTGTTTATTCTTTCGTTTTCGTATCCTTTATGTATTTTGTACCGTCCGTTGAAGTCCCCGTTTCGATATAAAGAATCTACAACTTTTTCCCCAAGTTCAACAAGTTCTCTCTAACGATTTACGAAATGTAAAAATATAAAATGTGATGTGTTCTTGTACTTTGTTTTTCTACAATGAACGATCATTTTAATACCAAAAGTATGGCTGGTAATGACGGCCTATTCATTTTTTTGAATAGAAAGTCTATTCATTTAAAAAAAATAGAAACTCGTCAATTTGAATAGATCCTTATCATTTTTAAATCGAATCATACCATTTGATGCGATTTAGTATCAACATCGCAGAAAACTTTGAATCGACACACTCATCAAAATGACGTCAACGGTAATGAGGGATTTCATTGGTCAAAAGTACGCACGCTGCTGTATCCGGGGTCTTTTGCTTCTTGGTCGGCCGCCATTACACATTTGTACAGTACGGTGGGGACATAGGCACGGATGAAAAACACAGGGCAAACGCTATTTAACACAATAGATTTTATATTTTCAAGCAAATACATTAGAATTTTCTGCCATCCACTTTTGAGACCGTAATTTTATAGATAATTTCTGTAGTACGTGTCACCATGCTCTCAAATACACTTGATGGCTATTCAACACCACGGTGCTGAGTCGCAGTGTTCCTCTCTTAGCGCGAAGCAGAAGTATTTCAGGCATATATTCGTTCCTTTTGACTAGAGTCAAATAGATTCAAATAAATTGGCTAGATTCTAATCAACTGTAACTAGTAAACTATTCATTTTCTGACAAGTGACCTCTTCATTTATGAATAGAATTTGGGATCATTTATTTGAATAGAATTTTCTATTCATTTTGAATAGATTCTCTTTAGTGCCCGGCGTACATGTTTACCTATTCAAATTTAAATAGATTCTATTCATTTTTGAATAGGTATTTTTAGAGTGTATTCACTTCTATGAACTGATTCCAAATACCAAAATATCATGTCTACCACCACAACCAATCATAAGGTGACCAACAGTCTCGATAATTCAGTCTTCATTACGTCATATCATGTGACGTGAGATGTTTTAATCCCGGATCGTCAAGTCCCAGGACGTTAATTGCCCCAGCTAGAACAGAAAGTTTTCGCAAAATTTTCAAAATGGGGGTAAAATGGGTTGTCAGAAAGTGTTAAGTTATGCTATGAAACATTTTAGTAACATTTTCAAACTGTTGCCAGAAAACCTATGCAACTATAATATAATACACTATAATATAATAAGAAAAGGCTTCGTTTGCGAAACCCATTTTTAATGATTTTTATATAGCCCTAAAAATGTTCATAAATATTTAAAGTATTTTAAAAAACATGGGATGTTTTCAGTTAAATATTACTATTTTATTCCTCAATATTAGAATAAAAATGCTAAAAGTGAAAATAATAATCTCTCAAAGAATAAGTATCAAAAAGCAATACCATCAAAACATCAATATGAGATATAAAGAGATGGATTCAATTATTGGTTCAAGTAGATTCACTCAGCGTATAGCCGGTTTCATGCCCTTGCTGTCACCTGGGTATTCTTCGATGAATATTTTGTGAAATCGTTGTCCGTGTCGTAATGACTTGGTGATGATAGCCTGAATAAGAGCGCCAACTAAGACGTTGCAAAAGCTGCTTTATTTAGCTGAAGTTACGGAAAGAGTGAATTTTTTTATTCAACGTTTTATCACTGAAAATGTGATTTATTCTGTATGGTAATGTGTACATTTTATTCCAAACGTAATTAAGTGGGCATGTTTGGTGAACATTACCAAATGAGTGGTTTGCTTCGAACAAAAGTGGTCTTTCTATGTATTATTTTTCCTAAATTATTCAAGGCGGATTGGAGGTGTTTGTACTCAAATATTGTGACAAATTAAGCTGATACACAAGAGGAATATTAAGGATTATATTAATGATATAAAAGGGGTGTTATTTCCGCCCATATACATGAGAATAGTTACGATAGACCAGTACCCTCAAAAACGAATCACATTATTTTTTAGTTGGAAGGGGATAGCCTTTCGTTTTGCTATAGTATTGGCCTTATTTGAAGAAAAAAAAACACAAGACCTTCGGAAATATTTTTAATAAGTCCACTATAGTTGTTATTTTTTTAGTTAAATGGTTAAAACTGGTGAAATACCTTCCATTAAAGCGTTGACCAATATCACTGTTACCCATTTCATACCTTTGCCACTTCCATCCCACGGAATTCTGTTTCATGGTACACATCTTCCTTCTGCTTAAGGCGCTGATGGCGAATAAAGTTCCGAATGTGCCATTCATTGCCTATTTTCACAAACCACTGAAACGTTTTGAACTTCGTGCACCACGTGTCTTTTAAAGAGGTCAGCGAATTTGTCACTGGTAAATAGCCTGAGTGAGCAAATCAAATTAATAAATGATGACATACGCATATCTATCAGCACTGAAAAATAAGTGATTTAAATTCATTTAAACGCTCTAAATGATGCTCTAATTATGACACTTGTTGGGATTAATTTTAAATAACTTTTCAAATTATGATTCGAAAGTCAAATTTAATCAATAATAGAGGGATGTGCGATTTAGGGTGTGTGGGGGTGGCGGTAAATGAGTGAGGTGTGGGTGTGGGTGGGGAGGGGGGTGGGGTGACGTGCTATTCACCACAATTGGCCGTTATGTCGGCAGAACTTCGATATTGTCTATTGATCCTTTCAATTAAACGAAGAAAAGGGATTTCTCAACTTATTCATCAGTTTTACCAGATCAAACATGATCAATAATTAAACAACAGCAACATTGGAGGGGTGACCATAAAAGAGCAAAAGCGCGTTCAAATTTTGGCCACCCTGTCTTACGGACCTTTGTTTCCTAATATTTAACAATATGGACATTCAAAATAGCATCTTCTTTTTTAGGATAATTTAGTGACCAATGTCTCAAAGAGTGAGAATTCAGACTTTAAAGTGTTTGTGATGGACAGTTTACCTGTACATTTTGGAGTGGAAACTAGTAAAATATTGTGTTTTCAAAGAGGTTCACAACATTGTTTTCAAATAGGGTCACTAGATTACAGGTGTTCTAAAGCAAAAAAAAATGACAAATTAAAATCGTGTATTCGAATCATACCGTAACGAAACGTTTATGAACTTCATGGACACGGTTTGTTAAAGGCGTCAGCGAAACTGTTACTGGCAGATGGCCTGGGTGAACAAATTAAAGTAGATGATGACCATATGGATATCTGTCAGTATTAAAATTAAAGTTATTATTAAAAAATATTATGAGATCACCGTGTTTTACATATAAATATATATGGTCAATTCCAGCGAAAGCAGGACAAAATTCTCTCTATGTTAACTTTCCACTTTAAAATGTCATTAATAAAGGAAATCACGTTATTGATGGAGCATATCATGTCACGTCAATGTGCTCTCTTTGTGCATATAGGCCTTTACTAGCAAGTCATACCAGGGGACAAGTTATGATAGCTTAAATGAATTGGCGTTACCCACGAATCCAAAGATAAAGCACCATATATGTCATTGAATGTCCTTCAATCGAAATGAAATTATTACCGTTAGAAAGACGTTTGCATGATCTCTCATCATATGTAAAACGATTGAATTCCACCAAAGTTTGTGGACTCTAGAGGCCATTAAGTCAATTTGGCTAATAATGTTGTTACCCGCGTATCAAAAATAAAATGATCGTCCTGAAAAATGTTAAGTGAATATGCCATAAATGACTATATCATGAAACGAAGTTTCGTTCTATAATTCTGAGGTCCAAGTGACTATTTTATGCAAATACGTTTTACCCATAAATTCCATAAAATCAAATTTGACGTTACCCACGTATCAACTGTTACCCACGAGTCCAGCAAATATAATTGCCATAACTTACATTAACATTTAATGACTTTGGACACTGAATTTAGTTTGACAAGCGCTTAAAATTGTAAATCGTAAAAATACGTTCACCGCTTTAAAAAAGAATCTACGACGGTTTAACTTTTGTTACCCACGAATCCCGAATAGATGCTAACCTTGAAAAAACAAGGAGATTGTTTATTTTAAGTTTAAATCAGCACATATTCAAGCCATGGGTATGCTATAATTTTTACAGTACTTACAGTTTATGCACCTAAAACGCAAACCCCAAACGGTACTATAGTACTTATAGCTTTACCCACGAATTCGGCGTTACCCACGAATCCAAGGATTTACTCGTAAATTATATGTTTCTTATGCATCTTAACATTTTGAAAACATGCGAAATAGGTTCCAAAACAGTCCTGTTTAATAGCGTCCTCTTGAAGGTATACTGAAGCTGTATCATGAAGTTTTGATTGATTATCCTAAATTACCATTTTTGGGGTAAATGCAATTGGTTAGAGAAACGGGAATCATTGAAACACAATGGAGGAATAACCGCATGATGGTTTCCAACCTTCTGTAATATTTTCTATTTTGCCGCTTACCAATACATACCTTCAAATATGTGTTACCCACGAACATTTTGGTTACCCACGAATCCCTACTTAAATTATAGTTAACAATGTATTGATAGTGTTTTAGTACATAGGAACTGTCAAACACGATTTAATAGAATATTGCTGCATGCAAATATGGAATGATTTTACTAAAATAATAATATAAAACTGTTTGCTCTGTCTATTTGAATTTGGCAACTTCATTATTCTCAAAATTTTTATACCCAAAATGCCATAATGATCCATTCTAAATATTCCATGTAGTTTGTATTTTGATTAAAATTCATTTTAGTGCCATTGCAGCCTATATTATTGACATACGGAAAAGTATTTTTATTTTATTTTAAAAATAATAGGAATTGCTATTTTCAGACGCTGTTACCCACGAATCCATCCGAGATCCTCATCCTGCGACGAGATACACAATCTAACTTTATATTTATATGAAGCATTTATTCTAATCTTTCGAAATAATACAGTAATGTTAAATGACAGCCACTTTGGAAAGAATTCGAAGAATTGACACAATCTTAACTGTACACCTGGTTCTTTCTTAAAATTTGTAATAACCAAAATATTTCTTTGTAGATATATGTAATAAAATTCTATTTTACGTTCAAAGTCTTCACCGATTTCTAGTGTATATGAGTCACATAAAATATTGAAAGATATTAGAGAAAGTGAAATTTTATGGCGTACAACAGGTGAAAAAGGCTTGAATTCGTGGGTAACATGCATATGCGCATTTAACACTTTATTTGGTCTAGCAAGAAAAGTCATTTTTCAATCCGATGGCACTTCCACCTGATGATTCACTAGATATGATCGTCTCATTTGATAAGTCTAGAATTGAAAAGGAAAACATTTTCAAAATAGCCCCCAGAGAGAATTTTGTCCCGCTTTGGCTGGAATTGACCATATACGCGTGATACTCTAGTTATGGCATGTGCAGGATATAGTTTAATTATCTTTTTTGATAATAAATAGAATTCAACTTATAAACTCGAGCGAAACTTGTGGTCTAATTTGGTTTAATCTTGGACTGACGATGAGGGCGTGAGCACTTTTTAGCGTTCGCCATTTCTGTCTGCCCAACAACGTGCGCTTGTCAGTCATCCGATCACGTGTTTGTATTTTTTAGATTTTTAATAGAAACCGCTTTTAAAACTTGATTTATAATACATTTCAAAAGAGTTCACAGGTTCACAGGTGTTCTCAAGCACAAAATGTGAATGACCTAATAAAATAGTGAAATTATAACCGACCCATATAAAGTTTTGATGCTCTTGAGTATTAATAGTATTAACAAGACGACGTTGTTTACACATCTGGATGATACCAGGGCACCCCAGCGTCTATGAGTATACATTGCCAAGCCACTAAACTCTCCAGTGTTTGCTCCAATTTTGCGTATGCTTCTTAAAAATCTGCTCAAGTTATTTTCTGGACCTAGATATAATTTGAGTTTGTCAATATTTGTATTCTAGTAAAGTGAGCAGTATATATTAATTTACCGTCATCTACAACATCAGACACATGCATCAAAATACTGCATCTCAGCTAAATAATTATCCCATTCATATTAAAGTAGCTTGATATGAACTTTTTGAAATATCAAACAATACTTCAAAGCTTATCATTTCCAGTGTTCGTATAATGGTAATTGATTTTTCGGTGTGTTTTTCTTGTCATGTTTTTCCATTTGTATTTTTGTTCATGCCTCACTTTAAAAGAAAACCGAGAGTCATCTCTCATATTTAGTGGCAAATAGGGAAGTATGAAGTCATCATCGGTCGGCTGCGAAGCGGTCGGTCATAAGTTTCCTCCAATAAAGTCCTGAGCTGTGTTCTGATCTAAGCTGGGAAAAAAGTAATAGTCCTGTTGACTAAGTTTGTGATGTACTGGTGGTAAAGTACTCTGTTTTCCTGCCTCCTTTTGCCATGTTGCGGGTCATATAGAACATAGTTAGAGCGAAGCTAACAGTCGGAAACATGGACTTTCTAAAAGTTAAGATACTTCGACCGTGTCAATAGGATGCACCCATCAAGATATCCCACGTATTTCTAACCTCAATATCCATGGAGATTGTTAAAGGCTTGATCGGCAGGAAGGACTGACAGTGAAATATAGAGATAACAGGCCTTGTATTACAGTAACATTCATAATTCATAATACCTTTTCAATGTTTCCAGTAAACAAACAGATACATTATAGGCATACCCGTGAATATGACCAATGGCGTCATTCTTTTATAGATGAACATTTTATTGAATTATGATTTTATAAAGTCTTCTGTTTTAGTATGATACATGTATATAGATATCAGAAAAGTAAAGTGAAATAATAATAACGCCGTGTTTCTCTAAACCGTACAAAAAGATGTCATATATTCTGACCATTGTTTGACAACGTCTAAATATGCAGACCACGTCAAATTTACTGTATAAAGTTACAAAATCTGTTGATTGCTTATTGCAATAGAATATACAAACACATTTGAAACTTGTACGAAACAAGAAATTATTCATAACATTTGATTCAGGCCCATTCAATTTGCCAAGTGGGAATAGGAATCCAACGTCAGAGTGACGATACCTTTGACATTTCACGGACAAATCATAAAACAAATATCCTTTTCTCGCTTCAGTTTATTGACCAAGAAGTAAGCAAGCAAGTATTTCATGTAATAGTAATGAGTCGAGAAAAATGATCTCTTGTAAAAGTTATGTTGATTAATTGATTAACCCTAGCACTACGAAGAGGGTTAGAAAAATACCCGCCCACCCCGAGGCTTTTCGTCTGATATTAATACGCCGCTTGTGTTTACACGCCCATGACTTCAGTTAAATCAGATCAATCCTTCGGGCTTCTTTATTCTCCTCTATCCACTGATCACAAAACCTAATATACATGGTCTATCACCACTTGTTTCAAGTCGGTAACGTTGTTATTACGTCATATAAAAACGCCCTCGTGAGATATGTCGATCTCGGATCTTCACAAAGCAAAAAACAATAATAAAAATATGTAGACAACAATCCTACTATTTTCACCTGTTGTATTTTTTTTTATTAAGGTGCCAATCGGGTTGCAATTAATCTTCTCATCTATCTGTTTCGGCTGGCAATTCTGAAAAGTGACGTGGACTGGGACATTTTGGTTGAGAAATGTGTTTCGTGTGACTTTTTTTTCCAATGTTTACTAAAAAAATGTCAAATAATAAAGTAGCCATAACATCAAAAGAAAATTGGCTGCAACTTTAATATTTGCTCTGAATAATAGAAGGGGTATGCTTATTTTAAATCTGAAAGCTGAAAATGTTGACCAAACCTTTGCGGCTAAATGTCAGCTTACCAGTGCAACAGATTTTGACCCTGAAGTTCAGCATTCAGCAATGTGCTCAATGGAAAAGATACCATTCAAAGTCGAAGATGTAAGGAAGCTTCTCAGGAATCTGCAACCAGATAAAGCTACTGGTCTTGATGAAATCTCAGCAAGAGTCCTGAAGGAGTGCAGCGCAGAACTTGCAAGACCACTCAGCCTGCTGTTTGAGCTTTGCTTCTCCGTGGGAGTTTTCCCAATACAATGGAAGACTGCGTCTGTCATCCCTATTTGCAAGATAGATTCGAAGTCTAATCTATCTATGTAACGCAAAATCTCTCTCTGCTCTGCATCGTCAGCAATACAAGGTCATGTAGGCTGCTGTACAGAACCAACTTCAGAAATACCTCCTTGGAAACCGATATCGGATAGAGAGTTTGGATGTAGGTCACATCACAGCACAGCTGATATCTTTACAATAGGGTCAGTCCATGTCAAAACAGACTGAGTGTACACCCACCCTCTTGGATTATGCTCTCCTTTGGCTCAGGGGTACCTTTCATGGACCCTAGGTGAGGATCAAGAAAAAATTCAAATTCAATTTCGTTTCCGAATGGCGGGCCATCTAAGTTTGGCAACCTTGACCAAAATTGGGAATTTAAGGTGTCCAAATGACAAAGCGCTCTCTTTGAGAGGCATTTTCTTCTTAATTAAATCAGTTGTGACCCTCTTTTTGAATGTGGTCACTCACTGGCTGTGTCTGAAATGCCTAATGCCAAAAAGATTGATTTCGGAATTTCGTTGGGATATGAGAGGGGGTCAAGATCAGCACTTCATACTGTTCAATCAAATTAACTTTGATTTTGAAGGACCCATGATAATGCCACAGTGCACTTATAGGTCCTAATTATGTTCAGAATGGATTAACCATGTGCCAATGTCTATGAGCAATTCAAAAAAAGAGAAATTTCTAGACCCCCTACAGAATTTTAGGCCCCCCTAAAGTGGTTCAGCCACAAATGGCGCTTAAAATCTGCAATTTTGACACCTAATAACTTTAGGTGTACACCAGATATGAATTTCTAGTCTTTTGCATCTGAAAGAATGTAGTCTAATGTTACTAGGAACATAAGATTTGTTTTGTATTTTTGTGTTTGATACTTTCAAAAGGTCGTTGACCTACGAACATTTTTCGTCATAGCGCCCTCCTGAAAGGTCTGACACATAACAAACTATACATTTTGGAATCCTCATGACCATACGAGTAATTTGATATATTACTTGACATAATTGGGAGCATTCTGAAAATTTGACCCCATAACCTGTACTTTGCATGTGCATCGTTGCCGGGAAGTGCATTTTGACCCCTTAAAAATCCATACAGAGGATTAGAAAGTAGTTTTTTCTTATTACTTGACTCAAGAGCAACTTGAAATATCAGGATAAATAATACAAATGGCTATAAAGTGATCAAAAATATAAAAAAATATCATACTAAAATTGGCATTTTGTACCGTATCCTGTATGCATGGTATGTTAGGCAAAAATGACTATTTTTGAAAGCGTCAACTTAATACTAAAACACAAACAATACAAAACAAATCTTATGTTCCTAGTAACATTAAACTACATTCTTTCAGATGCAAAAGACTAGAAATTCATATCTGGTGTACACCTAAAGTTATTAGGGGTCAAAATTTGCCGACTTTAAGTGCCATTTGTGGCTGAACCACTTTAGGGGTGGCCTAAAATTCTGTAGGGGTCTAGAAATTTCTCTTTTTTTTGAATTGCTCATAGACATTGGCATAAGGTTAATCCATTCTGAACATAATTAGGACCTATAAGTGCACTGTGACATTATCATGGGTCCTTCAAAATCAAGATAATTTGATTGAACAGTACGAAGTGCTGATTTTGACCCCCTCTGAAATCCCAACGAAATTCCGAAATCTATCTTTTTTGGCATTAGGTATTTCAGACACAGCCAGTGGTGACCACATTCAAAAAGAGGATCACAACTGATTCAATTAAGAAGAAAGTGCCCCTCAAGAGAGCACTTTGTCATTTGGTCCCCTTAATGTCACGGTTTTGGTCGAGGTCGCCAAACTTTGATTGCCCGCCATTCGCAAACGAAATGGAATTTGAATTTTTCTCTTGTGACCTCACCTAGGGATCCATGAAAGGTACCCCTGAGCCAAAGGAGAGCAAAATCCAAGAGGGTGGGTGTACACTCAATCTGTTTCGACATGGACTGACCCAATACTGACCCAGGCGTGGTCCAACTCCCTGGACTCATGGAAAAAGAGTATCCGGCGAACTGTTTACCTGGATTAGGAGCTACCTGACAGATCGTCCCATCAAAGTTGTCCTATCTGGCCAGTCATCAAGTATTTCCTCCATCAATGCATCAGTTCCACAGGGGTCAATATTGGACCCACTTTTGTTATCTGTCTTCATTGATGACCAGGGTGATGAGTGTGAAAAGTCTGAACAGAGACCTGGAGAAAATAAGGATATGGGCATACAGATGGAAGGTGACCTTCGAGCCATCGAAAGGTAAGGCAATGACAATATCAAGAAAGATGAGTCCAACTATCTAGATCTTATGTTTGTTACCACCAAACTGGCTCAGAAGGAGGAGCTGGATATCCTGGATGTCACAGTCGACTGCATGCTGACCTGGACGAAGCACATTTTTAACGTCTCATCCAGAGCAGGGCAGAAGGGCTCTGAGGATAGTTGCAAATAAACTTGATGTCAGAGAAAGAGCAACCCTTTACAAGGCTCAAGTTCGCAGTGTGATGAGATAAGCCTCACTGTCTTGGATGAGTGCCAGCGCCACAACTCTTTATAGGAATATATTAAACTCTATCCAGAGGAAGGCCCTTCCGAATGCACACTAACTTGTGCCCAACAGATCTGAAAGCACTGCTACCAAAGCCATTTGTAATCAGATGAGCTACCCGATCCAGCCATGCTCTTACAGTACCAGTTTCTACTGGCAGGACCTCCATCCACACTGCAGTTCACGTTTGGGATAGGCTACCAGATGGAGTAGTTGGAGACATATCTGACTATTTTACTATCGTTGTTCCTAAGCTGATGTGAACCACTGCTTGGCCTATGTGGTTGTCATTTATAGTGCCTAGGTCACTCCCTATATAGCGCTTTCAGTCCGAAGACCTCAAAGCGCTTTACAAAACCACAACAAAATGTAAAACATCTACAGATCTCCAAGCAACAGCAGAAACAGATAGTCTAGTATGTTGTAAATAAATTTTAAAAAAGATGAATAATTTCAATCTTGTATATGTGCAAGAATAATTTTAATTATTGATTTAAAAATCAATAAAGTATTTTAATTAATTTTTAAAAAGTCGTAACACCATCATTGTTAATGGCGCTGCTTATGCCTACGAACGTAATACAACAACAATTTTTGTCTTTTCGAAACATTTTTAACTTTGTGTATTCATTTGTTTCACCCCCATTGTATGTAGTGTCACATTTTTTGCTGGTTTTCAATTCAAGTTTTGGGTAACTTTGCTAAAATAATACATTTAATTTCGAAAGGGTAATACGTTGATCTCAGGGAAAATGAATCAAGAAATCCACTCGTCACATTAATATTTCCATACGTATTACGTATATGTTTTCCTTTTTTATGTATTGCAGTTATTGAGTTATAACAAATAAGCGCAAATTTTGCGCAGACAGAAATGGCGGGCGTTAAAAAGTGCTCATGCCCTCATCGTCGGTCCAAGGCTAAACCAAATCAGAACACAAGTTTTGCTTAATTTTATTAGTCGAAATACATTTATTATCAAAAATTTAACCAAAATTAAAATATATCCTGCACTTGTCATAATTAGAACATCACGCGTTTATTTATATGTAAAACACGGTAATCTCATAACTTTTTTAATAATAACTTTAATTTTAATGTTGACAGATATCCATATGGTCATCATCGACTTTATTTTGTTCACTCAGACCATCTGCCATCGCTGATTCCTTTAAAAAACCGTGGTCCATGAAGTTCATAAACGTTTCAAAACGAGCCCTGTGAGTGTGGATTCTGTCTTTAATTATCAATATTCTAGCACAAACATCACTAGCTCAGGCCCCGATCCGGCTCGCCTTAAGCATGTAGAATTAAGATGATTATCGCTCTTAATTTAATCAAACCTAGGAATATTAACCAATACTTCCTCAATCAAATAGAGATCAAATTGAATATTAGTTTACGTAATTGATATAGCCTGAAACAACATATTGACCCACGGATGGATTTACCTTTTCCAATTTAGTTAGCTTTAGCTAGAAATCACCTCCTTATGAGCTACAGGGATAAGATGATTATTGCTAGTAATTAAATCAATTTAGGAATATTAAATAACGCTTATCCAATCAAGTAAAGATCCAAATGATGATAATCAACCAAGGATGTTTGCAGCAAAAATGCAGTACATTACAGGACACAAGAGTCTTAGGAAATCTAAAATAATCTGCAGCAAAATATTGTATTTTATTACCTTGTATTATATTCTATTTTATTTTATTGTCTTGCATTCTATTTTTTTTCTCTATTCTTTCCTTTTCATGTTTAAGTATTTTCTTAATCGTTCTTTCATATATTCTGTTATAATATAATACATGTATATATTTTAACAAATAAATTGAATAAAAGTTAAATGTTCTTTCTTGTATGACAAGATACTGAAATAGTAGTAATGCATTGACAATGTTAAACGGAATTATCCAACAAGTTAAATTAAATTAATAGAATACGACTCTTGTTATCAATTACAGGATCTGCTACTTATTCTATTCTATTCTATTCTATTCTATTCTATTCTATTCTATTCTATTCTATTCTATTCTATTCTATTCTATTCTCATTCTATTCTATATTTGAAATTGTTTGCATTATTATTAATTAATTGTTCGTAATTAATTAACTTATCAAAAAACAAAGTATTTCTGTCATCAACTTGCTATTAATCAGACCAAAACCAAATACATACATACACCTGTACACTGTGTCGTGATATTACATGTATATTTTATTGAAACATTAAAGGGTCTTCTTTAAAGGGCAGGTCTATTGCAAAAACAACATCATATCATTGGCAAGCTAATATTATGAGGACAATGAAAATGATTCCTTTTTTGAGAAAATAAGACGTTTAAAATTGATATTCCGCAAAAACCAATTTAAGCGGTGAGTTCCTTCGAACGAGACAGATTTGGCCTAGAAAAACGGTTACGTCATGAAATATAATTTGAGCTTAGAATTTCATCTGAGACTAGCATATAAACCGTGTTAAGTCCACAAACTCATGTATCTGATTTCCCTGTATATTGCAATGCTATAGTTTCAGTTGGATGACATATTACAAAGCAAACGCATAATAACAATACTGTGTGGGTTTTGGTACCGAAATGAGAACAATAATGTGCATATTGTTATGGTAAGTGATAGTACAACTCATTGAACTTTACCCACACAATTTCTGCTTTTTCAGGAGAAATACGCACCAAAAAATGTAATGTAATAATTATTCTCTTCGAATAGAGATAAACTTGTTTTTGCAATAGACCTGCCCTTTAAAGATCACTACGGTAAAAGGATTCCAATGGGAATTTTCTCCAACTTCTGGTTTTTATTATACATAACACGTGAACGTGACTTCTAATAAAGAGGTTTGAAAATTGATAATAACTTATCAGTTCTCGTACCATTAAAAAAAACAAGGCAATCTATTAATCAATACGTAAACCCTTAAGCACGTACAATTAATTCAAAATTAATCAGATAAGCATCTAAGCTACAGGGATAAGATGATCATCGCTAGCAATTTAATCAATTTTAGGAATATTAACTTACACTTATGCAATCAAACAGAGATTAAATTGATGATGACCAATTGATCAGTTGAATTTGTTTGTGTAATTATATAGCCTCGAACAAATTCTTGACCTCAATTTCGATCACCTTTTGAGCTGAGGTCTCTGTGCTCGTTCGCAATGTTACATAGCAAGCAACGTTTTTTTTTTTTTGGTTCCCTCTTTTATGCAATGAAGAGAAGTTTTGGTATTGAACATAAAACTAAACCACAACTGCACCCTAACATGTGTCTACATGTAAATCGTAAATATGTTGAAATCAAAGACCAACAAGTTTAATGTAGGGCACATTCTCCAGGCGCTTTATGGACGTACAAATAAAACAGTATCCTAACTTAACGTGCATTGGCTTGTATACTGAAATATCTTCCTGGAAACAAATTGTGGCATAGACCTACATATTGATTTGTCCAAACCTATACTTTAGTTCATGTGGTATTAAAGTAACCTATTTGTAATAATAGCACTCGACGTTTCAAGTATTACAACAAATTTCAATGTATATAGCTAACGAATTGAGTCCACACTCACACACACGTTTCACTAGAAACATTCAATAGAAACATCGGTTTCATGCAGCGCCCGCTATGTCGAAAATTCGCTATGTCGAATATCAAATAGGGTTTGCCATGTCGAATGTAACCATAACCATAACCCTTAAACATTGCCTTAAACTTAGTCATATAACCCTAATCCTTGTCCCAAAACTAACCATATTAACCTTATTTCATATTCTTTATAGCGAACTTTATTTCGTATTCGACATATCGAGCCTTATTTTCGACATTATAGCGACACGATTGTTTGATGGTATGTTAAACTTCGTCATTATTGAGTAAAAGTGAATACTGATGGCGCTATTTATCTTAAATCGTCTTTCCATCTTTATAATGGGTAGACACTAGTATAATGGCATTAAAACATCAAAAAACATCAAAACACTTTTTATCATGAAAGGTAAGGAATAACTTATATTATTTGGCTAAATTAAATTTAAAATATATGTAAATAGCGCCCTCAATGTGCACACAAATATAGTTTATAGAATAAAAACTGCCACAAAAGGCAGAAAAAGAGAAATAAGTCGATAACGAAACGAAAATCTGTGTTAAAATAGCTTAAAATGTATGTATACATTAGTGTGATACCTGTTGGTATTGTCTAGGTCTAGAATTTTTTTCCAGATACTTTAATAAATGACCACATCAAACAACCGTGGCGAACCATCGACAAAGCTCGAACCTTCGACATAGAGGGGGGAGATGATGTTAATTGTATATTAGTAACTTGAGAATTATACCAGATTTAATTGATTTGTAATATTTTTGTACAATTAATTGTTCTTTGTTTGGTCGTGTTTGTTGTTTTTTGTTCTTGTTTTTACATCAATTTAGGCATTAAAACACAAGAATCTATGTTTTTTAAGTATTGATGTGTCATGCCATTTATTTTTTTAGAACAAGGTCTTATTATATTAGTGAATGTTTGCGTGACACATATTATTTCACTATACTATTTTGAAGCACATATTGAGCACATGTTATGAAAAACAAAACCATCGTGTGTTTTTTTCACTCCAAGATTTTTTACTACAATATTGTATAACTGCAAGCTTTAAAACAATGTTAAAAACTGAGTGCAACTGAGTATTGCCATATACCTGGATGTATACTTTGATGTAAGCGCCCCTTTTTACCAACACGCCCAGAAATTAAAAACAATCAAGCCCTTGCCCTTATACAATTCTAAACTGTGTGCTTTGAATTATAAAATGTCTGCTTCGCAAGGTTATGCACGTCAGTCCTAATTAAAAGAATAATTAATCTACATACTTGAATATAGATATCATTTTGTTATGCCAAAAAAATGTCCATATTTCAACAAAGAATTGATTTGACATGTATTATTCTTATCCGTCATGTATGATCACGTCTCACAAACAACTCGCATTCGACGCGTCGTCTCATACAGGGTGTCTCTAAAAGAACTGTACCGTAGCAGTTTGGAATGTTTTACTATTTTACCTTTTGCACCAAAAAAGATCGAGTGCGGATATGAATAGTTTAATGCAGTGAATGCAATTTAATGTTTGACTCATGGAGTGGATTAAAACACTCAGAACGCTAGTGACTACCCTCTATTGTTATGCATAATCGTGCTGGAAGTCGATCGATACATGTTGAAATCAACACACCTAACCAATTTTTGGTCAAATAAAAGACAATAATTGCATTTTGTCAGCAATATCGAATAAAACCATAGTGCTTTGATATACATGTACCTTTAAAAATCCTGATATTAAAATTAGGCATGAAACTGCTGCATTTAGTGTAAGACTTTTTATTTTTATAGACCTGAAATTGGTCCGTGAGCCTTTTGCGGGGCTAACATTTTCTGCGTTTTAAACTGTTTTTTTAAACTGTTATTTAAAATTGTTCGCTAAAGATGGCTTTTTACTATATAGAATTCATGATGTGAAGATGCAGATACAGGATAAATCTATAATGCCATATTATAGTTTTACCCACGTTCGTTGTAACCTTTCGAGCAGTCCGAATATAAGCTTCTGACGAGTGCATTGTATCTGATTTGTTACAAAAAACTGATATCATTGACCAAATAATACGACGGCGTTGACCGCGCAATTATCTGCATCTAGAAGAACTCTGGCGCAATATTTTTCCGTAGTTACCATTTGAATAGCAGAAACTTCTATATATAAGTTTCCTAACCATAACCCTTACCTTAACCCTAATAGGATTGTGCGGGGAGCCAAGGGCTTCTTATTCATGTGTTAATTACGGAAAAATAATTCGCGACCTGGACCGATATGCACATAATATTGGATTTTGTAGAGGAACTTGTATTATCTTCTTAAGTACATGTATATCTTTATAACTTTAAAGGGATAAATCAAAAGGGACTCCGACATATATTACAAATAAAAAATAAAAATCTCCGCCCCTCCCCCTCCCCCTCCCTTCCCCACCCCCCCAATTAATTAGTTTCTCACACAATGTGGTTCACGGCGTACCACCGAAAGTAAGATCATTTGCTCATCATTTGCTTTTATTGGAATTGACAGAATAAATAATCGCGAAAATAAGTAATATAGCAAGTGTTTCAGCACGAAAGGCGTAATAAAATGAATCGTGTGGAGCTAGACAACACCAGGAAAGCAACATCAGTAACATGATGGATGATCAGAGTTTATACTTACGGCTATAGATGAGTTGACACGAGTTTATATTTGATACGCTGTTGGTCTGAGATTTAAAAAAAACCCTGCCTGACAAAAAACACTATAGTTTACATGGAAGAAGAAGTTAAATTTTTTCAATAACTTTGGTTTGAAAGCAAATAATACTAATAATGTAATCAAACTTCTTTACAAATTCATCAATCTATACATAATATCACACAAAACAACAAGGAATTTAAAAGTTTTGAACAGATTTATGTCGTCTGCCATAGACACTTATGTATTATTTTGCATGGTTTGAAACAACAGAGGGCATTCTGAATTTAAACATGTGACATCATAAGTCAACTCATCTACACTGTCATACTTTACTCCTGTCCACCACTGGTGCCTTTCATAGCTTCTTTTGGAAATGTAACCTTGAAACGAGTCGGCTAGCAAGGCTAGCTCATGGTGATCCCATATCTTGTGCGCACTACATTCACTGCATCTGCCCATTGCCTTTTGCTGATCTTAGTAGATGGGTAGTAATAATAACAACATTAACAAGGCGACGTTGTTTACAAATCTGGATGATACTAGGGCGCCCAGCGACTGTATAAGCATACATTCACAAGCCACCAACCTCTTCAGTGTTTGCTCCAATTTAGCCATGGCTTCTTAGGAAGCGGTTGCGTTTATTTTCTGGACCTGAATATAATTTGAGTTTGTCAATATTTGAATTCTACTAAAGTGAGTGGCATATATTAATTTACATTATACAATAATATCAAATAAGAATATGGTAGTGTACCTTACCTACCTAAATACAAGTTACATAATAAAGAATCTCGACAATTAATTTCGATTCACATCGATAGCTTTAAGTAGAGAAGATTATCTTTCCCTTCCTGCAAAGATTATCCGTAAAAAAGCCTTTTTTTAAAGTTAAAAATACCATAATTTACAACTATCAAAGCGAGTCGTATTATGTTTATATTTGTTATAGAGTAAACCAAGCTAACTTAATTATACAAACGGTTATTATTACTCAACTGCAAACAATAAGCTTTTTTTATATTTTCGTAAGTCGTTTACAACTTTACAGAACAATATCAAGCATTTTTTAGCCCTCAAACATTCAAGCTCTTTTTTTGGGAATTAACTATTTTCAATTTAGATTATTTTGCCATCTAAAGGCTGTAACCCTAACTCTAACCCTCACCTTTAATCTGCAATGGCAGAGAGTGTGATGTTATTAACATTGCTCTGCAATGACAATAATCTGCAATACAATACTGCAGATTAGAATAGGCCGATGGCAAATGGGTCCAGACTATTGAGCCAATGACAATAGCACACACAATCTGCATCGAAACAACATAATTTGATATCGATTTAGAAATTTTACCCCAATATAAAAAAATTATTCGCAATGTACATGGAATTTGTCACAAATATATTGCGAGGTTTTAACATTTTGACGTGATATTAAAGGATTAATCAAAACGATGAGATTAATAGGACTATAATGTATTAGACCATACAATGTGCCTTACAGAGGTGGGAAGAATCTCTCTTTAGCGAACAATATTAGTTTGACACGTAAACAAAAAAATTACACCAAAAACAAAAGCTCACGGGCGAAGTTCCAGGCTGTAAAAATCAACAAACTTACACTAAATGACACAATTTCATGCTAATTTTAACACCAGGATTTTTTTAAAGGTGTAGCAAAGCACTATGGAATTATCTGACATTACTGAAAAAATACAGTTATTGTTTTTCATTTGACCAAGAAAATTTATTTCAAGCTGCATCTCAAGAAAGTGTTGGGATCGGCACATATTGAATCTTGGTATATTATATCGAGGGCTTAGAGCCAGAACTAGCTATGTCCATTTGTTTTCTCAATTACATGTTACCCATTTTGGCAACAAATGTACGGTTAATTATGCCCTCCATAATAAATGCAAGTGACTTTGGGGTATATGCATGGTCACTTGAACAGTTCGGTAGACGCAAGTGACCATGCCTATACCCCAAAGTCACTTACACTTTCTTATGGAGAGCAGAATTAACCGTCCATTTGTTGCCGAAATGAGTAACATGTGATTGAGAAAACAAATGGACATATAGCTAGTTCTGGCTCTAAGCCCTCGATATGTTTTCACGGGTATCCGATTCTGTCAATTCCAACAAACGCGATGAACCGTGGTATTACGTCTTGCTTTCGGTGGCACATTTATCGAATTAGTACACCGTGAACCACGTCTGTTTCAAATAGAGCAATATACAATGCACTTAGAGGTTTAAGAGTCGACTTAAAGGTGTGTGACCGCCTCGTTTACCTCATCAGAGATTTTTGTATCAGAAGAAGGCACATATTTTACAATAACGTTGGATGGAGGTATGAAATCCGAAATGAGGATATTAGAAAGATGGTATAGGCACCATACCAATAATTACAGGCTACGTTGCAAAACATAAAGTAAGATGATTCGGTCACCTTAGAGCCGAATAGCCCCTCGCTAACCTACAGCAAAAACTGTCAAACAACAGGTATTAGGGCAAGAAGAATGCCAAGGAAGAGTGGTAAGAAAAATCACACCGCTAATGTAATCAAGCAAGGTAACGCCATACAAAACAGATGCCATTGATCAGAGTGTTTATTTACATTTTCTTCCGGGTGAAATGACTTTGACTGTTGATATTTTAGAAATTTCATTTTAAAGGGTACGTGGCTTGCAAAGAAGCATCTCCCAAATGGTGTTGATAGTGTGGGTCAAGTAGGTCACGGGAATAAATATCTTGATTGAATTTCAATTATATGTAAAAGCCATCAAAATTTTGAAAAAAAAACCAAGATATGGTTGAAAATTTCAGATAATTTAAAGAACAAAAGAATTTTGGTAAATTATATCATAACTCAAAAACAACTTTGGAGACATTGCCCTCATTTTGCTTAATTGTGTCAAATATATGGATAAACAGTATTAGGTTCCAATAACAAATTGTAAATCTCTTGTTTGTACGCTCTTCCAGGAAACACGATATTATTCCCTGTGAATATATTATGTGTTCAATGGCGTCAGCTGTATAATTTCGGTTCAACATCCTTTTTTTATTATTATCAAGAGATGAAGTTGATGTTTCTAAATAAGAAATGGTGTACGAATTTGAAATAGCACTTTTTGAGTTATTTTGTTTTAAAATGACACTGAAAATGTTCTATTATTATATTACATTATATTATATTATATTATATTATATTATATTATATTATATTATATTATATTATATTATATTATATTATTTCATTTTATTTTATTTTATTTTATTTTATTTTCTTGTATTCACCTGTATTCTGTTTTCTGTTACTCTATTCTATTCTATTCTATTCTATTTTATTCTATATAACGATACCATTGATTTGATAGTTTGTACTATTCAACGAAATTGCATCATAGTCAATTAAGTGTTTTAATTATTTAAAAAAAAATGTTCGCAATTAATTAATTAACAAGTTTACGACCATATCAACCATACTAATCATATACCTTGCAATTAATCATACCAACCCCTAACAATTTACTAACATGTACACTGTGTCCAAAATATGCATTACCCTAACAAACGTGATATTAGATTGGCATTTAGGCACTAAAGTGTTTTCCTAAAAATCACTATGAAAAAAAATAAACAAACAATAAACGGAATTTATATAGCGCCTTAGCATAAGTATGAACAAAGTGCTTTACAATGAACTTTAAAATACAACTTACACTACATCTTAGGCTACAATAAAATGTACAACTAGGTGAAGTACGAAGTTTTACAGGTAATTGGTTCCAGAGAGCTGGCACAGAATTGCAGAAGGCATTATCCCCATATGTTGTGACACATCCCAACATACCATCAGAAAATGTGTGAAATTTTAGGAGATTTGGTATGTACAGTGGTGTTCTTTCATGTCTATAAGCGAATGTGAAATGAATTCCAATGAAAATTAATAAATTCTTCTCTAACTTACTGTTGTTTATTATACATAAACATAAGACGCAAACTTGACCTCTAATAAAGAATTAAGATAATGTTTCATCATAGCATAAATAGTTCCATTAAAAAACCCGAGACGATTTATCAATCAATACGTACCCCCTAAGCATGTAAAATTATTATTTGAGATTAATCAGATAACCATCAAAGCTACTGGGATAAGATGATTATCTCTAGTAATTTAATAAATTTAGGACTATTAACTAACGCTTATTTACTCAAATAGAGATCAAATTGATGATAATCAATTTGTCAGTTTACGTAATTTATATATAGCCTCTAACAAATTCTTGACCCCAATTTGGATTACTTTCTCCAATTTAGTACATGACATCAACTGAGCTGGATGTTAGGTCTCAGCGTTCATTCGCAATGTAACATTGCCCCTTTTATGAAATAAAGAGAAGTTTTTGGTATTAAGTAAAACACAACTATATTTGTTAAAAGAAAAATACTTCCCTAGCGTGTGTCTACATGTAAGTCGTGAAAATGTTGAAACTAAAGACCAACAAGTTCAATGTAGGGCACATTCTCAGGGCGCTTTATGGACTTTAAAAAACAGTATCTTTACTTTAACGTGCACCGGCTTGTATACTAAAATATCTTGCTGGAAATAAATTGTGACATAGACCTACATATTGATTTGTTCAAGCCTATACTTTCATGTGGTAATAAAATAATGTATATGTACAATAATAGCACTTGATGTGTCAGGGATAACAACATATTCCTATGCATATAGCTCACAAATTGAGTCCATGCACTGTCACATGCACGTGTTACAAAAAACATCGGTTATACAGCCAACTATTTCGTAAATTGGATTGTCTATGTCTAGTCTAATAACACCTTTAACATAACAACTAAACATTGCCCTAGCTCATAATTCTAATCATAATTGTTTCCTTTTTGAAAAAGCGAGCCTTATTTTCTACATAACGAATCTGCGACATGTCGAACTTTCGACACAGAGGGCGGACAACGAGTCAGATGATGTCTTTGAACCATGGATATCCAACTAAGTCTATTTATTATAATCAGTAAAATACCAGTAACTCGAGGATTAAAAAGTTTGTTTTGTTTTACAAGGTTTTTGTATTTGGTAATTTATTGTTGTGTGCTTGTTCGTTTTTATTTATTTATTTATTTATTTATTTATTTATTTATTTATTTATTTATTATTTTTATTTATTTATTTATTTATTTATTTATTTATTTATTTATTTATTTATTTATTTATTTATTTATTTATATTTATTTATATTTATTACAGGACCTTTATTTTTGTTGGTAAATAATAAATGTTATCGTCAGAACTTGCCACTATTATCTCAGTGCATTGTAGATTGTAATTAGTATCAAGAATATGGAGTTTTTGTTTTTGTAGTTTTGTTGTGTTTTTGTTGATTTCGCTTTGTGTGTTTTGTTAATTTTGCTTTGTGTGTTTTTTTTTTCTTTTTTTGTTGTTGGTGGGTTTTTTTGTTTTTTTTTTTTTTTTGGTTGGTTTTGCTTTGTTTTCAGCTTCAAGCTTTAAAACTTGTTTAAAACTGAATGAAAACTTAGGGGATAGCGCCTTCAATGACCATGTTTGCGTGTTCCCATAAATTTGCATGTAAACTGTGATGTAGCACCCCTTTCACCAAAGCGCTCACAGATTAGAAACAAGCAATCCGATTGTTTTTTTTTTTCATTACATTTGCACATTATGTTTTCTAAACATATGGGAAAGTCATGTAATATTTCACTGGTAAGCACTTGTCCTTAAAATTATAAACTGTGTGCTTTGAATTATAAACTGTATACTTCGCAAGGTTATTCGCGTCTTAATTAAAAGTTATTCAACCACACACTTGAATATAGATATCATTTTGATATGCAAGACATTGTCCATATTTCAACAAAGAATTGATTTGACATGTATTATTCTTATCCGTCATGTATGATCACGTCTCACAAACAACTCGCATTCGATGCGTCGTCTCATACAGGTTGTCTCTAAAAGAATTGTACCGTCAAAAATTGTAAATGTTTTATTATTTTAACTATTGCAATATGTGACCGTACAATGTCATAAATTGTATTGTGTTACAGTGTTGGCGCGACATGTATCTCATTTTAAACCAATCAATAATCCTATTGTTGAATAGGATAATAAGCTTCTACCTTAGATGTCTATATAATTGTTAATAGCTCTGGTCTTTGTTTGCTTTGGCTAAATCCTGTTCAGTGGTGGGTTACAAGGCATTGTATTTTGTCTAGGTATGTATAACCAACAATTAACAATGAGAGGACATTCCTGATCCTCGTTGACTTGGGGATGATTTGCAATGAATGACCGCCAATTACAACTGTCTGATATTTATTACCAGTAATGTGGAAAAACGAGACACATGTAGAAACTAAAAAAAATACCATTTTGTTGAAGGAGCAAAGTTTAACAAACCATAACCCCGCTTCAGGATATCGTTTGAAGTCAAATGATATACCTTGTTAAAGCTTATGATATATTTTTCTAAACACGAAATAAAACAAAATTGACCGGGGAGGACTTTAAGGCTCTTTCGTCGTGTACGGTCACATAATGTATAAAAGGCATGTTTCGGTTTGCTTTTTTGAATTTTGAAAATGTCTACTTTGTTCTTGACATAATGAAATAATGAGACTTTTACGATCCGAGAATGGTTCATTCGGACATACTTTACATGGATTTAATACAGCAATCAATGATCTGCAACAGAAATTTAATTATTAGTATTAGGCATGAATGGTTCAATACACTTTTAGTTTGACTATTGGAATGGATTAAAAAGGAATTGCAATTATTATCATTCAATAACGATGGTTCAACTTTCGAAGTGGTAGCTGCTCTATTGCTCAATAACACAAACTAATCCTTTCTCTTTCGTTGCGGTATTACTATACTTATACTTAAATAAATTTTCCGAAGGAACAGTTCTTTCCGTGATACCATGTAATCTTTATATATTCAATTTTATTCCAAGTACCTTTTCACCAGCCATGAGTTCGTTTGATCATGTTGATGTTCACATGTTACTTTATATTACATGTTAAGAGATAGAACTAGATTTTAAGCTTTTGAAGAGTTGTAATGACCTGCAAACATAAGGAAAGTCAATGCTATGCTATTTTTGAGCACAATATCAATTTACATAAATTACATGAAGAGCGTTTGCTCTGACTAAGTGTTGAAAAATTATCGGCAAAAACTATCAACAGCTATTTGCTATATACAAAAGCTGTATTTTATACTATTGAAATATTTAAAAAACAATTGAAAATTCAAAGTAAAATGATAACGCAAAAGAAAAGGGAAAATGCAAAAGAAAAGGGAACACGGTGAGGCGGAAATTATTCTGCGCGCTTCAATAAAGTCCCAACACACTCTCGCGTTAATTCACATAATAGCGTGCATGCTATTATATTTCAATATACAAAGTGTTATGAGTCCTATTTGTTCAGAAGCTGAACAAACTTTACTAAGTTCCTTCTTTACATAATAATGCAAAATGTGACTTCATGTGAGGATCGTATTGGCTCATATTCCGACGAAATCTATAATGCCATATTATAGTTTTATCCACGCTCTTTGTAACCTTTAATAAGCTTGTGAGCTTACTGTTATCAGTGACCAAATGATATGAAGGCGTTGAGGGCGCAATTATATGATCATACATCTAGACGGAACAGGACCGATGCATGCGGAAATGCAACCTTCTTGTCTGGGCGAGTCGGGTAGCTTCGCTCATGATGTTCTGTGTCTTTCAAACACTCCCTTACTCCATCTGGCCCGCCATTTCTGCCTTGGTCATTCCATTGTCCTACTTCATGAGTGTTGTTTGCCTCTACGTTCTTGCTGCAGGTTGACTAGGGGCCATTCGCATAAGGTTGCCGAACCATCTTACTTGATGTTTTGCAAGGTAGTATTGGTGTGGTGGCCGAACCATCTTTCTGATATTTCTGATTGTATCCCTCCTTGACTTGTTAGTTGCTCTTCTTAGGCATCTCATTTCACAGTAATGAGCTTTTATGGTTTTGTTTTTGTTTTTGTTTTTTGTTGTTGTTGAGAGTCCAGGTTTTGCACTGGTAGTAGAAAGTTGGGAAATCAATGGCGTTGGTACTAAAACTTTGCTTTGGTATCTATCGGTATTGCAGGATGTGTAAGAAGCGAGTCTAGTTGGTAAATGATATTATTGGCCTTGTGACATCCTGTCTATATTTCTCTATAGATACTTCCGTCCTCAGAGAAGATGCTTCATAATATTCTCAATAATACTGTCTATACTGTCATATGCTCCTGTAAATTATTGTGTACATCATGTAATGTAACGTGTACTAGCTGTTCATAAAATGTCATAATCATTCAATAAACATGCTGTTGATTGCCTTTAATATGCTGACATGTTGCGATAAGTGCTTATCTCTGTCATAAGACGTCATCATATTTAGAGTGCTTTCAATAAAAGGACATGATAGAGGCAGAGAAATGCATTTAACATATTGCGCAACAAATTTCCCGTCTCCAAGTGAAGGCTTTTAAAATGAAATATCTTGAGCTGACAACACCCGTAATACAACATCAATAACAAGATCAATTTATCAGAGTTGCTATATACGACTAATGTCATAGATTACTATAAATTGTTATGTCAGCAATGTAATGACACGTGTGTAATGACTGCTCACAAAATGTCACATTCGTTCAATAACACAGCTTTTGATTGCCTTTGATATGCTCACATGTTGGGATTAATATCAGTGGTTGTCTCTTCTCGCAAGCAATCCGGGCAAATGTCCGCATCTGCAGCTGAAGTTTTCTTGACAAAAAAGATATTTCAAGATATATACAATTATTACTAAATAATCAAAATACATTATTGAATTATAAAATCCTGTTAATCGTATTAGTAATTAACCCATTAATCTCATTGCAAAATACTGAAACCCCACAATAACGGGATAACAAATAAAATAGCTTTTCCATACCTCAAAATAGTCACCATAAACACAAGGAGGTTACACCAACCTTTTTGGTTTTCCATTTAAACTAATTTCAATTTCAAATTTCATTTGTTATCTTTTTACTTAAGTCCCATCTTGGATTGTTTGTTTCATCGGTAGGGTTCGTATTTACCAACATTTCAATATTTTGGATGTTATTTTACTGGCCGAGTTAAAGGCTTCTATTACCGTGAAATCGTTTACATTTTAGTCGCTCACTAGAAACTGCGCTTTAGTGCCATTGAGAGGAATGCGAGGGGCAAATGGGTTATTCCGGTCGAACTCCAATAAAAGATTATACCATATGCGTCTTATTGTTTTCAAGGAATTCCCAGGAACAAATTTGGTCTATTATTGGTTACTATATATAGTACTGATAGTTAGACACAACAACTGTCCTTCTGTTCTCAATTTTTGATTTTTATGCATTTACTTAATTTGAACTACTTAGTTTTTAATAAAAATAAAACCTTTCTTTTTTAAATACTTCAGACCTTTATTGTGGATTCTCAATTTTTCAAGTAGAAAATCTACATCCCTTAAGAAAATATTCAGGGGTTTATGACCTTAAACTTGACTCACAGATAAGTATTATTACTCTTTATATTCCTTGAGAATTCCTTGAGAGGTTTTAAAACAGCTTAACTATGTTTTGAATTAGGTTCAATTCAGTTTTTGTATTATCCCAGAAGCGATGGCGACGAAAACTCAGTTGGTTGCAGATGAAGGTTTAAGGTTCGTCTTAAACCCTGGAATTATGCAAACCTTTTGGCCTCATAATTGCTAAATTGGTCGTATAAAGTGCATAAAGGTATACATATTTAGAATGGCAAAGATTTGACAAATCCATCTGTGAGTTCAAATTTGGAGAAAATCCCCCGAAACCCATTTTGTGGGTAACGTAATAAAACAATTCTTAATTAATGTTTTGTTAATTGTTTGGTTAATTTTTGCCAACTTTAAGAAAAATAATTATTACAAATATTTGATGATGTTGATCAAAACTAAAAAATCCGGGTTAAGACCAACCTTAAGAGCTGTTCTGGAACACTTATGGTCTTGATGGAATGCAGTTTACTCCAAAACATTTCCCATTTTATTAGTCCTTAAAAAACAATATAAAACTCTATGTCAATGCCCACAAAGGCGCCGACACGAAAAACAATAACATTGATTTCTGTAACATAAGCAACAAATGTTATTACATGGTTACAGTTCATTACAATTTTATATGGCATAAAATGGCTTAGTTGTATTCAGTAAGAGTACGTGACCATCACGAAGTAAAAACAATATAAGCAACTTCACTCCAACTTTCGCCTAGCCAGACGCAATATGAGGTGTGATCAAACAAAATCAGTCTAAATTCGGGCATACTTAATGTGCATCAATCATTTTGTAAAGCTACATTTTGCAGAAAATCCCATTAAAATTGAACATTTAGTTCCAGTTAGATATTAACAGTTGAAGTTTTTCCACAACGATATGCAACAAGAGAAATTATTTCCTTTGTTTGGCTATATCTGAATATCAATAATTCCGACTTCAGGCTGATTTTGCTTGGTCACATCACATAATGCATTTAAAATCATTGTTCAAGAAGCAAAAGAAAAAGATGTGTGAAAATTTATATTTTATTGCAATTCATATGGAAAATAAAATGATCCAGTTATATATATTATCATGTTTTGATGAATCCAAGTGTGTGAAAACATTGGATCCGACACATAATGATAAAATTGGATGCTTTACGCCCAATATTTATTGGTCTTGCTATGAGTTTTTAAATATTGGACGAGACGTACCAATATTTTAAAACTCATAGCTCGACCATTAATATGGGCTCAATTGATCCAATTGAATATATGAATACAAAAGCCACCTAAGTCCATACTTTGGCCAAATTGAGTTAAGCATGGGAAATTGTTGCTATACATAGGCCTGTCATATGCATGAAAGAACAACTCAAATTCATTCTCTGTGTCTATTGGGCATGTGAAAAATAGCATGTATGAAAGAATCACCCAATTCCTTGATTTGAGTCTTGTAACACATTGATTGAAATCCAGTATGTATAAAAGTCCACTTGTAACACATTCATTGCTAGAGAATGACTTTTGAACAAAAAATGGGTTTAATAAAGGAAAGTGTGTGGTTTATATTACATGGCAGAATGCTTATCAACATTATACATACCTGTGTGCTTTATTTTGTATTATCTTACTAGTGGTAATCTCATTCTAACATTGTTGTCTTTGTATATGATTCAAAAAAGCAAAAAGTCCAAAATTTAAAATGAACCCCACGAAGTCCCTGAAATGCTAATCGTCATACCTAATACAGGTTAATCCACTCATTTGCACGTAAAACTTACCATATTGACCAGGTAAATCTAACTGAAGGAATTAAAATGATACACGGGTTTTTCTCTCAAAATAACTTCGCATGGACTTAGGTGGCTTTTGTATATTCAATTATATATCAGTACGAGTATTTGACCTTTCCCTTGAGTTTGTGATGTTACAAGTCGGAACGACCCAAGGCCAAAACCACCTTTTATACAGATTTACTTCAGAATCCACAACAAAACACACTGTTTGTTTGAGTTAACAAAATTGAAATCTTTAATGAAAAGTATAGCGGATTGGACACTGATCTTGCACATAAACATAAATGCAAACAAATTACAATCTGTGAATCACAATCATAATTGTATAATGGTTAATTCTCCGGTAGTCTTGTTCTTATTATTGATGACAAAGTTCTGGACGACTGCTGTGGCGAAGACCATTGTTGACTGGCGTAATTTATATCATTTGTGTAAAAAATCCTAGCACAGATAATAATCCACTATTCTGAAAAAATGAGATATTTATACCACTGGAGACCTCTGGCTACATAATGTTTTTTGCAGATTAATTCGTTTCGTTTAGCAAAAATATGAGGTTCTGGTTAACAGAACGAAATTACAACATAGTGACCTATGTAGCTCTATGGAGCAGTAACATTGACATGTCGTGGAATAACTTCACTGATATTTTTATGAACATTATTAATAAGCACATCTCTAAGGTCAAGATAAAAGATTGTAAAGCTCCTGCATGGATTGACTCTGAGATTCGTCATCTTCGGAACAAAAAGGAGAGTGCATGGCGGAGATTTAAAAAAATCGGACTCTCCGCAGGCCTGGGAAACATTTCGTAAGTTGCGTAATCGATTGAAGAATTTAATTCAGGATAAGTACAATGATTATATTGACAGTTTAGGTGCTACCATCTCTGATAATCCCAAGAGATGTTGGTCTTATTTCAAATTCAAAACACAATCCCGCACTTTGCCACAGGGGATCAAGGGTGATCAATGTACGGCATCAGTAGCCAGTGATAAAGCGCAATTGTTCAATTCATATTTTTATTCTGTGTTTTCAAAACCCAGGGATGATATTGATATTGATATACTTGGTAGTATTCAGATTGAGGAGTCTGATGTTTTGGAAATACTATGCAGTCTTGACACATCAAAAGCTACTGGGCCTGATGGCATATCACCAAGGTTATTAAAAGAATGTGCCTCTCAAATTGCTCATCCCCTGTGTCATGTATTTAATTGCTCTCTTTCGTCTGGGAAACTACCAAGCATATGGTTAAAAGCTAATGTTGTGCCTGTTTACAAGAAGGGTGACAAACAGCTTGTGGAAAATTATCGGCCTGTTTCCTTTCTGTGCATTTGTGGTAAGATCATGGAAAGAGCTGTGTTTAATATTGTTTTTCCACAAATTAAAGATCATATTCATCACTTACAGCATGGTTTTGTTAAAGGAAGATCAACTGTCACGCAGCTTCTAACAGTATTTCATGAAATAAGCTCCATAATGGATGTGTCCGGGCAAGTAGACATGTAATTGGATTTTTCGAAGGCATTTGACAGCGTCTCTCACAAATTGCTCATTCACAAGTTACAGTCGTTTGGGTTCCATTCGCATCTTCTTAGTTGGTTTCAAGCATACTTGACTGATAGGGAGCAAAGTGTAGTCATTGATAGTTCAAACTCAGACTGGCTCCCAGTCTTATCCGGTGTCCCTCAAGGGTCCATCTTGGGACCCATGCTTTTTTGTGTTACATCAATGACATGCCTAACTGTACCCGAAACAGCACAACTGCGTTATTTGCTGATGATTCCAAATGCTTTAGATCAATCCATAGTACACATGACTGCTTGCTCCTTCAGGATGACATTAATTCTCTTTATAAATGGGGCAAAACATGGGACATGCATTAGAAATAAAAATGGTGAAATTTGACTATCGTATGAATAACAATATTTTATCCAGAACTGATTCTACCAAGTCTTGTATGGAATGACCATGTTAGACGTGTTGTCAACAAGTGCAATAAAAAGTTGGGTATGATAAAACGTGCAGTAGGTTTTAATGCTCCCGAAAGGGTCACAAGGACACTTTTACTGCACTGGTCAGGAGTGATGTGGAGTATGCCAGCTCTCTCTGAAGTGGTACATCAAAACGTAATCTTCGATTAATTGAAGGCATCCAGAGGAGGGCAACAAACTATACTCTACATTACCCGGATTTAGACTATTGTGAGAGGTTAACTAAATTAAACCTCCTTCCTTTGTCTTTTAGACGTGAAATCCTTGATCTCACATTCTTTTTAGATGCAAAATGGAACTTTATGACCTTAATCTAAACCATTTTGTTGTTTTTAACTCCACCCTCAAGGGCCGTCCCACCACCAGATCATCTGCTGACCCCTATTGTTGATTCCCAAACGATGCAAAACGATCTCACAGGGCATCGTTCTTCAACCGTATCGTTCCCCTGTGGAATCAACTTCCTCTCACAATTAGATCCACTGTCAACATGTCCTCTTTTAAGAGCCAGCTCTCTGAGTGGTACAAGAACAAACTAGGGAGTGTTTTGACCCTTACAACACATGCTCTTGGGTTACATGCTGCCAGTGTTCTGGTTGTAGGCTTGTGTAGGGTTTTTTTTTCAATTTTTTTGGGAGGGGGAGGGGGTGTCCTCGTTGTTTTGATCTTTGGTGGGACTGTCCTAGAGGTGCTTTGCACCTGTTAGTCCTTGCCTTTCACTGGTGCAAAATTTTATCTATACTTCTTTTTTTTATATGTACTTTTGAATATTCATGTGCAATATATTTTGATGTTATATTATAATGATTGTATATACCAGTGATAAAGTGTAATAAATAAGTGTAATAAATAAATAAACAGTGTATTACACATACTCATCCATATACCTCGCAAATGCAAATTCGGAATCAATTAATATGGGAATAAGCATTTTCGTGGATATCTACTGAAAATGTCATCAAAAGAGGATTCTAGGATCACGAAACACTCCTTCAAACTGACCCATCGATACATCAATCATGGTTTACTTCAGTTTGATCGAAATTCCTTCCCGCAAGGTAATGGGTGTATTGCATAAAAATTGATTCATAGAACTCCTTTCTTATGTAATACGCTTATTTGTAATGTGGCAAGAAATTTCGGTCAAACTAACTTCAGGTAGAAAAACCCAGGATCGACGTGTCAGAGCCTCAACCAAATTGGTTCACTTTGAATATCATGCACTGAGCAAGGAAGGCTAAAAATCCCAGCTTGAGAGAAAATAGCCTCGAGTTAGTTCAAAAGTGTTCTTCTGCAATTTTAGCCGTGGGGTTAATTATGATACACTTGAGATCCCGCTTGAGATATCTTAAAATAAACTTAAAATTGGCAAATAGGGAGACGCACCTTACCTAAACAGAAATAGCTTCACACGGCATTTTAAGATGAACGGGATTTGAATATGCTAAATGTCAAAGGAAAAAAGTGTCAATAACATTTTAAATAACCCTATAAAATCTCGCAATTTACATGACATTTACAGGTGTATGGCATTATTATCGCTCCAGATCACCAGATATAAGAAATGTGCCCCATATCTATTAACATCAATAGTTGTTGTTTTGATCATGGCACAGAGTGGTACTTAGTGAATGACATATGCTTAACAAGGCATTAAAGAATTGACTAAGTTTACTTTGTGCAAAATTAACCTGTACAAAAAAGCATATCGGCGGGAGTGCAGTAATCTTCACAGTCTTGTGGGCTGAGGATCCGCCTTTAAGCAATTTATTTAGGTATGGACAGTTCCTTCTATTTTTCTCCTTTCTCTTCTCTCCTATCTCCTCTTGTTTGAGGGGGGGGCCAAAATGTGTGTGGGCCATTTGATATTGTGTCCCCCCACTTTGAAAAGTGTGGGGGACGCGTCCTCCTGTTTCCAACCCGATTTACGGCCTTGGTGATAACATCAACTAGAAACTCGCTACATCATTACTTTATTTTACTATAAGAAATCCTAAGTAGAGGCCTCTCACTGTAAGAGCGTTTGATTGGGAGGTCATTTTGGTATCATCCAATATTGACAGATAACGCCACACACTCTTGATGAAACAGACATTTAATCTGAAAACCTATCCATTAAAATACAACATCACCTTTCAAATACGTAGTGATGTATGCTAGATAGCACAGTTATCTCGCAAATAAGACGAGACGTACGTTGTGTTGATAATGTCGAAGTTTAATGCAAGAATTTGCATCCAAAATAAATTCATTGCCAAACAACTGCAGTTATCATAAATATCTTAACACATCTATTTCATGTGTGTATATGGTAAGGTGAAGGTAAAGTCATGGCTGAGTACTGTTTACATGTCGGCTTACCCATTTTTTAATGCGCCATACTCCACTGAATTTCATTGTGTGCGTGGGGGTGTGTTGGGGGTGGCGTTGGGTGTGGTGTGAGTATGGGGGAGGTAGGTGTGGGGTGTGTGTAGGGGTGGGGGTGTGTGTGTCTGTATTGTTTTTGTTTTGTTTTGCTTATGTTTTTTTTTTTTTTTTGGGGGAAGTCGCCAATCATCCAACACACGCACAAGTTTTACCTCCCAAACGCAAAATGCCCAAAAATGCCGGTACCGATCTATGCACTTGGGTGGAGGGAGACAAAAGAAGTTGACCCCTTCTCTAAGTGTACAGCAAAATGACACCACGGGGCTTGAACCCGCAACCCTCCGATTATTAGTCAGAACTCTTACAACTGCGCCACCATTCCGGACCACCATGAACTCATGCATACTTGTATATTGACCTAGAAAATATATATTCCTAATCACTCCTAATGAAAACTGGGTTTTGCTTAACTCGTTCCTTTATTAAATAATGGGATATTCCAGCTTAAATCAATACCCATTAATTTTATGGATAGCCCAACTATCTGTTTTCATCCTTATCAAGGGGCTATTTTTTTTGTCATATTTAAAAGACAAATAATCCGTGCCATGGCGGCTGTATCTGTCATTGCAGTTGTTAGGCCTCAACACCTGATTTGTCTGTTTAAAAATGCATATGTGTCCCGGATATGTGTGAGAAGAAGAGACTATATAACAAGTATGCTGAACATCTTATAATATGCAAGAGGTTGAAGTTTCATCCAGATTCTGACATGTATTGAGCATGATAGACATCCATTAAAATCTGCTTATATAACGTCTCACAGTTTATTGTTGACAATCCATGTTTGAAGCGCTTTACCTGGTATGTTGTTCAAAATATTTAAAAGCAAAATATCGCATTAAAAATGAAATGATTTATTTCCAAACGTATCCAGGATATCTCATGCATTTTTAATCAACTCCGGTAATTCAACCCTTTAAAAGTATGTCTAGCTCGCCTTGATTCCAGCTCAATTGCCTTTAAAATGTCTTTATTCGTTTTTATTCTCCATATTTTAGAAAAGAGCTGCATTCACTTCTTCAAACTGCCGGTCCGTAATTGCTTTTAAGCATGGCTTAATGACTTATCTTTCACAAATTAGACATCTAGGCTAAATGCGCTGTTAGATATTATCGACGTTTTCGTATTCGTAAAAAAGTGCTACGAGAGCTGCTTTACCTTTGAGCACAATGTGATGTCGCTACTAATTAACTTGACATTACGTACATATATTTGGACGCATGGAATAAAAACTATAGCTAAGGGCAGCTGCAAAGTCAATATGTTTATACAAAAAGGTTTTCATTGGTAATGGTGTTTTATAGCTGAGATAAGACGCGAATTTGGCCTTGAATCACGAATGTCTTGAAGCGTAGAGTACATCTTATCGTAATCAGTTCTAAGTAGATGCATTGCCTTGGGTTTATAAGACACGTTTATTAAAAACTAGAAACAAGATTAGCGATTTGTTCAATTACTCTTCCCGCATTCCGTCGACATTCCGCTTGTTTTACAACAACTTCCAATAGAGTTCGGGTTGTGGTTATTATGGATTAGGGCTAGTGGGTATACAGCAAGTTGGGTAAGCGAAAATATACTACATTTAGTCTTGATATTTATTACTTGTGTCAAACCATATAAAGTTTAATCTCTTTGGCAACAAACCCTTGATAAATATGTGGATATCAAACTAGTTTGCCCCGCAGGGCTACAAAGAAGCACTAACCGCGAAATATTGATATCCAACAAGCTTAAACTATAAATTGGTGTTGTCATCTTGGATCGCGAAATTGTTCCTGAAGTCTCTTCTTGCAAACGGAAGCATAACTGTATTAAGAACAAAAATGTATTGGTCCTGGTTCAAGTGTCCTTCTAGCATGTACCGGATGTCCCAAAAGTAACTTAACATTGTGAATTTGCCATAACTTGCGTTGGGTTAACAGTGTTGTTACAAAAATTGCACAGTATGTAGATAATTCTTTTAGAAATGTTATGCTACCAAACATGCTTATGTGATCATGACCCTTTGGCATAAAATTAACGGATATCTACCGTACCGTAAAACCCACTTTTATAAACGCAAAATAAGTCTCGTCATTTGAGACGTGATAACACGATATAACGTGTTATTGTTTTAAAATCTGTTTTGTTTAATTTTGCTCTGTTTGTTTGATTGTTTGTTTGTTTTCAATGCGTAATCTTCATTTTCTGTTTTATCTGAATTTTATATGAACAGTTGTACGCGGTACGTTGTTCTCCATTGAAAGTCGACGTACTAATCGTCTTGGGCTTTTCGCCATCACTCTTCGTATGACATCGATGTTTGTAGTCGATCTTCCTGTTCTTCCACGTCCTGCCCAAGGTAGATCATGAACAGATCCAGTTGATAGGAATATCTGCACTAGTTGCTGGATTGTATTTCGGCTGGGTGCATAATTTACATTAAAATGTTCCTTAAACTTTGCTTGAGTGAGTTTGTCCGACTTTGTCTCGGCAACGAACCATACGATCTGAATCCGTTAATGTATAGGAAATTCATCTTCACTTCAACTGTTTTTCAAAATAATAAAGTTTAATATTGTCAATATATCCTAATTATAATTTAAAACAGCAGTCACGCTTACGCTAGGCATGTAGTCCATGAATGTTCATACCTAAATGTAGCGTGTGCAGTGAGTTAACCAACGCTATTGTTCAAGGGTCGAAGCACATCATCCATGTACTTGAACAAATAACATATGAGCTTGCTTTTGTGGGTTTGATGCACATATGTACAGTCGCACAGTAAGGTCAAGGGGTCATCAATAATGCTGTTTTGGTATCAGAATAATTCTAAAAGATCAATCTATGTGAATATGTTCTTCATTTATAATATTTGAGATATGGCAAATTCACAATGTTTTAAAAGTTACTTTTGGGACACGCTGTATATAGAGGAGTGATTTTGACATACTGTGAAATTCTCCCCATTCTGTGATTCCACCAACATCTCCCTGGACTCTAGGAAGGATACAATCCTCAAGCAGGGCTTGACCAACCTGTCTTTGGACCTTGAATCGGTCATCTTGTCTATAGTGGAGGAACCGGGCTTCCTCACTGACGATCACATTACGCCAGTGGGCTACTGTAAAATCCATATGTCTCTGTGATCAAAGTAAGCGCGCATGCCGATGTCTTTGCAGAAGTATCGGCTTTCTTATTGGTCGTCTTGCGCGAAAACCTGCACTAACCAGTCTCAGGAGAGATCGGTCTTCCCTGGCGGTTGTCCTGGGGGCCGACCTAACATTGGTCTAGGTGTAGTAGTTCCGGTCTCCGGACGTATCTTCAAAATTTTAGAGACTGCACCTTATGTAATACCTAAAGCGGCACCAATATCCTTCTGTCTGTAGCCGCGATTACGTAAGTCAATGACGCGGGCGTATAAATCTGCGCTCAACTCGTACCCCATGATCAGAAATATCGTATACAACAGACAGATGCAACAAAGTAAAGCTGCTTTCTTCACACCGTAATGCAAAAGCCAATGTAACCTTATTAATTAATTAATCATATCGCTAAAATAACTGCGAATAGGATGCCCGATGGTCCATTGGTCAGGCATAAGAAGCCATAGTTTAGGTATTGTGTGATATGGAATGGTACCTAAGACATTGGCAGACACCCGTGATCCATTTTGCATGGCTGACAGGTCATTGATTGTATGAAATATGCACTTAAAAACAGGGTTATGCAAAAAATTAAAATATTTCAAACTTTTGTCCATTTCGAATTTTACTCAATTCCTACTTAAATATCATTTAACATTGCAAATAACTTTATCTTATCGTTATCTATTCAAAGCCATATAGGCACTTGGTTCAATGGTTGATATACAATACTGACGTAAGTAACTTTGACAACCACGGATGATGACAAGTGCACAACCTTTCAAATATTTACTAGTTTGATACGCTGTCTTAATTTGATGACCGTCTTCATAGGAAGCTTTTACTGTATGGCTTATCGAACATCGAGACTGTAGGAAAATATTTTGAAATGAATACGCAAATCACGTTTAGTCTTGAAAACCATGCGATATTCAGGTATCATACAAAAAAACGTTTCAAAGAGCAAACCGAAGCTTACCTTCATTTCTTAGCCCCTGGACACTACTGGTCATCTAACAGCATTTCTGATTGGTTGATAACTTGAAATGCTCATTTCAATTGCCAATTATTCCTAGACTTTAAACTATTTATGGTCAAACTTGCATTTGCAAACGATCTTATTAATACCCTCCTTGATTGGTTCAAATTGGACATAATACTCATTTTGGCCAATCGACAGGTAGTTCTCACGGAGTTAAACTTCTGACAGAAATGGCCCAGATTCTATCAGGATTATGCAGTGAGCATTTTTGCAGTCAAAGCCACTGGTGACGAAAAGTTACATAAATATTTTAACGTTTTCTGCACTATATGAAAGTGTTTTTAACCTGTCAAGAATGCCTTCTCTATATTCTTACTTTGTCAATTATAATTCACTTCCAATTTATATGGAGTAACCTGAAGCTGTTTTCTTCATTATTTACTATGTAGTAGCTTAGTTAGAAGGAACTAATACATTACCAACTGAACATTTTATTTCGATAATTCTTCTGTCAAAATTGAGATGTGGCATGGTGAATTTAGAAATTGAGGTGGATAGATGCGAAGGTTTACCACAGGTAGAAAGATGTTGCAGAGTCTGCAACTCCGGTTTAGTTGAAGAGACGTTTCATTTTGTCCTCGATTTTGGTCATGTAGGCTTTTTTCACTAGCACCCTAGTATTTTTACAATTTTGCATAGAAATACGAGCATATTTCAAATAATCTTTTAAATAAACAGAACATTTCCGTTACTCGCATGCAATAAATATTTGAGTGAGTTGTAATTAATTATTTCTTTTTATTTTAGATATATTTTTGGGCCGGAGGCCTGTGTATAGTGTAATAAAATCCTCTTTTGAGGAACGAAATGTAGTTTGATCAGCTCGTAATCGGCAGGCCTTCGCGGATTAATATCTATATATTTCATTTGGAGAATTATCTTGTGACATCTCGCCAGAAGCATCACAAATTATTCATTTAAAGGGCATTTCGTGATCCACAGCCTCATCCCCCACTTTTCTCAAAAAAGTTGAGATTTTTATATCACTGGAAACCTCTGGCTACATAATGTTTATGTACAAAATATTTCTTGCAGATTAATTCGTTTTGCAAAGATATCGTGAAATTTGAATTTCGTTCTGGTGCACCAGAACGAAATTACAACGCATTGTCTATGGAGCAGGGTAATACACATAATCATGCATAACTCGCAAACGCGAAATCGGAATCAACTGAAATTTTGGGAATAGGCTTTTTTCGTGGATATGTACTGAAAAATGTCATAAAAAGAGGATGCTAGGATCACGAAACACTCCTTTAAGTCCTACACGTTGTCTGTTTTCTTTAACACGCACAATAGAAACCAGATAGGTCAACTATATCACTCTTGAACGTGGATCTACATTTCGGCGTGGTGGTAAAAGCCTAACAATTCTCGCCGATTACGAGCTGATCAAACTGAAGTAAAAGTATCTTGTGATCTAGCACTTGTCGTAATGTCACCTTAATGACAGGGATCACTTAAATTAATACTTGGTATCACATATTAATTTCTTATCAATAAATTCATGTTTTCCTATCCAGATACTGACGAGCATATTCACTCATTTCCAATCCCCTCGCACCCAAGCAAGTTTCCATTGAAGAGGTCTCAATAATTTATAATATTATTTATTAATTACCTCAATAATATCCGTGTTACCTAATAGTGGCTTTTTCACGACACGTATTGCTAGTACGCTATTCAATTGAAATGAGTAGGAATATAATAAAATATTTGAGAGAAGATTTTGACATCATAAAAACTATAAACATTTTTTTTGAAAAACAGTCAAAACCTGTGCACTTTGCCTTTTGGGAAGCCACATAAGAACTTTTGCCGCTATAATACTTAATAATAACCAGTTGGTCAAATGATGCATCTAGGATCGGATGTAAAAGTTTGCCACTCAACAATAATGTGTATTTTCATAATTGAATAGAATAAGCTTTGTAGTCATATAATGACGTATATCATATGAAAATGTGGTTTATTCTGTTATAAAGATAAACATCTACACTAGTAGCTTCTTCATACTAACAACTACCATACTAACATACTAACATTAAATTACTTTCGACAAACTACTGAACACAAGTACTGAATGGCTTTCTAATTCAGCTCTCGAAAATTGAGATAGTTCTTTACCTCGCGCCACCTTCTTTTTATCTGGAATCATCAGCTCCTTGTAAAATGTCTCATTTGCCTTTAATACCCGACTTCCGGCTTACCCACTAGCAGGCTAAATTAGCACATCTATAACACTAACAAAGAAAAAAAAAGGGAACTATGATTATAAGTCAAAATAAGTCGAAACTATTAAAATACTGGATGGTACGACAGTAATTTACTTGTTTACTTTGCGAAAAAGAACATAGTGCTTCTTGTACTTGTAACCTATAAATTTAATCATAAATTTAATCATAGGGCTATGATTATGATATTAGCAACTTTTCTTTAAGGGCGTACTACACCCATATATTGGTTTGATTGGTCTAAAAAAATATTATTTCATTTATAGCTAGGCGATATATGCACGGATCATGTGAAATAAAAAAAATATGAAAAAAAACCCGTAAAAGGGTCCCTTTTCACCTATTTGTCTTAAAGTTGATTGGTTGATAAGGACGCTTATTTTTTTTAGCTTAGCGATAGTACCAGGCGTCATAGGAAGCGCAACACGTGACGTACGAGGCTGGCGAAGATACAGGGCTGACGGCCCCATTCAAAATACACGGTTAGCAATTACAAGTGGAAAATTAACATACTTGCAGTGGGGTACTTTGTCGAACCCCGACGGTTTTAGAGTAGGATAATTTTGTTTTGACACCACATAACAAATTTAGAATTGTTTGTGAAGATTTCATAATTATGTGTTAATCAATGGCGACCTCAAAATTGGCGATATCACTTCCATCACCGCCTGGATAGTACGCAGTCAATCTCCATAGGGATGGGCGATACCGATTGTCGATCTAGAGCAGGCAGGGGGTGGGGGCCGAATGTTTAGAAAAAAATAAAATAAAATGAAAACAAAAATGGCCGCGGAGCGCGCTTGCGCGACGCAGGGGTTTATCTGAGGGGGGGATGTTCCCCCTCAGAAGTAAGAAACTTGTGCAAAATGAAGATCTAATTGAGTGGTGGACAATTTTGGCACTATAGGCTATAGTGTAAAATTTTAGTTGAAACTAGCCACAAATTTGTAAAATTAATTCCCTATAAATTATGTTAACATAGGAAATTTGCAAATGTCGAAAGAAGAGCGAAAATGGTTATATGTTTATCCACTACGCTGTCTGAGGACGGATGTTCCCTCCTGAGAAGTTTGAAAAATTTGCAAAATGAAGGTCCAATTCAAGCCATTTGGTGCATCATTTTTACACCATTCAAAACAATTGCTTTAAAAAAAAAGGGCCCGAACTCAATTTGCAAAATTTGAGATTCGTAAACATGGTTAAAGCCGTGCATAAATCGCCGGGATGAAGTCGGTAGGAATAATGACTTTGGTGGCAAAATGTGACGGACCCTGTATCGGCGGGGCCGCACTAGTAATTTGCACAGCCCAATGCCTAAAATAATCGCAGGCCATTATTATAGGACCTACTTCCAATCGACCCGACTACTGCGGGTTTTTATTAAGCATAGCCCTACTCAATTACGTGAAATTTAACCTTCCTTTTCTCTCCTCCTTTTCTCCCTTTTCTCTTCTCCTTTCCCCTTTCTCTTCTCTTCTCTTCTCGCCTTTCCTCTCTTGGGGGGTTAGGGGGCAAGCGGGCCCTCCCCCCTGAATCCACGCCTGAAATGAGTAGGATGTACGTGTTTGTTCAGGGGATGCAGGGGTACGTGTGGCTGTAGGCCTACCACATTAATGAACTAAACTTACTCTTCGTGGCCGGGGGGGCCTCTCCCTAAGAAATGGTATACGGGGATGCTCAAAGGTTTTGAGGTGCATTTTCATCGATTTTGGTATACCAATGGGGGTGGTTTTGAAGTTGTTTCGGGTATATTAATGACCCCTTATTTCTGTGATGGTATTGAGATGGGCTGTTGTAAGTTTTTGGTTTAATATATTGATGATATAATGATGGGTCACCATTACAGTAAAAATGGTATAGAGATGGGTTGATTAACTGATAGAAGCGAGGTATAGTGATCGGGTGTTTTTTTGCACTATGCAGGTATAGAGATGGTCAACATTCAGAAGTCTACTTTTAGCACCCCCGTACAAATATTTTCCAAGAGGCCCCCCCGGGCTTCGTGGGATTACGAATCGTAAACACAAACAACACAGGTGATAATAAAACCAGTAGCAAACATCACTTTAATCAACTAGATGCAACAAGTTTACAATTTTCATTTTAAAGCCTTAATGTACGATCGTTTTAAATTTTTAGAATTTTCTTTTTTTCTTCCAAAATGATAAAATAGTTAAAGGCCCATTCAGTGATTTGCTCATCCAGACGATCGTAAAATCATCAAAATTCAGATTTCGGTACCTTTGTCATTGTCATAGATGTGCTAAACATAGCCTATGCGAGTGGTTTAGCCGAAAGACATTTTACACGAATCTGTAATTTAGATACTGATAGTATCTAAATTAGCTACTGTGTATTTGAATGGGGCTTCAACCAGTGGCGTAGCTTAGCTGGGATTTTTTTCCAGGGGGGGCAAATCCACCAAACAAAAATTTAGCCGCCCCTTCCTCAACAGCCCGAAAAGGTTGACCCAATTTTTTTTCCGGTGGTTTGAGAAAGTGAGAGAGAGAGAGAGAAAAAGATTATAGGTGCTAGCGCCCTAAAAGCAACACATTTTGATATTATATAGTACCATTCTCCCCCCCCCCCTCCTCCCTTTTTTTTCCTCTCTCTCTCCTTTTTCCTCTTTTTTCCTTGAGCCTAGGGGGCGGGGCCCAAATAGCGCCAGGGGGCGGGGGCCAGTGGCGTAACCAGTGGGGGCCGGGGGGCAAGGTGCCCCCCGGTCACAAAAAAAATGGGAAGAAGAGCTAAAAATTGGGAAGGGGAAAAGGGGAGAAGGAGAGAAAAAGAGAAAAAGAGGGAAGAGAAAGGGGAAAGAAGAGAATAAAGAGGGAAGAAAGAGGGAAGAAGAAAGAAGAAAAGAAATTTGTACTCTAAAACACTGATTTTTTAGCTATATGCCAAAAACCAGGAGCTTCAGGGGGCTCCGCCCCCTTGACCCCCGCCGGGGCTTTGCCCCTGAACCCCACCAGGGGCCCTAAGGCAGGCCCCTGCACCCCGCCCGTATATTGGAAATTTGCAAAAAAAAAACAACATATTAAACTTCACCTCTATCACTCAAAATATCTCGCACATATATCACGCCATGGTATGCCGCTGAGTAGGCCTATATCCCATAGACAATCCCGGGGACAATCCATTGGAATTAAATCACTATACTACACTAAGGGGCATTCGGTGAGAGCAAAATGTAAAAAATATGGGGTCATTGGGTGAGAACATGACCTTATTTTTAAATGGAATCTTTGGGTGAGAGCCGGAACAGCGCCGCAAAAACCTCGAAAATCGAATTTCTAGTTCTAAATGGCTTCAAATTTCATTGTTGTTGTTTTTTTCAAAATAAGTAACAAAATCAGTGATAAATGAAAGTTGCTGTTCAAATTGAACTTGTAAGGGTCTTTGGGTGACAGATCAAATGGAAAAATCAGGTGGTGGTCGCATTGCATTCTCTAAATTCAGTAAATTTTCATCTTCAACCGTGTAATTGAATGGGATTATTTTGAAATTTTAAACCGATTGAAATATCACAAACAAAATATAGGCCTATGTTAATAAATAATATAAATACAAGCTCAAACCGTTGGGGTTCGATAAAAATATGGTCTTTGGGTGACAGCGATGCTGCAAAAGGGGGTCTTATCCAGCCCTAGGCCTACATACGCGTCACCTCCAAAGATTAGAATATTTGCTTATAATTATTTGTTTACAATTTTCGAATATTTTTGTTTTCAATACGTTTCATAATTATACATTTTATTTTTTCTATATTCTGTCAAAAGTAGCCTATCGTATGGCCGACACCAATTAATGGTATCGACCCACAGTACCGATCGGCGGTATCGGAAATATCAAGTATCGCCCAACCCCGAAATACAAAATTATAATGGCGACCTCCACAAACATGGAAATATCATCTGGCAGGAATTATTTCAAGTGAAATAGAACGGATTGTCTTCTCTGATGTAAGTAAAAATGGTGGCATATTAATTATGCTCCAACATACACTGTCAACGTTCTCACTTTAGTTGATTTTGTGCAACAAGTTGCGACAAATCAACATTTTTATCCTAAACACGTGTACTTGTGATAGCGTTGTCAGTGTTTGTGAGCTTTTGTGTTTTACTGAGATGGCGACCCTAAAAATCGTCTAGAACTAAAAACCAAGCATTATCTTATCATTAAGATTTTACTGTTTCAAACCTGAAACAGATGTGCTGGCTAGCGAACACAATTTTTGCATATCATAGTCAACTGGAAGGGGAAAAAAGAAGTTTATTTTCTTTAATAATGATAAGTGATGCCAAGGCTGTGTTTTCAAAGCTGTGCATAATTAATGCATTTCCAAAAAATATATATTTTGGTACTTTTAGGGTCTGACATTAATGCTTAATTTGTGCGCGTGACTGGTTTCACGGTAGCAATTCTGAAATTTTAGATATACTCCAATTTGTAAAAGTGCCCCAATGTACCGCTTTTGGGCATGTCCCTTTAAAAGCATGTAAGCTACATCGATACCGATGCCACCAATAGAACGAGAAGATTTGCCCCTTCATTTTGCATACCACTTTGACCAATTTTTTTTTTTTTTTTTTTCACAAAATGCAAAAAACCCGCAAAAAAATGCGATGGGTGTAGTACCCCCTTAAACGCATACAATTGTATGAATTTATATTCTCTTCTACAGTTTGATCAGCTCTTAATCGGAGGGAATTGTTAGGCTTTTATCACTACGCCGAAAATTATAAGTGTTATAGTTGACCTGTCTGGTCTGTATTATGCTTGTTAAAGAAAATAGACAACATATCGGACTTGAACGAATAATCTGTGATCCTTCTGGCAAGATGTCACGAGACAATTCTCGAAATAAAATATATAGATATTAATCCGCGATGTTATATGACCCGCCGATTACGCGCTGATCAAAGTATAGTCAATATATGGTTTTGACAAATTCCTCCTTCAATCTCAATGCCACTACATTCAACATCTGTCTTTGTCAATTAACAACACGTACAATATTGTGTTTGTCTTGTTCAGCTTGTCTAGACTTAATGCCAATAACAAAAAGGTTTTCACATAATATACACTTAATCTCATTTTTATCGACAGAAGCGAAGTAATAACAACAGTGTGAGCCATAAGGATAAAGGTAGGTTTAACGTAGCATTATATTTGAGTTGAAAATGTAGTTTAAACTTGGCATCTCGATTTGTTAACTTAATCTCAGGAGAGAGGAAATTGGGTCTCTGCCCCCGATCTGAAGCACTATGAGCCTTGTGGTAAGGTTCAATAACCTACATTTAAAAATCATGCCTCAAAAATTGACCTCAGGTTGAAAAGTGTGCGTTTTTGTAGCTAACTTAAAAGGTCATTCTGTGAGTGTAGAAGAATATCCGGGTTGAAGAACTGCGCACTGATGATTACGGCGTTTGCTATCTTAGTGAATAGTCTGATGTGTGATTGCCTTTAGCATACTTTTCATTGTACTATAATAATATTATAAAAAATACATTCACTATAGCCTTACTTTATGGTTGATTACTTTCTCATGTTGAACATGTACATCTGTCTCAAAACAGCTAGAAGTCGTCAGTGTTCAAAAGTTGTTCAATAAAGAATGAAATAACAAAACTTCTGGCTTGGAAATCGATCACCAATTACGCACCGCCGTTTGGTCCATGTAGAATTTGCAACATTATTAAATGAGGATATTGAAGCGGCTATTTCTTAAAAGCTTTGTTTGCATTATTTACAGTAATTTATACAGATGTTGATAGTAAACTGTCAATTAACCCTAGTGTGTAACAGCCCCTATGATTTTTCGTCTGGCATAAAAAATAAACGCGCGTGTTTTACGCCCATACGACTTAAGCTAATCGTAGATCCATCCTTTGCACTCATTTTAGTTACAAAATTGTTACCCCAGCAACTGTCCAAAATAATAATTGCTATATGTTACTCATTTTTTATGTTTCAATGCCATAATACAAGTGTTAACCCCTTGCAAAGATGCAACCAAGATTTAAGATAAATAGCGCCATCAGTATTCAACTTTGCTTAAAAATGAATACAGTTCTACATGCCATCAAATAACCGTGCTGTGTTTACAAATATAATAAACCGCAGTGATATGTCATAAAAAGCTTCTAAACTTCACACACCCTTTCACAGACTCTAATACATAGCATGCAGAACTTACAGGCATAGATCAGGGGCATGACAGAGGTCAAGGGGCATGACAGAAGTCAATGGGAATTTGGGCAAGAATTAACATTTTCTCGATGCAGCGTGGTGTATACGTACCAGGCACTAAAAGTCTTTCCACTGATATGTTTCGAAAATTATTTTTGCGCAAAAAAGTGTATTATATAGAACATGGAAGATTCAGATTTCTTGCCTGATATTCGAACTGACCTGCCCGGTAAGAACCTGAGGTAGGGGTACTTTATACCACTGGCAGATGGTTCTCCATTGCTATCCCAAAAGATTGGAAAATGTTTCCCAGAGTCTGCATGAGAATAAATCAAACCACGTCAGAAAACGTTAAGTCCGTATGCACAAAAGAGTTAGACCGGGTCTAAATTTAGACCTGGTCTAAGTGGAATTTAATTCCATCAGGAATGGTCCTTTACTCTTATTTCTTTTCTAGAGTAGCTAGCAAATTCTAAAGATTTAAATGCAAAGTTCAAAAATAGTACAAATTAACTGAAAAAAATGTAAAGGAAAATGTCCTTTCTCCTGGTAATAAATTCCACATAGACCAGGTCTAACTTTAGACCTGGTCTAACTCTTTTGTGCATATGGACCTTCTAACGATATCAAACGTAATAATGACGCATGCGCAGTCAGTAGGGACTCGTATATAAAGAAACACATACAACAAATACGCCCCCCCTGTTTTCACCTAACATTAAAATGCTTAATGCCAAGCACATTTTAGATGAAGTGCTGCTCTACTGTGATATGACTAGACAACTTAAAAATGAACTTTAATAAATCGTGATATAGGTCGTGTGATCAAGAATCAATAAGGTTTGAAAGAAGGTTGATCGATTGCTGCGCTATTTTTATCTATGTAATTCACGTATCATTAGCGACGTGATTGCTACTGTATGACATTTTAAAAATTGCGTGAATTCATTTTATAAATAAGTAAGGTACTTATGCTGCTCCTCTGAGAATTAGAGAATGAGACATTTGAGGAATTACAAATTAGCTTACGTCTTAATGAAAAGATACCGTACGTTCGCAATAGGGATCTAGTACTTATTCTACCAAAGGGTCAAAATGACACCAAATTTAAAGCTACACATAAAAGTAACTCGACAAATAAGATAAACCATTACTTCTTGTGTTGCTCTTAGCCTGAATCGGAGTTACGCGTTGCGGTATCAAACATAATACTGATGCATAATGGTTGCACAATGCACAGTCAATACAGACTCGTAATGCTTCCCTCTATATATTTCTTGCTATTGTCTTCCTTTTAAGGTTAGCAACTATTTTAAACTGTTGCGATTTGGTAGTTCACAGTATCTTGCGAAGGGTAGTGAGCTTTGGCAAAAATTGCATCATTTCATAGCGAGTGTGTAGAAGAATTTAAATATCACAGATATACTTTTATAGGTCCTGCGGTTCTTGAGTTATGTTGTAAAGAGGGCTGAAACAACAACACTTTTGTAAAACATGTATAACTCATTAACAACAATAAATCAAGCACGTTTCCAAAGTACATGATTTGTAGAATGAACTTTTGCAAAACATCAAAGTGTTATTTTTCAATAATATATTGAGTTACTAGACAATGAAATTTTTTTTGGTTGCTTCGACAACAACGTCGCCTTAAACTCGTCTAATATAGACAGCATGCCGTTTATACGGTAAACTAGCCTGGCTTGTGCATCTTGCATAGGTCTGGACCAAGGATTTTTCCAAGCGTTCCTTTATACGCCCCAACCTAGGTAAGCAAACAAACAAACAAATATTTCAAATACGCCCACCCCCGGTTTTTTCACCTAATCAACACAAAATATTTCAAGTTGTTTTCATCCTCAAGCCACCGGAAAATTGTGTGCTCAATGCCCGGCTCAATGGCGTTCTAATGAGAAACTCCAACTTGTAAGCATCTCCAACTTGTAAACATATTGTACACATTCCAGCCTTCACCCTCCCTCTTATGAAATGATGTATGCAAAGCGAGTCCTGTTACATCCGGCATTAATCTCCAGAGATACAGATGTTGTTGCGGAAATAAGGTAATAATTATGTCCACATATTATGTTTACATCCTACGAGGACTTCAGGTTATATTTCAACGAAACATGCAATCCATTGTGGACTGACCGAGGTTTTTTTTTTCGAAACCTCATTACTGGTACGTGGTTAAACGATGCGCATACAAATTGCAAAACTGTTATTAATAGAGGGCGCTATGTGGCGATATTAATGTTAGCATTTTGTCTTACTTCATTAGTGGAACCAGTGATTTTGGGTATCCTTACACCACAGATGATATAACTAGAATTGCTTTCCACGAGGGGTCGAAGGTCATAATGGGGGCCAAAATGTAAAATTTGTTATGTCGTGTTGTAATATACCTCAAATTGTTCCTCTCATTGCTAGGAATGAAAAAAGTTAATTGTTATAGGCCCCTATTGCACCAGGGTGGTTAGTTTAGGAATCATAGAGTAAATTAGGTCAAATGTTTATTTTTTTTAAATACACCGATTCTATCGCGTCTTGTCAATTTAGACATTTTCTCGACAAACGAAATAAAATAATAATTTGTTCGAAAAATGTATAGACCACTTGACATCAATGTTTATCAACAAAGGCGAGGGATTGGTCTTTCGATATGCTCGAACGAACCGCTTCACTGTTCAATGGCTTTCTTGTAATATATGAAATGTGGTGGGAGATTTAAAATACACATGCCCTGAGCAAACTACGATGCGCACGCACACTGCAGGGCAAAGAACAATGGAAAATGCCATAATGCGTGCGCATACTGCCGGGCAATGACGTCACATGTCAAGTGGTCTATAACCTGGTAATCGGGTGAAATCATATGTGTCAAAGATTATGCTTGTACATATTTCTATTCGATTTTGGCTGCTTTAACTCTGAAGGGGGGACATGACAATGCAAATGAATTGTGAATTATTATGTTAAGGGATGTAATTTGACACCAGTTTCGATGAATTTGGAGCATTTCTAAATTTTTACTTTTGTGAGGGAAAATTTTGCTATTTGACCCATAAATAAATGTTAAAATAAATGTTGGTATTTATACAGCGCCTTTCACATGTGAACATGTACCAAAGCTCTTTACATTTATTCCGCCGTCGGTAGAATATGTCAGCTGCCATACAATACCCAAGGCATGCTCATACCTTTGGGCGGCGCTCAATGGACAGTATTCATAACAGCTCCCCATTTCACACCTGGGTGGAGAGGTGTAATCGAGATAAAGTGCCTTACTCAAGGGCACAACACGATGGCGTCGCCGGGGCTCGAACCCACAACCTTCCGATTATGAGTCGTAGCCCGTTCCGCTCAGCCACCGTGCTCCATTCGACCTTATAACTCCTGAACTAAGCAACATAGAAAAATATGACAATTAACCTTTTTATTCCATGAGATAAGAGGACGAATTTGAGATACATTACAACATGAGGGGACTATTCTAAAGTTTTGTACCCATTGTGACCCTTGACCTCTTGTGGGAACCGCAGGGGTCATAGACAAAATGGAACCAATCAAATTTTTATCCTTTCCGGTTTAATGAACTTTTTTCCACTAATGTAAAAAAAAGAAACTCCCAAACCCATAGCGCCCTGTATTGTATAAAAAGTGAGTGCTAATGAGCTCACATGACGCCTTTTGTGAAGACAGATCAAAAATTTCAGTGTTGCTAACAAATTTTGAGTTTAAATTGCTTTTGTACATGTATTAATTTTAGAACATTGCAATTTTAATTTTGCTCAACGAGAACAGAATTTGTTACTATTATACCAATGTTTAGTTGAATAACGTTTAAATGTTTCAAAATAGAAGCAGATATTGAGGGCGACCTTCTTTAAAATTGAACTCTAGTACATCCTCTGTCTCTTAACTGATCATAGCATCAACTTGTCAGATGAATTCGATTCGTCATCTGGGAGTATATTTGCCCTGTGCAATTACCTGGCATAATCCGCTAAGATCCTCACTATCAGTGCTAAACCTGTACTACCGCTAGCACCGATCATTTCCAATGAGAATAAAGACAATATCGTCTTCTTAATTTGCCTACATATATTTTCCCGAGATACACATGAAAAACGAAGTATTGAGAAAGGAGCATAATTTTCCAATTTCCGGATAAGTGCTTACTTTAATCCACGGATACTTTTTTGTAACGTTTTTATAAACAACTCGCTACTAACTACCGGAGAAAAATGTCATAAATGGCATTCATGAAATGTTCTATTTTGTGTGAAAAATACACCTTTCATAGCGGATATCAGCTTATGGATTTTTAAACGGATGGATCAAATGAAATTTGAAGACATCTTTAATTATAATATAACTGGACTGATTTTATGTTGGAACATGTGGAATGGAAATTGGTTTATATTAAAAATAAAAAAACAAAATATTATTTTGGCAGTACCACTTGAGTATATTTTTGTTATCAAGCAATAAACATATAACAAATTGACAAAGTATTACAATAATACTTGTATGCACTATAACAGTTACTTAAAATAAACATCTAAAAAGTACAGATTTTTGAAACTTTCTTTGACGTCTTTAAATATAGATCAAAATCGGTATAAAAATACAACTCAAGGGGAACCTTAATATACATACAGTACACGCAATGATACTTGTTACTTGCCCTATTCGATGCGTTTAGTTCTCCTTATTTAAGCAAGGGTTGTTCTGTCCCTTGAAGGAGTGATTGGTTATAGAATATTAAGTTTTTGGGTGACGAATTATGTAACAGCACATTGAGGTGTCTGTTTATAACGGTTTATGATAATATAATTAGAGCAGCACTCAATCTGTTAAAACATGACCAAATTCTCAAATAGGGTTTACTGCATGAGAATTTGTTTCATTCTTGCCATGTCGCGCAAAAACATACATTTTATATAGCTTATAGTAGAGAGACACATGTTTGTAGTAACGTTCAACTTTATCAGGCAAAACCTTTAATGGTGTTAAAAATAATCTGCACATTATAGTATATTTACTTAAGGCGGCAATCGTTTCTGCCTGGTGTAAAGTGAGATATTTAGGTCGAAATTCTAATGATTTTCCAAATGTGTTACCTAACATGGTAAATGTAAAATTAGCAATAACAGAAGCCTGTGAACTATGAACAAAATAGATCTACAGAGAGTGGCAAAAACGAACTTAATCCAATATGGCAACATCCATTCTATAAAACTATGAGACTATAAAGAAGGTTGAAAAGTGACAACATGTCCATTATTTTCGTATATATTATACAGGAGAATGCATATGAATCACCAAAGGTGGCTTCTACCTCTTTTGATATGATGCCACCATACGTCTCAAAATGCATGGTTGATATTGCTTAATTCATACATGGAGCTCAAATGCGGCAAAAGGATAGCAGTGACATTTTCACCAATTGAAATTTAATTTTCGTTTGGTTAGTTATTGATCTATCTACACGATGTTGTTAAGGCGGTCGGGTCGGATGTAGTGAAAGTGTTTCTCTGTCTCTCAGATTAAGATCAGGTATCACAGCGATGTAGGTCAAATGCCTGGCATGGACAACATTATTACACGTATTATAGTAACGCTGTTTTTACAATAGATTTGATAAATATGATAAGAAATCTGCTTTTAAAAGGTTTTGTATATTGAATATGAAGACCTGAGCGCAAGAAGACCGTAAGTCCACTTGGCCCCTCAACATGTATACACCAAAGTTACGTATAGTTTCTTAGGACTTTATAATGTGTTTCCTCTTTTTATCGAAATAAAGTTATGTGCAAAACATAAAAGACAGTTACAAAATACATCATTTTAATATAAATATTTTCTGGTAAAGTGGTTTTCTGAACATTTGTCAAATCTGTTTGTTCCCAAAAGAGATTTAATCCACGTGTGTCTGAAAATAAACAAATACATAGCAAATTAAACCAAACTGATTTTTAAATGGGCAGAAAATTTTTCAATGGGCAGACAAAAAACGTAATCAAAGAAGTGTAATATCCTTATTTTGATAAACGTTGATTTTTTTCAGAACTTTACAAAATGGTATTAATCCCTTTTGGAAACATATTTGTTAAAAATCCCCTGTATAATTAAAGGTTTGTGTATCGTTATACATACTTAAGCAATGACTGAGAGGAATTCAGACACAATGTTCCTATACTTCTTTAAGTTGTTTAGTTAGATTAAATTAGTTAATGCTTGATGTCAACTTACTTGATGTCAACTTTTGGAATGACGGTACACTAATTTTTGCTAAAAACAGTGTTTAGTTACAAAAAATAATATTTAACTGACTAAGAAGAAGAATAAGAGATAGGAATGTTTGTTTTTACTATCCTCTACGACAGGCAGACTATTTTGAGTAGTAGATGCAGCTCAGCACACGCTAGTGGATAGTAAAAACAAAATTTTCTATCGTTTATTCTCTAATTATCTACTCTTCTGAATGTACTTTGACCGCACCCACGACGATCCTGATTTTACAGCCTCTGATGCTAACTGAATTAATCTCTCTTCTTTTAATCTCTCTTCTTTTGAAGCCTCGATCTCGTAACTACTTCTGGACAGACACTTTCCATCCTCTGCCCTTGCATTTTGCTCTCAACTCTAAATAATTTGCCTTCCCATGGGACAATCAGCTCTCGATTGATCACCTCCTTTCCAGCCCCTGACGCCTCATACAGTTAGCATCCTGGACAACCGATTCTTTTGTTATGCAAGGCTCACTCAGTCATTTAATGAGGCAATACAAACGATCGAATTTGGTGTTGAAATGAGCTAAATTTTTAGTTACACCTTTTCGATGTAAAATTAATTTTCTCGGCCAAATGAAAAGCAATCATTTTCATTTTTTCAGTAAATGTCAGGAAAAATTGTAGTGCTTGATACTGTATTTTTTTTCAAATTCTAGTGTTAAACTTAAGCGTGAAATTTAGTCATTTAGTGTAAGATTTTCGATTTTGATAGGCTTAAACTCTGCCCGCGAGCCTTTTTTTGGATCAACCTTTTAGCTTTTCAAAGTAAGATAGTTCGCTAATGAAGGATTTTTCCCAACTTTCTAACGCACATCACGTGAGCGATATATCATAGTTTTGTCAGAATTTGCGTTTTCATTTCACCATTTTTACTGCCGGATGACCATTTTTCAAAATCAACGAGTGAAATCTAATACTAGCATTGTGGATCGATATCCCTGGGTTTAATAGGAATACCGGCATGGCTACAGTGTTGCTAGAACTTCAATATAGCAAAGAAATTCCCAGGCCTATAGCTCTCCTACTGATCATGTTTAACCAGAACACTCAATTGGGGATTTGGGCTACCAAATCGCTGGTCGGGCAATTTGCTTTCAATGGAAAATTGACCTGGATAAACAACAAAGGAAATATCGACTATTTCTGCTGGTTGCTCTCGAGATAAAAGTACTGAGTTAGACATGTTCGGAGCATGAAGGAAAAAGGGTAAAACAAAAACGGAAATTCTGACAAAACTATAATATATAGACCCACACGATGTACTTTACAGAGGTGGGAAATATCTTTCTTTAGCAAACTATATTAGTTTGAGACGCTAAAAAATTAATTCCGTAAAAAGCTCGCGGGCGAACTGAAAGCCTATAAAAATCAAAAATATCACACTAAAAGACACAATTTGATGCTTAATTTTAACACCAGGATTTGTAAAAAAAATGCATATCCAAGCACCAAGTTTTTAACTGACATAAAAAAAAAAAAAAAATATATTGCTTTATAATTGACCGAGAAAATTAATTTCATAGCAAAAAGATGTATCTCTGAATTGTGCTGATTTTAACATGTATCGATCGACTTTTAGCGCGACTAAGCATTTCTAAAGAATCGGTTGTCCAGGTTGCTAACTGCATACAATAATCATATCTGGATGCAGTACAGTGATCAATATCTCTCTTGGAAATCCTCCTTTGCCATCAAGATCAGCCCTAATGCACCAGTTGTTTCGATGCTCGATCTTGTAGCGCTTGATGTTGGTTGGAGCTTGTGAAACGTTATTTTGACCAATTCGCTCTGAGGACGTTATCATGCCTCCAGGTATACATATCACCATCATGTACATGCTCTCAGAATGTGTTACAAAGTACTTTTTTTTCACATGCATTACAAACGCTAAGGAAAAGTTACTTAGTAGTATATTTGTTAACATATCACAGTGTCTAATCGACGTAATGATAATATCAGATCATGATTTATTGCTTGGGGTTTTAGACCTGTAAGTAGGTTGAAAGTGACAAACTGTTCAAAAACCTTGTTCAACTCTCAACATCCTCTACTTTTACTTCTTTATGTTATTTTGATGATGATAGTGCCGAGAGAATGCATGCGAGTTGCCAAGGGCGGTGCCTGCCTCTTGTGATTTGTTGCCCTACGATTCGCAGTGATTGCATCTACTGGGTAATTCAAAATGCATCGTTGCTTTATTGCGCAATTCATACATGAAGTTTATATGCGGAAAAATGATAGCAGTGACATTGTCACAGATTGGAATTAAATTTTCTGTTTGTTAGTTATTGATCTATCTACACGATGTTATAAAAGGCGGTCGGGTCGGATGCAGTAAAAGTGTTTCTCTGATAAAGATCAGGTAGCACTTTGGTTAGCTTTAACATTACTTAGTGATTTGCGCTGTTTTCAATATTGATTATGATAAGACATTTGCTTTTAAAAGGTTTTGTATATTAAATGTGTTGTTGTATCAGTTCATCTATGTGACTCTGGGGATCCTTCAGGAAGATGAGAGACGTGTGATTATCTGGGCATTATTCGAACGGGACAAATAAAGCACTTGCCTTATTCTATACTAACATAATATTATGTAGGATCCTGATACACTTTGTACTCAAATGGTTATCAAAACATTACTTGAGCTGATTGGTACTTCAAAGTTAACAATGAATTCAAATCACAGATCAACTCACTTAATCCCTTGCGTTTTTCGTTTCTGAACAATAAAACTGAAAAGATAAAAATACCCTAGCCTATTTCAATAGAGGTAAGATGCCTGTGTCAATAAAGACTGGAGAGACAAGATTATGGAACACCGGTGTTTTTAATCGTCTAGCGTCCTCTCGTCTTTGATGTTGTTAAATTGATTTACATTAATATGACAAAATACCAATCCGAATGAAAAGGTCCACTTTTTTCTGTAAAAACGTTGAAAATAAGCACTTATATCACAAAAGGTCCGCTTATGAACCGGTCGCACCACAATAAATCCTGGCTACGGGCCTGTGCAGGGCCGCAGTGTCGCCCTTCCCTAGTATCAATGTCTATCTCCTTAGTTTGCTTCCTCCTCCCCCTCCGAATGATCAGTCTCCCCGCTCCCTCCCCGCCCCTTTTCTCACTTCTCGAGTTCTTCTCTTTCTAGTTTTTCCGTCTCTCCCTCTCCTCTCTTTCTTCCTCACCCCCTCCCACTCTCACTTGTTCAGTCTCAAGTATCCCCATGCCTCTTTGCGAACTTTATCAATATGATCCCTGACTGAAAATAAGGTCTGCATACATTTAAACATTTCAAAAACCCGAGTCTTGCATATAGGCCCAACCCAATGCATTACAAACGATAAGGAAAAGTTACTTAGTAGTATATTTTTTTAACATTATTATCACAGTGTCTAATCGACGTAATGATAATATCAGATCATGATTTATTGCTTGGGGTTTTAGACCTGTAAGTAGGTTGAAAGTGACAACCTGTTCAAAAACCTTGTTCAACTCTCAACATCCTCTACTTTTACTTCTTTATGTTATTTTGATGATGAAAGTGCCGATATAATGCATGCGAGTCGCCGAGAGCAGTTCCTGCCTCTTGTGATTTGTTGCCCTACGATTCGAAGTGATTGCATCTACTGGGTAATTCAAAATGCATCGTTGCTTTATTACGTAATTCATACATGAAGTTTATATGCGGAAAAGGGATAGAAGTGACATTTTCACCAATTGAAATTTAATTTTCTGTTGGTTAGTTATTGATCTCTCTACACGATGTTATAAAAGGCGGTCGGGTCGGATGTAGTAAAAGTGTTTCTCTGATAAAGATCAGGTAGCACTTTGGTTAGCTTTAACATTACTTAGTGATTTGCGCTGTTTTCACTATAGATTATGATAAGACATTTGCTTTTAAAAGGTTTTGTATATTGAATGTGTTGTTGTATCAAGTCATCTATGTGACTCTGGGGATCCTTCAGGAAGATGAGAGACGTGTGATTATCTGGGTATTATTCGAACGGGACAAATAAAGCACTTGCCTTATTCTATACTATACTAACAAAATGTATTATGTAGGATCCTGATACACTTTGTACTCAAATGGTTATCAAAACATTACTTGAGCTGATTGGTACTTCAAAGTTAACAATGAATTCAAGTTACAGATCAACTCACTTAATCCCTTGCGTTTTTCGTTTTTGAACAATAAAACTGAAAAGATAAAAATACCCTAGCCTATTTCAATAGAGGTAGGTGCCTGTGTCAATAAAGACTGGAGAGACAAGATTATGGAACACCGGTGTTTTTAATCGTCTAGCGCCCTCTCGTCTTTGATGTTGTTAAATTGATTTACATTAATATGACAAAATGCCAATCCGAATGAAAAGGTCCACTTTTTTCTGTAAAAACGTTGAAAATAAGCACTTATATCACAAAAGGTCCGCTTATGAACCGGTCGCACCCCAATAAATCCTGGCTACGGGCCTGTGCAGGGCCGCAGTGTCGCCCTTCCCTAGTATCAATGTCTATCTCCTTAGTTTGCTTCCTCCTCCCCCTCCGAATGATCAGTCTCCCCGCTCCCTCCCGCCCCCTTCTCTCACCTCTCGAGTGCTTCTCTTTCTAGTTTTTCCGTCTCTCCTTCTCCTCTCTTTCTTCCTCACCCCCTCCCACTCTCACTTGTTCAGTCTCAAGTATCCCCATGCCTCTTTGCGAACTTTATCAGTATGATCCCTGACTGAAAATAAGGTCTGCAAACATTTAAACATTTCAAAACCGAGTCTTGCATATAGGCCCAACCCAATGCATTACAAACGATAAGGAAAAGTTACTTAGTAGTATATTTTTTTAACATAATTATCACAGTGTCTAATCGACGTAATGATAATATCAGATCATGATTTATTGCTTGGGGTTTTAGACCTGTAAGTAGGTTGAAAGTGACAACCTGTTCAAAAACCTTGTTCAACTCTCAACATCCTCTATTTTTTACTTCTTTATGTTATTTTGATGATGAAAGTGCCGAGAGAATGCATGCGAGTCGCCGAGAGCGGTTCCTGCCTCTTGTGATTTGTTGCCCTACGATTCGAAGTGATTGCATCTACTGGGTAATTCAAAATGCATCGTTGCTTTATTACGTAATTCATACATGAAGTTTATATGCGGAAAAGGGATAGAAGTGACATTTTCACCAATTGAAATTTAATTTTCTGTTGGTTAGTTATTGATCTCTCTATACGATGTTATAAAAGGCGGTCGGGTCGGATGTAGTAAAAGTGTTTCTCTGATAAAGATCAGGTAGCACTTTGGTTAGCTTTAACATTACTTAGTGATTTGCGCTGTTTTCACTATAGATTATGATAAGACATTTGCTTTTAAAAGGTTTTGTATATTGAATGTGTTGTTGTATCAAGTCATCTATGTGACTCTGGGGATCCTTCAGGAAGATGAGAGACGTGTGATTATCTGGGTATTATTCGAACGGGACAAATAAAGCACTTGCCTTATTCTATACTATACTAACAAAATGTATTATGTAGGATCCTGATACACTTTGTACTCAAATGGTTATCAAAACATTACTTGAGCTGATTGGTACTTCAAAGTTAACAATGAATTCAAGTTACAGATCAACTCACTTAATCCCTTGCGTTTTCGTTTTGAACAATAAAACTGAAAAGATAAAAATACCCTAGCCTATTTCAATAGAGGTAGGTGCCTGTGTCAATAAAGACTGGAGAGACAAGATTATGGAACACCGGTGTTTTTAATCGTCTAGCGCCCTCTCGTCTTTGATGTTGTTAAATTGATTTACATTAATATGACAAAATGCCAATCCGAATGAAAAGGTCCACTTTTTTCTGTAAAAACGTTGAAAATAAGCACTTATATCACAAAAGGTCCGCTTATGAACCGGTCGCACCCCAATAAATCCTGGCTACGGGCCTGTGCAGGGCCGCAGTGTCGCCCTTCCCTAGTATCAATGTCTATCTCCTTAGTTTGCTTCCTCCTCCCCCTCCGAATGATCAGTCTCCCCGCTCCCTCCCGCCCCCTTCTCTCACCTCTCGAGTGCTTCTCTTTCTAGTTTTTCCGTCTCTCCTTCTCCTCTCTTTCTTCCTCACCCCCTCCCACTCTCACTTGTTCAGTCTCAAGTATCCCCATGCCTCTTTGCGAACTTTATCAGTATGATCCCTGACTGAAAATAAGGTCTGCAAACATTTAAACATTTCAAAAACCCGAGTCTTGCATATAGGCCCAACCCAATGCATTACAAACGATAAGGAAAAGTTACTTAGTAGTATATTTTTTTAACATAATTATCACAGTGTCTAATCGACGTAATGATAATATCAGATCATGATTTATTGCTTGGGGTTTTAGACCTGTAAGTAGGTTGAAAGTGACAACCTGTTCAAAAACCTTGTTCAACTCTCAACATCCTCTATTTTTACTTCTTTATGTTATTTTGATGATGAAAGTGCCGAGAGAATGCATGCGAGTCGCCGAGAGCGGTTCCTGCCTCTTGTGATTTGTTGCCCTACGATTCGAAGTGATTGCATCTACTGGGTAATTCAAAATGCATCGTTGCTTTATTACGTAATTCATACATGAAGTTTATATGCGGAAAAGGGATAGAAGTGACATTTTCACCAATTGAAATTTAATTTTCTGTTGGTTAGTTATTGATCTCTCTACACGATGTTATAAAAGGCGGTCGGGTCGGATGTAGTAAAAGTGTTTCTCTGATAAAGATCAGGTAGCACTTTGGTTAGCTTTAACATTACTTAGTGATTTGCGCTGTTTTCACTGTAGATTATGATAAGACATTTGCTTTTAAAAGGTTTTGTATATTAAATGTGTTGTTGTATCAAGTCATCTATATGACTCTGGGGATCCTTCAGGAAGATCAGAGACGTGTGATTATCTGGGTATTATTCGAACGGGACAAATAAAGTACTTGCCTTATTCTATACTATATTAACAAAATGTATTATGGAGATTTGGTAGGATCCAAATGCACTTTGTACTCAAATAGTTATCAAAATATTACTTGAGTTTACCAAAAACAACACCAATTAAACATTATTAACTATTTTCAGTAGAGTCTGAATAGACTTACTAGTGTTAATAAATTATTGGTTGACGGTCACATCGTTTAAACTATCTTGGCTATAGTATAACTTTTAGCTCAAATGTTCGCAGAGCAAATAGCTCGTTCTGTGACTAATCCTACTCGACACGGGTCCCTGTTTCGATAAGTTAGTCCAGATTTAACACCACATGGACTTGAACTCGAACTCTGGTGGATTCGGACTTAAAGCCAAGTCTGTTCCAAGTTAGGTCCAGCCTATTAACATTAACTCATACACATATGTTCGTATGTTCGCATTATGAAAGTAATAATTATGTCGAAATGATATCCACATACACATCCACAAACCCCCCCCCCCCCACCACCACACCTCACACACACCCACATCTCACCCCCCCCCCCACACACACACACACACACACCCACACACACACACCCACCCATCGTATAGTCTTGTTTAAAATTGATCCCGATTATGTATTCAATATCCTTTCGAGTTGTAAGTTGGTTTAAAGTATTTAAGTGGTGGTATTATGAACAAAATAGAGGAGTAATTAAGGATTATCAAGAATAATTAAGGATTATTTAAGGTCCAACTGCATCTTCAGGATTTTCTTTGACTGAACATATTCTGTTAAATTCCAAATCGTTTTCTGTCATCAGCTTTAGATGCTCATAGAAAAGGAAAAGTAATTATACTTCATACTTTTCGCAAACTAGTAAGCGCCCCTGGTTTTAAGCATTTTCAGTTTACTTTTGAAGTGACAATAGCAATCATCAAAATTATTTTTTTACCTCTTGGGAGTTACATTTCTTCACATGATAATGTCATTATCACCTACAATTGCATTCATTCCACGCATGTTCAAGTGTAGTAAAGTTGCGATATTCAATAATGTTTGTAATTGTATCCTAAGGCCAGGAATTCCTAGTTCATTTGGCTGACTAAAATGCTGGAAAAAAGTATATTGGAAACAGTGTGTAAAATTCAGTCAAAAAGCAACTATTTCACAAGTCAGGCTGCTCCTAAAAGCTGGTGTAATCTGTCCATATAATATTGTATGTGTAACTTTTGTTTTGATATATCGGTGCTCGGGCGCTTTTTTGGTGTTTAGTTATCAGTGGACAAAATTTCCAAGGTGACAAAATTGCAAAATCGTCCAGCGAACCCTTAACCAAAAATGATTTCACCGGGACATGGGCAAAAAGATGGGAAATTATGGCCTAAAGAGACCAAACAGCAGATAAATAAGATACAAATTTGCCCATTTTGTACGCCACTACTAGTTATAGCGCCAACATTTCAGGGCGTCCGTCGGAAAAGACAAGGTAGCCTGTCTCGGACATGTGGACATGCTCTATTTTACACAATGATTGGCAGGAGTATAAGAATGGGAATATTATAAATATCTACAAATGCCCACATAGTAGGGGAAAATATCGGGTCACGAACAAAAGCAACAATGCAATTGGGCTGAAAAAGTTGAGGTTAAAAGGGTCCTGTATTGCCCCTTTTCCGTTGAACCCGAACCTCTTGCTACGCCCCTGAGTTAAAAACTAATGGTTAAGAAACAAAAAGACTTTTTGCATTGGTTCCAGACCTTTTTTAGTAGATTCCCCTCTATCCATGTTGATGACTTGAGGCAAATATTGGGCTGCAAGTCTGTGACATCCCTTGCTAACTGTGGCGTTACAAGTGATGCAAAAAACAACTGATAGTGTCATCTTTCCTGAAGGGCATCACACGTAATCTTATGTCAGCATATCACACATTATTTGAGTCAGTAATGGGAGCAGCGCTGGCCAATGATCTCTTCTAGTCGATAGGTAAAAGCTCTAGGCGAAGGAAAATACTGCCGGGAATACTGCACACAGTCTAGTCAGGTACCCATGAAATTCTTGATATATTCTATACTTTCTTGGGCGCTCCTTTTTATCAAGTGAGGACGATGTCTCGCAAAGAATCGATATTATCCTTGGGGAACATAGATACATACTTAAATGATTAATGAGTTTAATGTACACCTGTAATATACTAGTAAACATGTAATTCTCGTGATTCACAATACGATGCGCCGCCCGCGGTTGCTTAGGCTGAATCCTTCACTTCTTCAACAACTACGCATGGTCATGCGCCAAACTCCCCTGAATTATCCTGTTTGTAAAACTCGTCCCGCACAACGAATTGGTTTTACCTTCCAAGCGCTATATACACATACAATTGGGTGGAGATAGACAATAGCGGATAAGGACCTTGTCTAAGTGCACAAAATGATGACATTTCTGTATCGTGCTTGAACCCGCAACCCGCCGATTATGAGTCAGAACCCGTACCGTATTGCGCCGTATTCCTAATCACTGCTTATGAAAACTGTGTTTTAATAACTATTACACCTTTAGGGTATTGATTAATGGGCTAGTCTAATTGAAATCGGAGTCACCCATACAGGTGACTGCATTTAAAATTCACACTCCCTGTGAGGAGCAATGGGAGGGTACATGGATTTGAACGAAACAATAGCAAATTATTGTTATGCCCCCAACGTTTGATTTGCCTGTTTAAAAATGCCAACGTGTGTAAATAGAACATAGAGTACAAATATAACAATTTTACTTCCATATAGATATTGGCATGTATTAAACATTGAAATCTGTTAAAAGTCTACTTAAAAGTCTCATTATAACTGTTGAAAATACAGTTGTTGAAGGGCATATTAATTCATTATTCCAAAAAAAAATACATGGTGTCCTAGAAAAAATTACCGAGTGAATAAAATTGAAGAAATAGACATCAAAATAAAAAAAATTAAAATGCAGCGAATAGCCTATTTTATTATGCATCACATACGAAAATTATATTTGATTCGGTTGACTGGTTGCGAAGAAATTAACAACTTTCCAAGTTTGATCAACAGGCGCTCTGTTCATACTCGCTCACCGCTTCCTAAAGTGTGTGTATCTCATTAAATTTAGTCCACATTATCTATATTATAATCCCACGGTGTTATGTTATTCATGCTTTCACTGAAGATGAATAGATTGTTTAGATTGTTGGATTCTAAAGTCTATTTCTCGACTTACGGTCAAATATATTCGCCTGGTAATTTTTTCTGGGACACCCTGTATATTCGATTGGTTTTGTGTGAGATGTTTAACATTCCGACGATTTACTTCCATATGTATCCAGGTAATCTCATTCATTCGTAATGAAGTCCGGAAATCCAATTTTAAGCATGTCTAGATTGGTTAAATCCAGCAAAATCTAAATCCTTTTACTTGTTACTTTTAAACAGGAACAAACAAAGTTGGTAAGCGATAATGTTTGAACATCAAATCTTCCAAGATAAAATTTGTACGTATCATAAATCTTAAGTGGAGCAGGATCTAAAACCCCTTTTTGATTTTTTTGATTTTACTATGCCAAGCGATGCATAAATGTATGTACTTTGCGGTTATCATTTTAAAAACCAGTACAATTAATACGTGGAACGTCTTGGATCATCATAATATGTTAAATTATATGTTTCAGAAAAAATACATTTATATCTTCAAACAAACTTATGTTCTACAAATTAATCATCTGCATGTACTTTGAGATATTACCAACCTCTTCGTTTTACGTACAAAAACTACTTAACACTACGCTTGATGCACCCTTAAGTGCACTGTCATGTCGCTACTTATTAATACCTTAACATAATGTCGTACATATTTTTGACACATTAAACTTTATTTATAACAAAGATTTATTTTGTAATGATGGTTTCATATTTTGTCCCCTTAAACACTACCCTGCGTCGCGCAGCGCGATGAGATGCCGCTTGGAAGCATTATTTTTGTTAAGAGCAAATCAGTAACTTATAAAGAATCATAAACAATCAAACAAACCCAAAGAAACATATGTTTAAACGATTGTTCTCCGTTTCCGTTATATTGTTGAAATAAAAGAACGATAATTTGAGAAGCGGCAGATGCTTACAAACGGAATTCAAGATATATAGGAGACTATTACAATCTATACCAATCGACAAAATGTATACGTTTACATTGATTCTGCTTGTCATTCAAATAATGAAATGTCCGCAAAATGTATTTTTAGAGTTTTATCCACTTTTGTTAAAACCATAATGTAAAATAAAACGAAGTCCTTCAAATAGAAGATGTTGACTGCTTCAAATTGACCGATTGGACACATTTGTCAAAGGCAGTATTATGTTATCAAATTTACGTCTAGTCATTTCAACATGTTTGCTCTATTTTTCACAACATACGAACTGCCAGATGCTGATTCGCGCGCTATCATTTTGGTTCATGTTTTAGGGTTGAATCTTATTGCACCGTAACAGTTAACTTCAAAAAAATTTAAGGATAAAATGTTGATCTCACGTTTCCCCACCACACCGGTGACTTCATCAAACTTACAACCATCACATATGACTTGCTTCTTTTTGTAGGGAATAAGTACGTGGGCACACTCAACGATATCTAAGACCAACTCATCGCTTCACGGCAGTTCCCTATAGACGAATCCAATTTCACGCATTCCTACACTTCAATGGCAGCAATTGGCTCCATCCCACCTGAAATGTGAAATAATGCGGCCTTGGCGGAGATTTTAAATTGCATTCCATCACCCGTGTTGCACGTAGACAAATAAATGATGAAAGTTTACAGCACAACACATTATGTGGCCAGCTCCAACAAAACCCGGAACAAATCGCCATGCATGTTTTTGAGCTATAGGGCTTTAAAGATGATTCCCATAAAAAAATCAAATTTTGAAATTTTTAATTTCATGGTATTTGACCTTGGGACTAAGTGGACTTTTGAATCCTTCAAATTACTTATTAAAAGAGGTTTATTTAATCAATATTGACAGTTGAACTATGATAGTCCCTATTCATTCCTGTGTAAAGCAGGAAACTAATTAGCCGATTAATAAGAGTAGCAATTTGGCAAAAATATCAAGGTACCATTTACAAAAGTATCCATATCTTGAAAAGTATTGATTCTATGTATATAATTTTGGTATCATTTTAAAGCTTATTGTCACGTGCTTACATTACATATTCAAATCATGAATTGTCCAAAATTTGACTTGTTCCTGGTTTTCATATATAACATCGTTTTTTAAGTGGGTTTAATCTAATCCACCCAATTAGGCAGTCACAGTATGGTACAGAGAAGACCCAATCATGACCGAATGAATTCTGACCATCACTTGGCTCTTGAATTCGTCTATAACCGGTGGCAGAATTATGTGATAGGTTGCCAGTCCAAGACGTCTACTACTGTAAATGATGAAACGTGACTAAACAAATCAATAATTAATAATATTTTATCAGTAAAATGTACAAAATGAAAGAAAAATCCATCTTGTATTTATCATTCCAGATCGATGAATTAAACTCCTCAAAGTTTGGAAAGTTTTTTTAAGCATCCATATCTCAGATTATTTGTGACAATGTGTTGCATATCAATGAATAGCTACGTTATTCCCCTTCCAATGACACCACATTTGAAACAATCACCTTTTTCACGCCTGAGTACACGTCTTGTGAATGTATTGGGGTCTGAAACTGAATGTTCCAAAGTAAACATTATTCTGTGCAGCAAGCTGTAATACAATATCTTCACAATAATGCAATCCTCCAAGATGACAATGCTCACGCCCCCACAGAGCCATGATAGTCAACGACTACCTAGACAGAATATGGGAGTAGGGAGTAGAAAGAATGGCCCGGGAAGAATGGACTATGGCCTGCCATCAGCCCACACCTCAACCCAATTGAACACTTGTGGGACCGGCTTGGTCGTGCTGTGTGTACCAGAGTAGCCAATGCAACAACATTGAATGTCCTGCGACGAATTCTGGTTGAAGAATGAAATGCCATCACACAATGTGTGACCCGGGCGTGTGACATGGCTAGTGAGCAGCATGAAGATGAGGTGCCTGTTGTGGCTGCGCTATGGAGGTTAGGGTCTAGTGTTGTTTGAGCACAGAATAATGGTAAATTTGGCACATTCTGTTTCAGACCCCACTGCATTCCCAAGATGTGTACTCAGCCGTGAAACATGTGATTGTTTCAAATTAGGTGTCATTGTAAAGTGGAATAACTTAGCTATCCATTGATATGTAATACAATATGATCATGTCACAAATAATCTGAGAATAGATGCTTGAAAAAAGACGTTCTTAACTTTTGTTTAGGAGTTTAGTTCAGAGATACTCTAGACTGGTTGGAACATTTTAAGTATTAGAATCTAGACCTGTTGTAAAATGAGAATGTCACTTTATCAAGAAACTAATGCAGTGTTTCTGATTTAATATCGTAATTATTTTGATTCCGGAAATATTATGTCACTGTGATTTTCATGGCCTATTTAAGCTGAGGAATACAATTATATACCGTTATTATCGTTGGTTTATTATGTTGCAGTCAATATGTAAATTTGACAAATTCCTCCACCAATCTCAATGCCACTACATTCAACACCTGTCTTTGTCAATTAACAACACGTACAATATTGTGTTTGTCTTGTTCAGCTTGTCTAGACTTAATGCCAATAACAAAAAGGTTTTCACATAATATACACTTAATCTCTTTTTATAGGCGGAAGCGAAGTAATAACAACATTGTGAGCCATAAGGATAAAGGTAGGTTTAACGTAGCATTATATTTGAGTTGAAAATGTAGTCTAAACTTAGCATATCGATTTGTTAACTAAAACCTCAGGAGAAAGGAAATTGGGTCTCTGACCCCGATCTGAATCACTATGATCCAATAGCATCATGTCTTATGGCAAAATTCGATAACCTACATTTAAAACAATCAGACCTCAATGGTTAAAGAACTGTGGCCTGATTATTAGGATGTTAGTGAATAGCCTGGTGTGAGATAACATTATAGTAGCCTACTTCTTTTGATGGGTATTATAAGAATATACTTCTAGATTTGACTATAGATATATGTTTTAGTGTTAGGAGCAATGCCAAAGTTTTGTCCCCATTAGTTAACTTTTCGTCCCATTGTAGTCATTTTAATGACACTTTACTATTTACCGTCCTAATTTTCATCCCTGAACATTTTAATAAGCCGTAAATGTACAAAAGTTGTAAAATAATCATAAATCCGAAATATGAATTTTGTTTTCAGAAGATGTGCCCATTTAATTCAACATTTTCTTTTGTGAAATATGGAGAGCTTGGGCTACAAAGCTAGTTATCGTCCAAATCAAAATTGACACTTCTAATGTGAAGTACTGCGTGTGTTTCAAGTTACAGGACTTCGTCGCAATGTGACGTACATATTCCTAATGCAATCTTTATTCAGCATATTGTTGACGCATGCGGTAGACCATGATTCAAGTTCCTTGACCATGTTGATATCCTTACATTACCTGCCTTGTCTCCAATTGGTGGCAGGCCCTACACGTACAAACAAGTATGGCCCGGAAGTATGGTCCGAATTTCACAATCGTTCATAATACATGTAGTGACAGCATCATATTGCAGCAAACTGTTCGTAGCTTTAATTTGATCATGTTCATTAATTTTGCTCCGTTTATTTAAAGATGGCATCAAAAGACCATCTCCTGTTATGAAATTATGCAGAAGAAGACCCAGTGATCCCAATCAAGGCCTCTGTTTGGCCCATGTTGAACTTGTAACATTGTTAACTGAGAACATTGAGGGCGCCCTTGTCATGGGAGTTAGAATAAACATATACCGTGCGTGCATTGACCAGGAATGTTGAAGGTGTCTATTCGTACCGAGGACTTTGTAAGGAGAATATAACCTATCAACGGTCTTCCCACTGATCTGATTATTTTACCGGGATGATTACGCGAATAATATGTGTATGCATAGAGAAAATTTGATGCAGATTTCTGCCTGATAATCAAACTGACCTGTGAGGGACTAGGGCACTTTGTTCCATGCCAGCTTAACAACCCTTTAACGCTATTGTGATCACCTTCTCCATTGCTACCCCTAGAGATTGAAACATGTTTCCCGAGTTTGCGTGGTGCTTCAAACGTTTGAAATCCTTAACCCTAGAACTACGAAGATTGTGCCAACACTCCCCCCTGAAATTTTCTATCCGTTATATAAAAAACGCACATGTCTACGCCCAAACGACCTAAGCTAATCGTAGATCCATCCTTTGCGCTCATTTTAGTGATTAAGTTTTGACCCAGCAATTTACAGACCGGTATCAAAAATGACCTTAGAGGGGGGTTGTGAGGTCCAATGATTTTCATTTCGCTCTTTTGAAATTATTCCAAGAGCTACTTACTTTTTATTTGACTTAGTCATTTCCATTTTTATAATTAGGAGAAAATCGCATTTCGTACAATTTTTAGCCAACAATCAATTTTGCCTATACTTTTGTACATGTTGCATGGGCGCCCTCACATTATGACGTCATTGCGATGTTATGTGGCGAATACTTGTACTTACTTTGGTATCACTGGATAGAAGAGACATGACGTTTATATTGTAAATTATGGGGTTGCAACAATCTCCCCCCCCTCATAGTCCGTTCTACAAAATATGGCTCAGTAGTTTTAGGGTTAATGCTGAATTACAGCCAAACCCATTTTGATGAAGTGCTGAACTTGAATATTAACTAAATTTATATTATATAATAAATCAAACTAAAAGGTCGTATGACTTGAAAAAAGGTTGATCGATTGCTGCACTATTTTCATCTATGTAATTTAGGTATCATTAGCGACGTGATTGGTACTGTATGACATTTTAAAGATTGCATGAATTCATATCGAAATTAAAACGTACGAATGCCGCTCTAAGTTTCCTCTGAGAATATCGGAATGAGACATTGAGGAATTACAAATGAAAAGATAACGTGCGTATGGCATAGTAATCTAGAACTTATTACACCGCTGCGTCGAAATTAGAGTAGAACTAAATCTTTTGTTTCCTTCTTTTTTTATGTCGAGCATATCTAGGCATTAGCAGTTGAAATCTAGGAGATAACGCTGACGAAACTTCGGCCAAGCACAAGTGTCTGGTGAACGAAGGGGGTCGCCGTAGATAGCTGGTCGGGGCAATTTTTACAGAACAGTCATGTGTGGCCAACAATCGAGCTTATTATCCTGATCGGAACCGACTGTAACGAGGTCTTTTATCATGAGTCATCTGCCCCGCCTTTACCAGATGAGCCACACGGAGAGCGGATAAGATTTTTTTGGTCCTGCGGGGAATTGAACCCGGGACCTCTCGCACCAAAGTCAAAGACCTTAACCAGTGTGCCACGCTGCTCCCCAAATCTACAAGTGAAATCTTGAAATAGTTTATAACATGGTCGCTGTTTTAAGCGCTTCATAGTTAAGTCATTTTCTTACGATCCGTGACCATTCATAGCATACCTTTGTTTCTCTGTGGATTTGACTAGATGGACATATTCTAAGAAAAAATAGCTCCTATGTCCCTCCCAAAAATGGCGGGAAAATCTATTTATAGCTCATTTTTCAAAATGGCCGCCGGTGACATTTTGAAAAACATGAATATCTATATATCATGTTCTGGATAGGCTATAATGACAAATAATATGCCGTTTTCCACTATCTTTGGCATGCCCAACCTTTTAAGATAAAATTCAAAGTGTTGAGAGGTTATCTTGACCCCTAAATCCAAGATGGCCGCCAGTTCCATATTGAAAAACATGAAAATCGATATATCATGAAGTGGATAGGCTATAATAACACACAATGTGTCGTTTTCAACTATATTTGGCATGCAAAACCGTTTAAGATCATATTTAAAGAGTTTGGGGTCACATTGACCCTAAATCCAAGATAGCCGCCAGCGCCATATTGACAAAAACATGAAAATCTATATACCATGAAGTGGATAGGCTATGCTGACAAACAATGTGTCGTTTTCCACTATTTTTGGCATGCCAAATCTTTTTTTGTCATATTCAAAGTGTTTTGGGGTCATCTTGAACCCTAAGTCCAAGATGGCCGCCAGCGCCATATTGAAAAACATGAAAATCGATATATCATGAAGTGGATTGACTATAATAACCAACAATATGTCGTTTTCAACAAATTTTGGCATGCAAAACCATTTAAGATCACATTCAAAGAGTTTGAGGTCACCTTGACCCCTAAATCCAAGATGGCCGCCAGCACCATATTGACAAAAACATGAAGTGGATAGGCTATACTGACAAATATGCCACTATTTTTGGCATGCCAAACCTTTTCATGTCGTATTCAAAGTGTTTGGGGGCATCTTGACCCCTAAATCCAAGATGACTGTCTAAGCCATGTCGAAAAACATGAACATCGATATTTAAGATGTGATACACATGAGGCCAATACTTATTTTTACTCAATTACTTATACTATAGATTTTGAAAGTGTTACTTTTGAAAGTGAGACTGATAAACTAGTATGCATGCTGAAAGAGCATTGCCCTGTAAAAGACAGTTTAGAAAAAGTAGAGAAATGGGAGAACATTAAGGACAAATTTTTACAATGGAAGGGCCTTGATAAATTTCAACATGTCAATACAACAGTGGAATGGGATAAAGGACCTAAGGGTTATCATATGCATGCTACTTGTTGTACCACGATGTCTAACACACACGCTCACTGCCAAGCCACAAAACACAAGCACAAATCTGAGAAAAAAAGGCTGCGATGTCCGCTCAGCAATCATCTTTCTCAGGACCTCCTCCCAA